>NW_009258115.1:4582255-5109682 GCF_000149755.1 Phytophthora sojae
ATTTTGTCTAAAGCTATATAGATTAGACGATAATCATGAGCGGTATTCCTGATTTTGGGGCTTCAATCCCAAAAAAGTTCAAAAGCGCATCGATGGGTGATATTCCAGCGCTTGACATCAAAGCGTTGTTTAGAATGGTGGTTCTGGGGCCATCGTTCAGTGGGAAGAACAATCTATGTATGTACATCCTCAAACATTCTCCTCACGTATTCGCTCATCTAACGATCATTGCCCGTAATCCTCATCAGGAGTTGTACGAATATCTTCGCGACAAGCTGGATGGCTTTATCACATTCGCCGACCCTGATTCGCTTCCAAGTGTTGATCAGGTTCGTCATACACCAATCAACTCCAATAAACCTGAGCTCGTCATCATAGATGACTACAGCAACGATAAGCTACTTCAGAAGAATTTGTTCTCTCATTACTATACAAGAGGTCGCCACTTCAAGCTCAGTACGATATTCCTAAGCCACAGCTACTTTGCCACGGATAAGATGATACGCTTGAATTCAGAGTATGTAGCTATCCTAAAGGCGAATTCGAAGCGTGATCTCCAGATGGTTGTGAAAGATTTCAATATCAAGGGAGTAGATGATCGTTCAATCGTCTATTACTACAACAAGGCTACGGAGCGAAAGGGGCAAATGCTCTTCATAGATTCCGTCAAGGGTCAGATCAGGTATAACTTTGATAGAGTGATTCGAATTGAGGACTAATTTTATAAAAAAAATATGCTTCCATTCATATAAAACAATATGTCCAGCTTTATCAAACTCGATAGCACCAATCTGGTACAGGATGGAACCAACTCAACCTGG
Source organism: Phytophthora sojae (assembly GCF_000149755.1). Classification (NCBI taxonomy): domain Eukaryota; phylum Oomycota; class Peronosporomycetes; order Peronosporales; family Peronosporaceae; genus Phytophthora; species Phytophthora sojae. The sequence continues at coordinate 4,583,077 of NW_009258115.1, forward strand.
AAATACTCTTTTCCCGGATCGGCCGCTGACTTCCGCGATGTAGTATGTGCTATTCAATCGATTTCAATGTATAACTCCGAGTATAACATTGATTCGATGCAATTTCAGAACACAACCTTCAAAATCGAAGTACCTACCGCTGCAACTACATCGACAATCAATCTAAGCCTTCCTGATGGAATCTACTCCTACGACGATATCAATCGAAGCATTCAGACGGCTCTTGTCAATGCTGGGGCCTATCTCATCGATCCGTCTGGGAATAATACATTCTACCTCAAAATGAGTGCTAACAGCGTCTATTACGCTTGTCAGCTTGATTTCTCTCCTACACCTACAACGCTACCTACAGCTGGGGGTACATGGACAAGACCTACCACAGGTCTATATTCCTCGGGCGGTAGTGGATTGCCGACTACCACTCGTGTCCCTCGATTGATCATCGATAATGCTGAATTCGGAAAAGTAGTAGGATTGACGCTTGGGTCATATCCTGCTTCTCCAGCTACTGTTGCAAGTGCTCAGCTCTCTGATATCATTCCTCAGATCCATCCAACCAGTTCCTACATCGTCCGTTGCGATCTTATCAAAAACGAATACGTAGCCTCAGGCGATATTGTCAGCGCTTTTGATAGAGGCGATGCCGCTATTGGAAAGGTCATTTCATACAAACCGAGTCAGTATGCGTGGATGAACTGTCATAACGGATCTCGTGCCAGTATTACGCTAAGCATATACAATCAAAATGACAAGAAGGTCATTTTCCGTGATACTTCGGTATCTATTATGCTCTTGATCCGTCCAAAAAAATAAATCTTCGATAATTTTTTTTACAATGTAAAAGAACCTCCAGACTTACCCTTCTTTCGCATAGCTCGTAGCTTTGCCATTCGCTCCTTCATCTCCGCCGAATCCTTCGCTGGGCGTTTCTTTGCTACTCCTACTCCATAACGACGACGAACCTCCTTTCGCATAGATCTGATTAGATCCTCATGTTCAGGCTTGGTAGCTTTTGATAGTAGGAACTTCTCTCCTGCATCGACCGCATCAGTGATGATTCCTCTACGTTTGGCATATCCAAGAGCATTCTTAGCAGCCTTCTTTACGTCAGCCATCGATACACGTCCTCCCTCCTTGTCGCTATCGGAGTCGTAAATACCGATTCCTGTTAGAGACTTAATTGCAGCTCGCGCGGGGATGGCAGCCGTTGGCTGACCGGCATACGTTGCTAACGCAGGAACGGCAGCATCAACGGCTTTGCTCAAGATTCCCGAATCTTTAGCGAATTTGAAAGCAGACTTGATCCCTCCCCACACCTTGGACCAAATAGAACCTCCTTGAGCCCTCTTGTATCCCTTCTTTACTTCGTGCTTGGTAATGTCAAGTCTGACACCGCGTCCAGCCTTACGAGCCTTAATAGCTTTCTCATAAGACGTCGGATGAAGGTGGATAACAGAGCCGCTACCCTTGAGTTCGTTTGATGTAAGACTAAGCTTACCGGTCTTGAAAACTTTGCTAAGCTTTCGGGCAGGAATATCGCTTGAAATAGTTAGTTCGCGGTACATGTTTGCTATATACGTTGAATTAAAGAATAGTTAAATTTAAATCTTTCATATTTTTGAATACATCTGGCTTACGATATTGTTTCGAATAGAGCCACAGCATGCACCATATCCCACAATAATCACCATACGTACCTTGGTATTGCTTTGGATTGTATTTACCGACTCCATACTTTGTTGGGGCTGCCTCACCCATACTATCGAAATACTCCCCATCATGAACACATGTCCAATGTCCTACATCCATATTAGGTTGCCTCAACAAAATCAGATATGATCCTTTCTTTGGGAGCCGCTTTGTTATCTCACTTGACTCAAAAATATCATCAAGATGTATATTCATTTTTTTCGCAAGTTCAATGAGGTCATGATCAGATGTGATTGGTTTAATGAACTCCATAATAATTAATTTTGAGAAAGTATATTACATCCCATATAGAATCTCAACGATGAGTGAAACTCAATTATCCGACCAATATTTGTACCAGAGCTCGCTCAAGAGCGACCCGGAGATCAAGGTATCATCAGGCAAGCGTGTACCGTTTGTTATCGATCTCAACCAGGGATCGTATCAAAATGGTGTCATCACTATTGACGCAACAGCTCAACTGAATGGATCAGAAGGGTTTGCGAGCCTCCGTGATGCCTACATTATGCTTCCGTACAAAGTATCGATGAAGAATGGTGCTACTGGTCAGACTCTACCTGCTAACCGCTTCTGCGCTACTCTAAAGTGTGGCAACTGGAATGTCATCGATAGCCTGAGTCTTGAACTAAATGGTAAGACCATCGTATCGATGGCCGACTACAAGCTCTTTTGGAACAACGTTCGCGCTCAGACTGGATACAGTCCTCAGTATGTAGAGAAGCATGGAGCGGAATCGTTCTTGTTCCCCGATGCTGCTCAGTCCGTCTCGTACAGCTCTGGAACTAATTCCCTCAACGGCGATGGCTATTCAAACACTGCTGCCTTTTCTTCAACTTTCACCACTTCTACTCCTGCTGGAGGAGCAACAATTGCTAATGACGGTCTCGTAAAGCGTCTGTTGTCGAACCCTCCTACTGCTGGCGTTGATTTCTCTTCGACGTGGCCTTCGGTGGGTGGAGCTGCTGCTTCTACCACCATTGCTAACCAAACTGCTCGTGGTGCATTTGTAGCTGGTGCTGCCACTGCTAACGCAATCATGGGTACATGGAACTACATGCTAAAGATCAAGCTATCCGATCTCCATCCTATCTTCAAGGAACTTGATTTAATGGCTAATCCCCAGATTCGTCTCCGTTTCCGCGTCAATCAGGGAACTTCTACTATCGCTGTAGATTCTACAAAGGGTATGTCTCTAACTTCTACTACCCTTGCTTCGGGCAATGTATGTCCTGTAATGGTCGCTGCCTCTTCCAGTGGTAATCCCATGGCTGGAGTGCTTGCTGCTTCTGCCGGATTCAGTATCTCTTGGGGCGCTGTAGTCAATGCTCTTGAACCTACTATCGATGGAACGTATATGCCTTTCACTACGGCTCGCCTGTATGTACCGTTTGTACATCTTGAGAATCCTCAGGCTATCATTTCTAAGCCGGTTAAGAAGGTTCGCTACAACGATTGCTACGCTCAGTGGTTCTATCAGCGGGCTGGTATTGGAAAGCAATCGACTCAGCATAACGCTTCCTTTGATCTACAGCTATCGGCAAGTGTTAAGAATGCGAAATACGTAGTTGTACTCCCTTTTGCTGAACAGACTGGTAATTTCGCTTCTGCTACTGTTCAGGAATTCCAATCTCCGTTCGATAGTTCTCCATGGACACTCCACCCAGGTAGTTCGATTCGCAACTTCAACGTGCGCATTGGTTCTACTCAGGTGTTCGACATTAGCCATGATTATGACTTCCATCACTTCCACAATGAGTTGGCTAAGATCTCTTCGATCAATGGTGATCTAACACCTGAATTAGTTAATGGTCTCCTTGACTATCAGACGTGGTCGCTAACTAACCGTGTCCTTATCGCTGACGTTAGTCGTCTGACTGAGCGTGATGTACCTCAAGCCATTCAGATTCAGGGTACCAACGCTGGATGTCAAGGCGTAAATCTGTTGGTCCTCTTGATCAGCGAACAGGAACTAACGTTCGATAGACTAACCGGCGAAATTTTAGAATTCTCAACCGCATAGGTTGTAGACCCCATTTTTAGCTAACAAAAAAATTTATTTTTTTCTTAGTTAAGCTCCTTGAGTAGCTTAGGACACTTCTCAATCACGAATTCGCTCTTGCGTAGGTAATCGATATATCCGGGATCCATTCGGCTAATCTGCTTGAGAGTCTTACCCCGATACTTCCCCCATGTCATCATATATGAATTATCGTTGCTGAGAAACTTGGAGTGAAGGAAAATCTTGATATCCTCACTAATGTTAAGGCTTGGTTGGTTGTGCATCCATCGACAGTATCCAGGATCATTCTTGAATACATCCTCAATGGATTGACCTTTGTATTTTCCGAAAGTTAGTGTGTTCGACATGATGTATGTATGGTATCTATATAGATAGCCTCTTATTTTTTTGAAAAAAATAAATTATTTCTGAAAATGACGTCGTAATGTGCCAGTAATTATTAGGAGTTTCGTCTTACCCTCGCATGTGCGATCCTGCACGTCTACAGGGTCGCGCGGCTGCCCGCTCGCTAACAGACGCCTCCTCAAGCTCTCAGGTCAGTGATGGCAAAAACGGAGTTTAGGCCGCCTTTTGGGGGTTTAGGCGGGTGTTCTTTGTGTTATATCTCAGCTTCTAGAACGTCTTTTCAAGTGAAAACGACTGTTTTGAATTCTTTGAGCAAAGAGCAGCATTTTGACATAGTTTCAACTCGTATTTCGGCGTATTAAGAAAGATGATAATTTTGAAAAGGCGGCATGTGCCACCACTGCTCAGGTGGTTGAGAGGTCGCGTCGTTGGAATCGCTGCTGTCCCGAAAGAAGGTTTCAGGAATGTTCTCGGTGGTTAATTACGGTAAGAAATTATGAAAATAAAAAACTGCCGGTGTAATGTGCTGCGACCTACTACTAGCGTTGGTATATTGACTGTTTGCTTGTATGTAGTGCTTCCACACAACCCCATAGATATGCATTCCGTATTCTGATTAGGAGTAGCTGCGAAATGGCCGACCCAAAATCCGAATCCGAAGCAAATCCTTTTTGCAATAGGTCTGTTTGCGAAAGCTCTCTATTAATAACAGTTTTTTACCTCAAGGCTTAGTTAGGACCAGCGCGGCGTATCATTGGTTGAAAATCTATTGCACACAGGCACCTTCATGTCCGCTTAAGTACGCAAGAAATTCTCCCTCCCTTCTGCGGGCTCGAGGAAAGATGGTGAAGCTCTACTGTGCGGTCGTAGGTGTGGCAGGCAGCGCGTTCTCGGTGCGAGTAGATGAGAGCGACACGGTGGACGACTTGAAGAAGTCGATCAAGGCGAAGAAGCCGAACGACCTCAAGGACATCGACGCAGACAAGCTGGAGCTCTACGTGGCGAAGAGGGATGGTGAGTGGCTGACGGAGGCAGACGTGAAGAGCGGCGTAACGGACATCACGGGCCTCGTGCGGTTGGAAGTGGTGCGGGCGAAGCTATTTAGTGTGGGGCTGTCGGATGAAGTTGTCAGCGAAGTGGATGCCCAAGAAGAAGCAGCAGGGAGAGGCCCAGTGAACGTGCTGGTGGTGGTTCCGATGAAAAAGCGCAGAGTGGATGCGGGAGTGGACGAGGAGAGGAGATTTTTCGACACGAGAGACTTCCCTCCGCTGCTGGCGCCGCCACAGCGTGGCGCGACTGTGGAATCACCAGAGGCGCAGTGGGAGAAGTTGTTGGATTCGCTGGAGTGGAAGAAGCCGAGGCGTCTTTGCGCAAGCTCTGGACAAGATTGGCCGTATCAAGGGGAATCAGAGCTTGCGGGTCATCTTGTGGAGCCGCTTGCACTGCATTATACTGCCTGGTATCTCCAGAACGAGGACAAGCAGAATCACGCCATCAACCTAGTGCTGAGTGGACCAGGCACGGGAAAGTCGCGCATGCTGGATCAAATGAAGGGCTTGATGTGTGCAGCTGCTGCCCTCTCGAACAACCGAAAGCTCAAAGAGAGAATGGAGAACGCATTTGTGTTTAGTGTGACGTTCGAAAACGGCACTTCGGCGACTGGATCATTACTTGATCGTGACAATCCTGAGTTCGACATCAGCTACCGAATGCTCTACCAACTCTCGAAAGACAAAAAAGCGTGGCCGGTGTTTGTTGACAAGCTGCGCATGATGTGCTCATCACTTCCTTTGCGTATTCAGATCGTGATTGACATTTTGGCCAAACTGAAAGGGATTGACGATGTGAAGAAAATGACGGTGATTTTGTGTGTCGATGGCCTCCAGAAGCTGGTCAATGATGGTACCAAAAGCTGCGACTTCTACCGCGTGTTGGCTTCAGTCTGCAGCTTCTTGAATTCGTCCAGAGCGTTTGCTGTTTGTGTTTGTTCGGCAACCGTTCAAAGTCCCGTCGATTTAGCCCTTTCGGACTCTCCTCAGAAGCGCGTGTTTCTAGTCCCACCTCCATTACGTGGCCACGAAGTCCTGCCAACGAAGACAAGGATCGAGAAGCAGTTGGTAGACGACATGGGTGGGCATGGACGAGCTCTGGAAACACTACAACTCTTTCTGAGCCACTACACGAAAGACCAATTGGAGGAAATGGACCCAACATGGATGTTTGAGAAAGTGTGCGATGCGTTGCGACTCCAATATGGTGATATCTTTGCGTCTCCGTTTTTCCAAGATCCGTACAATTGCCGAGAAGTGCTCGCCGCAATCCTCTCTCGTCGTCGTTATAAGCTGTTTGATCGTATTGGGCGCACGGACATGACCGTAGATTGTCTTCGAAGCTTCGGATTGTTCCGATGGGGCGCGGAAGGCCATTTGGAATGCGCTTTCATTCTTCTTGTGCTGCTGATGCAGAAACTCCCGAAGAAGCTCGGAGAAGTAGATAATTTCGACGACCATCTCACGCGTACGGTTTTGGTATGGCAGCGATTTGAACAATTCGTGGCGTTTTACCGTCGAGTGAAATCGATCGCCTACTGCGAGACTCCGGTCGCACTGTCCGGTTTCCACGCTGGCGCTCGTTTTGGTGCTATCCAAGACATTATTATAACAGAGCCGACTTCACGCACTGTCGTGGAAGCACTGCGCCAAGAAGATACAAAATCCAGTTCCGATGATTCGACGTGCTTCACAAATCGTGATGGCGGCGTGAAGATTTCAGATATGGATACGATCGTCATCAACGGTGCTAGTGCTTCAGCTGGCGACTTATTTATGCGAGTTCAATTGAAGGTCGGTCGTCAAAACGTCCAATGCAACGAAGTGATTCAATGCAAGCTGCTTCAAACCAAACAGAAGATAGACGAAGACGCGTATGCCAAAGAACGAGCTAAAGCGGCAAACGAAAGCTCGGATGTATTTTTGCTCGTTACGCCAGCACAAGCGACAGAGTTTGATCTTCCTCCACGATGTGGACTTGTTTCAGCAAACGATTTTGGCCGATATTTTGGACCGTTTACAAGTCGCGCGTATCGGAGTTTTCTGGAGCCACCAAATATCAACACAGCTTCATTCCATGAGTTACGTCGACTCGAGGGCGTGGGTGACGCAACTGCCGCGAAGATTATCGCTGAGAGAACGATACGCCGATTCTCGAATCTCGAAGATGCATTGAATCGACTGGTTCCAAGCAAGAAAGGCAAGACCGCCATGATTCTGAGCCGCATGCATTACGATGACGATGAGGCTGATCTGTAACTCGATTTACATTGGCTGTTGTGCAAATGCTCGTCTAGCATGGCACTTTTCTTAGCGCAGCGCAGTCCCCCCCCAAATTAATCGAAGCGTCGCTTATTGCAATCGCGATCGACTTGTCTGTATTTCGCCGTCATGGTTATATCCCGAGTGTTGAGCATTTTCACATGGCGTATGCTGCTTCGAGTACCAATGCGGAAGTAATTTGGGTACTGTACAGTAGAAGCCACAGCAATGAATTGCAACTGGCTGCGGTGCAAACAGTGTGTGGCACCTCTGGGTACGGCTTTTTGCATGGAGGGCTCTCTCGAGAGGAAACATTGCTGCCACTGTATTCCGGTGTTTGTTGCAAGTACTCCACCACCTCCTCGCGTACGTCCGTCATTGCCAAGATACCCAAATGATGCACCTCGTTCCTACTGCTACCCAAGTCGTCCGACAGCTATCTGGATCCTCGTATTTGCTCCAGATTTTATCGGACCCCGATCAGGAAAACGAGCTCAAGCACATGATGGAGTTGTTCGCACCATACTTGCAAACTGCTGGTCAATAGAAACGAACATGATATTGGCTCGAAGCAACATGCATCTTTCCCGCTACAGTACACTATCCGACACTGACGACTGCTTAGCGGCGACGGCGCTCCTCGTACTCTGCCTGGATCTCCTCGTTGGTCTTTCCCGCCGTCTCCGGCACGAGCTTGAGCGACAGGAAGTAGAAGATGATGAGCAGCACCGTGAAGGGCGTGTAGCTCCAGTCGTCGAAGGCGTCGGCCAGGTACGGGTAGCCCACGCCGACAATGAGGTTGCACAGCCAGTTGGCGCCGATGCAGATGGACGAGGCGCTGGCGCGCACCGAGTCCGGGAACATGTCTGCCGTCATGACCCAGACGAGCGGCCCGAGCGTGACGCCGAAGACGATGACGTAGAGCGCCGTGAAGACGATGGAGAGCACCGACACGTCCACGAGGAAGGCGACGGTCATGCCGATGGACATGACGACCATGCCGGCGATGCCCCAGAGGATCATGTTGCGGTTGCCGAAGCGCGTGGCCAGCACGCCCGTGAAGAAGGCCGGCCAGATGTTGATGAAGTCGATGATGAGCGTGCCGACGCGCGAGTCCGAGATGCCGGCGTCCGAGAAGATGTTGCCCGAGTAGTAGAAGACGGCGTTGATGCCCGAGAGCTGCTGCGTGCAGGACAGCAGGAGCGCGCCGAGGAACTGCAGGCGGTACTTGGGCGACCAGATCGACTCGGCCGGCTGCGAGCTGGCGGCGTATCCGGCCTCGGCCTCGCTCGGCTGCTTGTTGGCCTCGAGCCAGCCCAGCGCGGTCTGCACGTGCTCCTCGCCGTACAGACGCGTGATGACCTGCCTGGCCTCCTCGCGGCGGTTCTTCATGAGCAGCCACGCGGGGCTCTCGACGGCCAGCGAGGGCGAAAGCAACATGTAGATGGCGGCCAGCACGATGGGGAAGCCGGCCATGTAGCGCCATCCATCGCCGCTGTCGGCGAAGAAGAAGCAGATGGCCGGCACCAAGATGCCGATGGTGGTGGAGATCTGCAGGCCCAGGCCGAGGTGGCTGCGCAGGTGCGGCGGCGACAGCTCGTTCACGTACGCGCCGATGGTGCCGGTGGCGGCGCCCGAGGCGATGCCGGAGACCATGCGGCCGACGGCGAAGGGCCAGATGTTGGAGACGACGGCCTGGATGACGGCGCCGCCGATCATGAAGAAGCAGTTGAAGAAGAGCAGCTTCTTGCGGCCCATGATGTCGCTGAAGTAGCCGCAGAGCAGACTGCCGCACATGGCGCCGAAGATCCACGCGTTCACGGCGAAGGTCCACTCGAGCTTGGAGTGGCCGCTGAAGAGCGTGCATGTGCCCGGGACGACGGGCCGCGCGTTGCACTCGTCCGTGTTGTTGTAGTCGGACAGGTTGAGCTGCGAGGTGGACCATCCGCTCTGGAAGGGCTGCAGCAGCGCCAGCAGCACGCTCGTGTAGAGGATGCGGTTGGGCTTGATCTGGAGCGCGGCGGCCTTGTTGGCGTCGTCGAAGGCGACGTCGGCCTTGGGCGTCGAGACCTCGTTGTAGACGTCGTCAGGGTGCGGCGGCATGGCTGGCGAGTGAATTAGTGAGTTGGTGAGTAGTGGATCGTCAGCGACTATCGTACTGGGTGAAGCTGGCTTTTGTGCTGTGTGTCCGAATTGGAAATGAGACTTCGAATGAAGTTGTTACTTGGTAACGTTGCGCTAGTGCTTGTCGAACTGGTGGCGGCAAAGAGCGTGCACTTAAGTGCTGTGGTGCTTGGCGAGGAGGCGCCGATGTTGCAGTTGGAGCTGTCCTATCGATACAGCTCCGTTCTGCTACATGTATCAGGATCTGCCGGTAGAGCTTTAAAGTTGTGACTTCCAGTCACACGAGCGATTACGCCAAGATGCTGGAGCAGGGCAGTCGAGTGAAGCGGACTCGGCCATTTGATTTATTTCACATAGATCGGCCCGATGTGACAGGAAGGCGAGTGCGAGCTGATCCAATGCTCCAGCGCGGAGCCCATGACATGGGCCATGTGCACAAGGAAAAGCGATGCAGAGTTTGCAGCCTTCGGCGGGGAGCTGATCTCGTTCCGACCCGTCGATGCTCGTGACGCTTTTTGAGGTCGCGTCAATGACGTGCGTCCGGTTATGCCACTTCAACATGGAGACCATTCAGCTAACAAAGATCGGGGCAGATTGTATTTACACATCATACATGTACTTACTGTACATTATCACCGACGCTGCTTGGAGTTCGAAGGTGTCGACTACAGCATGCGTGCCATTTGCACCGCATGCCACAAAGCTGAAATCTCTGAGCAGCTCCAGGGCGCTCGCTTCCCGATGTGAATGGGATCCCCTTGCCGCGCATCGAGTGTCAAGTTGCGTGGAGTAATCTGGCATAACCGGGCCATTTTTAATTGAGCTTCAGCTTGTGTGATGTCCATCCGTGCTGCCAAAGTGTCCACAAGGACCCTGAGCCAGTGCAACTCGAGCAAGCGAGTCCAGGCGCCGCGGAGGACTGCCACAGTAACAGCCCGATCTTTGTGAAATAAATCAACTCGATGACGTTGAAGCAGCGTGGAGCGAATCCACGTTGGCTCGGGCCTCGGTGCTCAATTTGCCGTAATCGCATCCCTCTGATCTGCAACGTACAGACACCTTCGCGCTTGCTAACGAACGAGTAAATAGCTCCTGTCTCGGGACGGAAAAGAAAGGCTCAACGCATTAGAGCCGGCACCAAGGACGAGATTGATAGCAACCCAATCAATCAAGTAAGAGACGCACAGAACTACAAAAACAAATCGATTGTAATGCAAGCCAACCATGACAGCTCACTTTGCTAGTGATCCTTCGACCTTACCATTTCATTGACAAGAACCTGTTGCACTTTGTTCAGTTTTCATTTAGACGCGCAACGCACAAGCCAAGCGTTGACTACGCACCTGACTCAATCACTCACTCGCCAGCCATGCCGCCGCACCCTGACGACGTCTACAACGAGGTCTCGACGCCCAAGGCCGACGTCGCCTTCGACGACGCCAACAAGGCCGCCGCGCTCCAGATCAAGCCCAACCGCATCCTCTACACGAGCGTGCTGCTGGCGCTGCTGCAGCCCTTCCAGAGCGGATGGTCCACCTCGCAGCTCAACCTGTCCGACTACAACAACACGGACGAGTGCAACGCGCGGCCCGTCGTCCCGGGCACATGCACGCTCTTCAGCGGCCACTCCAAGCTCGAGTGGACCTTCGCCGTGAACGCGTGGATCTTCGGCGCCATGTGCGGCAGTCTGCTCTGCGGCTACTTCAGCGACATCATGGGCCGCAAGAAGCTGCTCTTCTTCAACTGCTTCTTCATGATCGGCGGCGCCGTCATCCAGGCCGTCGTCTCCAACATCTGGCCCTTCGCCGTCGGCCGCATGGTCTCCGGCATCGCCTCGGGCGCCGCCACCGGCACCATCGGCGCGTACGTGAACGAGCTGTCGCCGCCGCACCTGCGCAGCCACCTCGGCCTGGGCCTGCAGATCTCCACCACCATCGGCATCTTGGTGCCGGCCATCTGCTTCTTCTTCGCCGACAGCGGCGATGGATGGCGCTACATGGCCGGCTTCCCCATCGTGCTGGCCGCCATCTACATGTTGCTTTCGCCCTCGCTGGCCGTCGAGAGCCCCGCGTGGCTGCTCATGAAGAACCGCCGCGAGGAGGCCAGGCAGGTCATCACGCGTCTGTACGGCGAGGAGCACGTGCAGACCGCGCTGGGCTGGCTCGAGGCCAACAAGCAGCCGAGCGAGGCCGAGGCCGGATACGCCGCCAGCTCGCAGCCGGCCGAGTCGATCTGGTCGCCCAAGTACCGCCTGCAGTTCCTCGGCGCGCTCCTGCTGTCCTGCACGCAGCAGCTCTCGGGCATCAACGCCGTCTTCTACTACTCGGGCAACATCTTCTCGGACGCCGGCATCTCGGACTCGCGCGTCGGCACGCTCATCATCGACTTCATCAACATCTGGCCGGCCTTCTTCACGGGCGTGCTGGCCACGCGCTTCGGCAACCGCAACATGATCCTCTGGGGCATCGCCGGCATGGTCGTCATGTCCATCGGCATGACCGTCGCCTTCCTCGTGGACGTGTCGGTGCTCTCCATCGTCTTCACGGCGCTCTACGTCATCGTCTTCGGCGTCACGCTCGGGCCGCTCGTCTGGGTCATGACGGCAGACATGTTCCCGGACTCGGTGCGCGCCAGCGCCTCGTCCATCTGCATCGGCGCCAACTGGCTGTGCAACCTCATTGTCGGCGTGGGCTACCCGTACCTGGCCGACGCCTTCGACGACTGGAGCTACACGCCCTTCACGGTGCTGCTCATCATCTTCTACTTCCTGTCGCTCAAGCTCGTGCCGGAGACGGCGGGAAAGACCAACGAGGAGATCCAGGCAGAGTACGAGGAGCGCCGTCGCCGCTAAGCAGTCGTCAGTGTCGGATAGTGTACTGTAGCGGGAAAGATGCATGTTGCTTCGAGCCAATATCATGTTCGTTTCTATTGACCAGCAGTTTGCAAGTATGGTGCGAACAACTCCATCATGTGCTTGAGCTCGTTTTCCTGATCGGGGTCCGATAAAATCTGGAGCAAATACGAGGATCCAGATAGCTGTCGGACGACTTGGGTAGCAGTAGGAACGAGGTGCATCATTTGGGTATCTTGGCAATGGCGGACGTACGCGAGGAGGTGGTGGAGTACTTGCAACAAACACCGGAATACAGTGGCAGCAATGTTTCCTCTCGAGAGAGCCCTCCATGCAAAAAGCCGTACCCAGAGGTGCCACACACTGTTTGCACCGCAGCCAGTTGCAATTCATTGCTGTGGCTTCTACTGTACAGTACCCAAATTACTTCCGCATTGGTACTCGAAGCAGCATACGCCATGTGAAAATGCTCAACACTCGGGATATAACCATGACGGCGAAATACAGACAAGTCGATCGCGATTGCAATAAGCGACGCTTCGATTAATTTGGGGGGGGACTGCGCTGCGCTAAGAAAAGTGCCATGCTAGACGAGCATTTGCACAACAGCCAATGTAAATCGAGTTACAGATCAGCCTCATCGTCATCGTAATGCATGCGGCTCAGAATCATGGCGGTCTTGCCTTTCTTGCTTGGAACCAGTCGATTCAATGCATCTTCGAGATTCGAGAATCGGCGTATCGTTCTCTCAGCGATAATCTTCGCGGCAGTTGCGTCACCCACGCCCTCGAGTCGACGTAACTCATGGAATGAAGCTGTGTTGATATTTGGTGGCTCCAGAAAACTCCGATACGCGCGACTTGTAAACGGTCCAAAATATCGGCCAAAATCGTTTGCTGAAACAAGTCCACATCGTGGAGGAAGATCAAACTCTGTCGCTTGTGCTGGCGTAACGAGCAAAAATACATCCGAGCTTTCGTTTGCCGCTTTAGCTCGTTCTTTGGCATACGCGTCTTCGTCTATCTTCTGTTTGGTTTGAAGCAGCTTGCATTGAATCACTTCGTTGCATTGGACGTTTTGACGACCGACCTTCAATTGAACTCGCATAAATAAGTCGCCAGCTGAAGCACTAGCACCGTTGATGACGATCGTATCCATATCTGAAATCTTCACGCCGCCATCACGATTTGTGAAGCACGTCGAATCATCGGAACTGGATTTTGTATCTTCTTGGCGCAGTGCTTCCACGACAGTGCGTGAAGTCGGCTCTGTTATAATAATGTCTTGGATAGCACCAAAACGAGCGCCAGCGTGGAAACTGGACAGTGCGACCGGAGTCTCGCAGTAGGCGATCGATTTCACTCGACGGTAAAACGCCACGAATTGTTCAAATCGCTGCCATACCAAAACCGTACGCGTGAGATGGTCGTCGAAATTATCTACTCCTCCGAGCTTCTTCGGGAGTTTCTGCATCAGCAGCACAAGAAGAATGAAAGCGCATTCCAAATGGCCTTCCGCGCCCCATCGGAACAATCCGAAGCTTCGAAGACAATCTACGGTCATGTCCGTGCGCCCAATACGATCAAACAGCTTATAACGACGACGAGAGAGGATTGCGGCGAGCACTTCTCGGCAATTGTACGGATCTTGGAAAAACGGAGACGCAAAGATATCACCATATTGGAGTCGCAACGCATCGCACACTTTCTCAAACATCCATGTTGGGTCCATTTCCTCCAATTGGTCTTTCGTGTAGTGGCTCAGAAAGAGTTGTAGTGTTTCCAGAGCTCGTCCATGCCCACCCATGTCGTCTACCAACTGCTTCTCGATCCTTGTCTTCGTTGGCAGGACTTCGTGGCCACGTAATGGAGGTGGGACTAGAAACACGCGCTTCTGAGGAGAGTCCGAAAGTGCCTTATCGACGGGACTTTGAACGGTTGCCGAACAAACACAAACAGCAAACGCTCTGGACGAATTCAAGAAGCTGCAGACTGAAGCCAACACGCGGTAGAAGTCGCAGCTTTTGGTACCATCATTGACCAGCTTCTGGAGGCCATCGACACACAAAATCACCGTCATTTTCTTCACATCGTCAATCCCTTTCAGTTTGGCCAAAATGTCAATCACGATCTGAATACGCAAAGGAAGTGATGAGCACATCATGCGCAGCTTGTCAACAAACACCGGCCACGCTTTTTTGTCTTTCGAGAGTTGGTAGAGCATTCGGTAGCTGATGTCGAACTCAGGATTGTCACGATCAAGTAATGATCCAGTCGCCGAAGTGCCGTTTTCGAACGTCACACTAAACACAAATGCGTTCTCCATTCTCTCTTTGAGCTTTCGGTTGTTCGAGAGGGCAGCAGCTGCACACATCAAGCCCTTCATTTGATCCAGCATGCGCGACTTTCCCGTGCCTGGTCCACTCAGCACTAGGTTGATGGCGTGATTCTGCTTGTCCTCGTTCTGGAGATACCAGGCAGTATAATGCAGTGCAAGCGGCTCCACAAGATGACCCGCAAGCTCTGATTCCCCTTGATACGGCCAATCTTGTCCAGAGCTTGCGCAAAGACGCCTCGGCTTCTTCCACTCCAGCGAATCCAACAACTTCTCCCACTGCGCCTCTGGCGATTCCACAGTTGCGCCACCTCGCTGCGCCGGCGGCGGCACTACCACGATGAGTGCATCCTTCTTCGATGCACCAAGCGCGCCGATCAGAGAGTCGACTTCCAGAGGCTCTCCATCCTTGTCCTCATACACTGCTCCGTTGGCGTAGACTCGCAGTTGATCCGCTATGATACCCTCTAGGATATCCGGATGATCATGACGATACTTCTGTCGAATCGCCTTGCGCAGGTCCTCTATATCACTGACACCGTCGGATGACACGGATGCTGCCTGGGTACCCGCGTACGCGCCACGAGTTGTTGCGTCTGCCAGATGGAACCACACTTTTCGCGCCATCCTTTCCTCTTAACCACAACTGTCCAGTGAGTCTTAAGACTTCTGCACGTTTCGGTTCTTCTCTTGCCTTCTTGTGATGGCTGAGAACAAGCACGAAATAACCTCAGTTTGAGGTTAAATTCATACAATTCAATTCATTCGCAGTCAATTCACTTGTCAATTCACAATAGAATGGAGCTGGTGGGCGGCCAATGCGTCGTTGATGGCACGGTGAAGCGCGCGTACCCGCTGCAACCGCTGCGCCAAGCGACTGGTGGCGGCGCTACAGAGTCTGATGACGGAGAGCTGGGCACATTCGGTCCTGGTGTCGGCCCGTGCGGCCCGGACGCATTCCAGTTGGTGGCCGTCCTAGTCGAGAATCATATCCTTTTGCAACACATACCACAATGTTTCTTATCAATACAAGTAGTGTAGAATTACTATACATTTCCCTTAACCTGCACTACTGTTGCTGATGAATACGCACGACATTCGAGACGTGTCTTGTGTTCTTTTACAACAAGTGGGCGACCAAGATGCAGTTCCTCAAACGCCACGCAAGTGCCACCCGCTCCGTTCTTTTCATTAAACCAGAAACTCTAACAATATTTGTTGTGGCTCTGCAGTACAAGATTCGCATTAGTGGACGCGGCCTCGTGGCGTTGGAGTGGGAAGCTGGACCGGAGACAGAAGAGCGCGTGTCCTGTGCCGTCGTCGCGGAACGGGATATTTTGAAGAAGACATTGGAGAGGAAGCCTCGGCTGTTTACCTTTCCCCACAGTCTGAACGTGGAGGTGGCCTTTGAGGAGCCTCAGCGGCTTCCCCAATCGGACCAGTTGAAGTACCTGCCGTCCAAAACCATTTCTACGCGCGATCTGCACACAGGTTCGTATCAACATGTTGCCCTATAGGGTTGATCGTTTGAGTTCTAACGTGTTGGTGATGCAGCTAAACCGACGAGGCAGACACAGATTCAAGTTCAGATACAGCCGAGAAAGGTAGATGAATAAGGGCTTGGAAGACAATACGATGATTGGTCGCTGGCCATTTACCTGCTGCCTCCATGCTTCACAGAAACCGAACTACGGGAAGCGCACTCTAGGCGAAGCAAAGATTACTTCGCCAGCATACAGATATTCGTCTCTGGCTGAGTTGGTGGATGGATACGCCGATATCTACGGAGTCGTTGTCAATGTGACGCTCCCCAAGAAGACGAGTGGACGGGATTTCTGCGTTAGTTCGCTGTTTCTTTTGCTACCATGAGCACCGAGTACAAGACTGACAGGGGGTTGTGTATATATCTTATAGATGACTGTGAGTGTGACGGATGAGAGCTGTCCTACGCGCGCTGAAGCAATCCAGATCAATATTTTCTACCCAACGATCGCTCAAATGCCGAAGATCAAGGTACGATGAGCATATGATTGAAGTTTTTGAATACTTGAAGTGGTTAATGATCGCTTCTGTGTTATGCTGGCAGTATGTGGGTGATATAGTTCGCTTTCACAAGGTGAAGATTCAGCAATACCAGGATAGAATCCAAGGCCTCAGTCTGTAAGTTTTTCTTTTTGTCGGTGAACTAGCCTTGACCTCAAGACTAACATGCTCATATTGACAGACCACGAGGCACACGACATCTCGTTATCCGAGAGCAAACCGACGGTAAGCTGGAGCAGCTTACATGCTCTGACAACTGGACTTTCGAGCCTTCCGACGAGCAGCGCGTTCGCCACCTCATGTAAGCGTGTTGTACTTCCATTGTCTTCATGGATAAAATACTTACGGTTCATTCTTGGCTGAAATAAGTAAATGGGCGCAGAAAAGCTTAGCTGAGGACGCTACTTTACCGCAGGGCTGGGCTGTAGCGCCCAAGCTCCTGGCCGAATTGAGCCAGGCCGAAAACTTTATCGACCTCGTCGTGCGCGTCCTGTACCTGGACGACTCTGAGGAGCCCACTCGGTTGATTGTTTGGGACGGTTCTGGAAGTACAGCCGATTCAGATCCGACACTCGTTCGCGTATTGACAGATCACGGGATTCCAATTCCACCCAATGGAATGCTGAAGGAAGTGATCATGTCGTCCTGCTGGAGCGTCGTGAGCGATATGGGCTTCGTCGATGGAATACTCGAACACTGGTGCCGATTCCGCAATTTGGCAGTGGGGACTGACGAGGCTGTTCCCGGGGCTGCCAATGCACCTGGAGGGAGGGAAATCCTACGCTTCAGAGAAGTAACATCTCTCATGCTGATGGCCAACTTCACAATTGACGTGAAGCATCGTCTTTCGTTGATGAATGAACCGAACCCAGCAGGTACCGCGACAGGCAGCGTTGAAGGAGGCCAAACTGGTGTTGACCAAGACCAAAACCCTGCTGCCGCTAACCAAGTCGAAGTTGCTACGGTAATCCCGGAGCACATCAAGGTGAAAGTCCCAGTGACCCCGTTACAAGAAATCCTCCGTTCCCCCAAGACACCACGCAAGTTCCATTGTTGCGCCCGGGTGCGCGGCATTTGGCCAACTGATATCGAGAAAATCTGCAAGCCCAAGCCTGGCAGTCAAAACGAGTACATCTACTCGTTCGCCCTGACTGTAGAAGATAAAGCGGAGTCCCTGAATATCATCGTATACGGCAAGGATGCGGTAAGTGCCCAACAAAGGTTCTCGCTTGCGATCCAAGTGTCTGACTCTGGATGCACTTCATTGCAGGAACACTTTCTTCACGGGATTCCTCCCTGCGATCTCACCAAAAGCACCAGCTCCAAGTCTCTCCTGGAGAAGCGGTTTACAGCGCTGATGCGAACCCCTGAGGCTCTGCACTGGTGTATCAAGTCCTACTCAGTGTCGTTACCTCCTACTCGCGATGGTCCTGCCACAACCGTTCGGTACCGTTTGTTTGATACACGGCTGCAGACCTCGTAGGCTCGGCTTGTCTAAGTTGGGGGTGGCCAAGGTGTAGGCAAACATGTTTCTTCCTGTTATGAACGTCATCGAATGCAGCAACGACACGTATATATTTTTACCGTTAATCTTGCTGAGAGTCTTCACTTCACGGAGAGCCCAGACTTGAGATGGAAATGCTGTCCGCAGGGTTTCCTTTCATACCCTCTAGATCCAGCTCGCCCAACCGGCCTTGTTGGTGGAGCTGAACAGCACAAGCACCGCACCAGAAATGACAACAAAAGTTAGCTTCAACAACGCATTGAATATCATACAGCACCGTCAACGAAGACCCACCTTCTCCAGCCAGTAAAACTCATTGTCCTGAGGCATGTACCCGCTCATGCGTCCGCCGCCCATCGCGTTCTGGATAGCCTGGGACTGCATAAGCTGCTGCGACATCGACATGCTGTACATCATGGTGTCGCCCATGCGCATCGACTTCTCCATCTCTTCCTCCTTGAGCTTGCCCAGACGCTGCATCAGCGCTTCTCCCTCACGCGCACCAACCCACTTGGGGTGATTCTGCTTGAAGTTGATGAACGAACTCTCCATCTTGGCGTCGTTGCCGTACTCCTTGAAGTCAAACTCGGCTAAACGGCACACCGCCCCGGTGCTCGGGTGCACGAGGGAGTGCGAGCGCAGGAAGAGCAGGATCTCGCGCGAAAGTCGAGGGAGCGACACACACAAGATGTACGGCGCCAGCAATACCGACACACATTCCTCCGCGAAGAGCACAGCCTTGTAGGGGAACAGCACTGTGAACGCATCTCGCACTTCGAACGAGTGGCACTGGCCCCGCCACTCCTTCGGGAAGTAGTGCGTCTCCGCAGAGACCTGCATCATGGCCTCTTCGCAGTCGCCATTAATCAAGAAGGGCGAGGTCGACGATGTGAACGATCGTGACAGCGCGAAGACACCGGTCGAGACCGTCAGGTACCACAGCAGCTCGTGGCCCATCAGGGTTGTCTCCAGCAGTACCGATTCCTCCAACAGACTCACAAGCACCAGCACCGCCATCAACGAGCTCGCACAGAAAGAAACTCCCCCAGCAATAATCGCCAGCGCGCCGGCCGGAAACATGCCGAGGTAGCGATCCGCCAGCGAGTACGAGCGTGCCATACGCGCGTCAAGAACATGCGGGAGCTCGTTGTACTCTCGGAAGCGCCATATAGCGTAGGCAGACCAGCGCCGCGTGCCGAAGTAGTATACGTGGTTCGTCTGCCACTCCTGCGCCGCGAGGAAGAAGAACCGCGAGAGGCGGTACAGCAGGATGAACGGAGCCAGCACAAAGTTGAGCACACCTGCGATCACGAAGCGCTTCTTGAGCATGTCGACGTTGTGGATCACCGACGGAGCCAGGTTTAAGTCGGCGTCGAACATTTGGTCCAGCAGACAGATATTCAGGTTCGCCTCCATGTTTCTCGAGCACATGACGTGCGACGTGGACAGAAACTGTAGCGACGTGGGCAGCAGGTTTTTGCTTTGGAACAGCGAGTGGTTCATGAAGGCGATGAGATAGTTATCGCGGCGCATGATGCGTCGAGCAAAGTCGTGGGGTGACGACAGCAGCGCCGGGTCGATCTGCAGCTTGTAGGACGACAGCTGCCTCATATTCACCGGCGCGTTAACTCCATTCACGAGGTCCAGCACTCTCGTGACCACTTCGTCCCACGCAATAGTCTGCACCTGTCTTTCGTCGATCCTCAGTCGTTCCTTGTAGAACACCTCCATCTCCCTGGTGTCTCTCAGCGTGCCAATGAGCTGAAAAGCTCTGGACACCCAGTACACGAAGAACATGGCGAAGTAGAACGCCCCAACGAGCCCCAGCACTCCGTTGTTGTCAGCTCGGCACGTGATGTAGTGCTCCATCTCCTGCTTGCAGCCGCCACTCTCCGGGTGGCGGTGGCACTCCAGCAGCGGCCCCCACTGCACGCAGCCCAGCATGAAGCTGGAGAGTAGCACACTGAACAGTCCGGTCACGAGGCTCACGAGCTCCACCACCACGATGCTCCAGAAGCCCTTGTGGTAGTAGTAGTTGTACAGTGTGATGAGGAACGCGTCCAGGTTGGGGACATTCCCGTATCTGTCGGGCACGGGGGACACGCGCCCGATAGATGGAGAGCTGCTTTGTCCATTGGGCCGTCGTTGACCTCCAGGCAGCGCCGTCTTGGCCGTGTCCAGCACCTCGCGGAACAACGTCGAGATGGCGGGGAGGTGCACGTTAACACGCAGCGACGGCAGCGGCGCGGCCGAGGAGGACGCGGGACCGGTGTGAACGCCTAGAGCGGAGTCCTGGCTGCTTGGTCCGCCGAATGGGCGCGCGCGGTGGTCATCCTTGAGCTCGTTCCAGAGCAGTTCGTCCTCCTCCTCGGCGTGGGCCAAGTGGTCGTCGCTGGCGGCGAGTAGCGACTCGTCCATGGCGAGATAGGCGGCGAATGCGGTACGAACGGGTAGAGGAGGCGACGGAGCTGCAGATGCACAGGTTGAGAGGCGTCGGGGGAGGCTTCCTGGGGCAGCACGGAGAGAGAGAGCTGGAGGAGATGGAGAGGCTCTTTCTTCAGATTTGGGACTGAGAATTAGATGGATGCTTTGCGAACCTAAGATGCGCACTTAGATGCACGTTGGTGTGGTGTACATAAAGGCAAGTTGAAGTGACCTTCACTTTCATGGACGGATGCAGTCTGCATTTGGTGCACGTGGTAAGGCGAAACGGGTTTTAATTGGACTGAACTGGAATAAACTCAGCCGATGGAGGTCGTCCGTCACTTGCAGGTCAGGCCTCTTTGAGATGGTTAAACACCGCGTGGTTGCCGTTGTGAAGGCCAAGCTGTCGGCTCTCTGGATAGCGGCGCAGGTGGAGCTCCAGGGCCAGTATTCCACGCAGCGGGTGCAGGCTCTCTTCGCCTACAGCAACGACACGAGCGCATTACGAGTATTCTTCGTGTTGGTGCTGACGCCACTGCCCTGTCTAATGATCACGACGTGGTGCAATTGCGCCCCATCACGGCGGGGGTCCACGCGAACGATCTCTTCTTCGTGCGCGCGTTCGTGTCTTTCTGGGTCGCCAGCGTCATGACGTACGTCCAGTTCAAGCACATTGTGGCGGAGGCGCCGCTGTCCTCCGCGCAGATTACTATCAGTGGGGCTGTGGTGGGAGGCCTGACCGCCGCTGTGATGTACGCGCTCGCTCTCGTTATCGGATTTCCGCTGCCTTTCAGCATTGCAGTGGTGTCTCCAGCTTGGCTCACACTTCTCTTGCTGCCCTTGACTTCGTGGATAAAGCGAGTTTACTCTAATCATACGGTTTGGTCTCACGTGGTAAACTCGCTCAAAGTAATGATGTGCCAGGAGACGCTCATTGTTGTCTACCCGGCGTACTTTTACATTTTCACGACGATCCCATCAAGTGGCAAGACGGCGTTTGCCCTTCTCTTACCGGTTATCAAGCTCGTCTTGAGGAATTTTATGGCCAATGCGGTCGCGCATTTGAACGACGATGTCCCCGAGGTCGTAATTCTTAACGTCGAAGTGTTTAGTGCGCTGTTCGTGGCGTATTGTATGCAGAACACGCCGTCTGTCAAGACGACGTTCGTGCTGATGGCGGTGGACGCGCTTCAGATGAGCGCGTCGCTGTATGATATTGGCCACGTCATTCAGCGCATGAAGACGTTTAGGAGAGAAAGTGAGGCGACACGTGCGCTCCTAATACGCAGCAGGCGGCAAAGTGTAGAGTTCAACCTGGCCCAGGCCATTTTCGACCGGCAGATGAAGCAGCGCAGACCATCGGCATCGATCCCCTTGCGTTTAGTGTCAACGATACTGAACTTTCTTCGTCCGTCCACCCAGTTAAAGCTGCCCCGATTGAAGACCAACAGGAATCCCAAATGTACGCGGTTACGTCTCCAGTTGTTGCTGGACCGAGCGAGCGTGACTTGACGAGCTCGACAACTTTGAGTCTTGAGTTTGAATACGTACAATTACTGCGAAAGGTGATGTACATTACGGAGTTTGTAGTGCGGCTGAACTACGTGGAAGTGGTGATCCCGTGTATTTTCTGTGAGTATGCTAAGTTACTGCATAAAATGTTGGAGGCGAAAGTGATATTAACACAAGTTTTCTACCCGGACAGCGGCGTATTTGTTCATAATGTACCACCTCCCGAATCGCGCGTACTATGAGCAAATAGCGGGCATGGATCCAACGCACCTACGCAGCACTCTATTCAGCGTGTTGCTGTACTCTGGGCTTCAACTAATTTCGCTGGTCGTTCTCAACTACGTCTTGTGGCGCAAGTTGAAATTCTCGGTCTTCTGTCAGCTGGCTTTCGTGCTGGAAAAGCAGTGGAAGCAAGTGCAACACAAGCTCGTGTTCTGGGTCTTTTACAACGTGCAGGCTTTGCTCCAGCATTTCGGTAAGTTTACTTATATGCTGCGTCAATAGTTTGTTATGCTAAAACTGAAAATGCCCCTACCGGTAGGCTCAGACTCCACTTTCAAATTTGCCTGGATGCAAAAGGATCCCCGCCCACTTAATTAACTTATAAATACATTACCGATGTGAAATGCTGACTGGATAGTTTTTTTACGGCCTGCCTCCTATGCGTTTAGTAAAGTTTACGGTTAAAACGATAATCCGTAACCGTTAGGTCATTAACATTTTGCACGACTTGTGGACTCATCCATGGGATCGTTCCAACGAATAACACATTTTCTGCTGTAGTGATTCAACTCCGTTGAATATTTCAAAGCTTCGTACAGAGCATATAAGTATAATACTCGTAAGGCTTGTTACCGTTTCTAGATCAAAACGGCTTACATGCGAGAGCTAGCTTTAATAAGGACGACGGCAGTTAATCTGATGGGGAGGCGGCCGCTCGAAGCCACAAAAACTGGAAAGTGTAGTCCGATCCTAACGAAATACACACACAGCTTATTCAATCAGACATCCTCGAAGGAAACAACGGCAAGAACAACAACAAAACCAAAAAACAACTTACCGAAGTGCTGTAACGAGGCTTGGACGTTGTAGAAAACCCACAAGATCATCCGGTTCTGCACTTGATTCCACTACTTCACCAGTACAAACGCGAGTTGGTGAAAGGCCGAAATCTGCAATCGGTGCCACAGCACCATGTTCAGCGCAACCAGCGACGCAATTTGTAGCGCGGCATAAAGCAGCACATTCATCAGAGCGCCGCGGAGCCGATCGTCATCCATGTGAGCCATCAGCTCGTAGTACGCTCGATTCGGGAGGTGATACATCGCGAACAGGTAGGCAGCTAACGCAAAGCAAAACAAAAGTGAGAGGCCAACCGTCGACCAATTGAAGAGCAGTCGAGTAGCACTTACAGAAGATAAGAGGGATGACGGCTTCAACGTAGTTAACCAGCATCACGAACTCCGTGATGTAGAGCACTCTTCGCAGCTCTCTCACGTACCGGTACTTGACGCTCTTGCTGCCGATAGCACTAGCAACAGCGTCCTTCGAGGGTCCACGCTGATCGTCATTGACAAATTCTGCCAACAGAGGAGCAATTGTTGCCAGCAATCCGTGCGTTTTCGGTGGCTTCGAGGTGATTTGCTTAAATGGCTGCAGTATCTTGGACAGCTTCCGCGTCGAGGCCTGAACTAGGGCAAACAGATTAGCGGACGAGACCCGTCCATCGCTTGACTTCCGTCGAGCTTCAGCGTTGGCGCTTTCACTCGAGTTTCTGTGCTTCGCTTGTACTGCTACTGCCTTCACCACTCCGCTCTCTTTTCTCAACGCTCTCATGCGTTGGACAACCAGTTCAATGTCGTACAAGGAGACACACGATTGAATCGCTTTGGTGGCCATGAGGACGCCTGTTGTTTTGAGCGACGGTGTACTTTGTATGCAATACGTTGAGAACAGCGCACTGAACAGGTCCACGTTGATGACGACGATCTGAGGGACTTCATCTTTCAGATGCACCGCCATTCTCGCGAGCACTCCGCGCAATACGATCTTCACAACTGGCAGCAGGAGCGAGAACGCAGTTTTCCCGCTGTCTGGGACTGTCGTGAAGAAGTGGAAGTACGTCGGGTAGATGAAGACAAGGGACTCTCGGAACACCGTGATTTTCAGCAAGTTGATACACATCGTCCACACTGCAGGGTCGGCTCGAGCCTTCTTCATCCACGAGAGGAGCGGAGCCAGCAACAAGTGGACCCAAACTGGAGAGACGGTCACGATGCCGAAAGGTAGAGGGTACCCGATGACGAGTGCGATCGCATACATGGCGCTTACTGTAACTCCGGCGACAACCCCGCCGAGGTAGATGTTCTTTACGTTCGAGAGGGGGGCTGGCTGGGCCATGTGCTTGATCTGGCCGTACGCCGTGATGCTGGCGATCCAGAAGCACACGAACGCTCGCACGAAGAAGAGCTGGCTGGACTCAATTCCTTCGCTGATGGGGCGCAGCGGCACGGCGTCGACGATCAGGATCAGTAGGAAACACGGCAGCGGCGTCACTAGCAACAGGAGCAGCACGCGCAGAGTACTGACGTAGTCATGGTAGCGCCGAGTACTTGCCCTGCAGCTCGACTTGAGCCGCCCTCCAGAGAGAAACGAGCTTGGTCGCCATGAATGCAGTAGCTGCGTGCATGAGAGAGAGTCGTCGTCTTGTCTTGGTCGGCGGCTTGAATAAACACGAACTGGTCGCAGAATTAGCCGTCCCGCCTGGCGCGTCGATTTCCTGAAAAGTACGAACTATATGCGTCGAATGCGCGAGTTAGATGTTCATTACAGTAGTTGCGACGCGGCAAGACATATTTAGGCGAGTACAGTCGTGGGTTTGGCTGCTTCGGTAAGACTTTCATGGTTAGGTGGCGTGGCGTGGTATCCTGAGACGTTGAAGTGATTAAGTTGAGACTGAAAGTGCAAGCAATACATGGATTACCCGAACTTCAAACTTCAAACTTCAGTTTCGTGACGCAACGACGTGGCTGTACCCATCTGCGCATGACGAGCTCCGAAGGATTGTGCACCTGTCGTTTTTGTCACCGCGTGTTGCGCATCAGACTCGGGCGATTATGTGCGCAGAACGCAATCGAACCGAGCTCCAACGATGAAGTCGCCACGGTTCGTCACGCTCCAGCTCGTCGCTCGGCGCTGCAAATACTACGCGTTCATCAACGCCTTCATCTGCAGCGTGGGTCTGGGAAGCTACTTGGCCGTGTCGTCTGCGCACTCTGCAATGACGGGAGTGGGGGTGGTCTACGGCGCGAGTTCGCTGCGCATTCTGGCGATGGTCAAGTGGTTCGAGTGGATTGCGACCAAGAAGGCGCAGATCCACGGACCCAAGCGCGTGCAGCTCACGCAGGAGCAGAGTGGAGCCATCTACCGCCGCATCTTGTGGCTCGTGGTGCCCACGGAGTGCGTCTCCTTCTGGTTCGCACAGCAGACAATTGCTGAAGACTCTGTGGATTGGCGGTCGTTCCTGACCGAGTACGCGTGGTTCGTGCCCAAGTCGCTGCTGTTCGAGGTGCTCTTCGACTTGTTCCACTACTGCATGCACTGGACGTGCCACAGCTCGGCGTGGCTCTACCAGCACGTGCACAAGCAACACCATCTGCACCTGCACCCGTGTCCGCTGTCGACGTACGAGCAAGACGGCGTCGATCTCTTCCTCACTAACATGCTACCGTTCTTTCTGGCGTGGAGTCTGAGCTTCCCCTTCTCGGCGTTTCAACTGCATCTGCTGTTCGCCTACAAGACGTACGTGGAAGTGGCGGGCCACTCTGGCCTGGAGGTCAAGGGCTTCTCGTTCCCGCAGATGCCGCTGCTGAACAACGTCACGAGCATTTGTCTGCGAGTGCATGACCACGACCTCCACCATACGCACCCGCGCTGGAACTTCGCCAAGCGCTTCTCGCTTTGGGACAAAGTCTTCGGGACATTCCGTCCGGGCAGACCTCTGACGGAGAAATACCACTAAGCTGCCTACGATTACGGTAAAACTCGGCAAGACGTTAACACGAACGGGCTCACAAGACTTAAGCAAGGCAGCGGGATGGCTGGATTGTATAAAACTTGAAGCACCAGTGCTTAACACGGCCTCGCTGGATGAAGTTCCCTCACTGAGAAATATCACTCTTAACTGCAAGACCCCAAGGAGAGAAGGGCTAGATGGGAGAAGCGATACGGCAGCAGTGTCTTTGAATCTTGGCAGCATCCCACTCCATTCTCGTACATTGCAAGTTACGGAAGTAGACACCAACTATCTACGAAGTCGATATCGAGTTTCGAAACAAGTCAAGGGATGTTGTTGAGCTTACTCTTATTTGTATCTCTTTTTCAAGGTCTAGTGCATCATAACCCCAATGCACTTCTACCGCCGACTTCTGACCTAGAGGCACGTCATTCGTTGTGGCGTGGGGGTGACATTCTGGTGTAGTTTGCTGTCTAAACCTTCACAACTTCAAATGTCATACTTAGTAGTAAGTCTCAATGGCTTCTAGCATGTTTTTGGCTACTGGTTTTAAAGTGGCGCACGCCGCGCACTCGATGCTGACCACCATGCATATTGCATACGTACTGCTCGGCTGTCGATCACTTTCTAGCAACCTGTTCAAACACGAGTTTTAGCACCATCGTCACCGCTGGCGCGTCCTCTACCAACCCCGTAGCTACTCGTTTGTCCCCACGCAGTCCGTCGCCAATAAAACCGAACCCTTCTGAACCATTATACAACGAAACGCTGGCCCAGCCAGCGGGCGGATCCTGCTCGTCGCCCTCCTGTCCTACCTAGCCAGACGCAATAGCATTAGAACCAACGCCACTATCATGCCCGACTGTGCAACCCCAGCGACCCACCTCACTTGCGTGCCGTCGTGCAAATATCGACATGAGGAAAGCGATGTCGTGTGTGAAGTTGCGGAGTCCTTTTATAAAAAAAGGTGACACTTTTACAGAAGGTCTCTCATCATAATGATAACATCAAGCCATACAAAATAATAAGTACGAAGATTGTCTTCTTCAGAAGAATATTGAATACGTGAAGTGTATAATATCTTGCTGCATTTGCTTGCTCCTGCTTACAGTTCTGAACTAGAGCTCAGCGTGCCGCTTCGCCGGCGCTTCGCCTGGGTATGAGGGGTTTAAGCAATGATAGGGCGCCCCCGTTTCGCTCGCGGAGCTCGCTGCACTACTCGCAGCGTGGGGCATACAGTCGGTCCCTGCGGTCCCTCCGAGATTCAAGCAGGGAGCGGGGCCAACCTAATCACGTTCGCTAAAGTGCGATTTTTAGCGTTACCATGTCTGTTTTATGAACGGCGCCCCATGTCAACGTGGACGGCAATCTCGACGCTGCCGTTTACATGAAACACCCGATGGATACATGCAATATGTGTCTGCCTCTGAACTATTCACGGGGCTGAAATTTGGCACGAGTGGCTGCTTATACGCTTGCTCTAGCCCGCTGCACGATGCAGTGCACCGCTGCGGCCATTTATATAAGTTAGCTCAGGAAGCTACGCTCTCATTTGCATTTGATAGGATGGACGGTTTACGACCAACGCTACGATTTAGGATTTGGCGTACCCCTTTTTATATATTTTCTAACCCCTCCTAATCAAGATAATCTGGTCTGGACATCTTTGCCGGGTTTCACAATAATACATCGAATGTATCTCGCCCGAGACGATTCCTGAGGGCTCATCGTACGGTCCTTGAATTACTACGTGATAGGTCAGAATTACGCTCATCAGTTGTCCACTAACTAGTTACAGCGTGCAGTATTGGGAGTAGATAGCAGTGTAAACCACAACAAATGCAAATAACTACTTAGCCAACTTCAAAACTGCTGCACTGAATACACGCACATTTTAGCCAAACCAAACAACGGGGGCATTCCGAAGAGAAGCCTACATCAGTGTATGAATTAGTGATGTCAGTCTCGTGTTTTTTAGTATTCTTATTGACACTGAGGTCGTTACAAGAAGTCTTTGAGGAAGAGGTTACACGATTCGTTCAATGTCGGTGTATGCGAAGGCGGAGACCAAATCACAAGACATAAACGATGGCAGCTACGAAAGAGGTCCGTTGTCAGTTTCCGTGGTGGGAACGTGCTCTTTATCGTCTAACTGGCTGATAGAGAGCTTCGCCTCACTGGGGTGACTCCGACACGCGTGGTTATTCCTGAACGAAAGCTAGGGAACGTGTGCAGCACCAAAATGTTGCGGTCGACGAAGCATTTCCGCCGCAGAAAAAAGAGCAAAATATCGACGACATTCGCCTTTTGCTCTCCTTATCTATCTCTAGGCTAGCCCCACCCACCACCCAATACAAAGCTTCGATTAGCGTGCTCAAGCATCGGTGGCGTTTTGACTATCCGGTAGTCAGGTTATCCCGACCAGGTGGTCGGGATAAGTGCTCCCCTCAAAAACGCCAACTAGTGCTCTAGGAAACGGAACGGCCTGAAGGCTGCACGAAATATCATTAAGTGAAGTTGGGCTCGTGGAAGACTAAAGGACAAGGCTAGCTCTCCGATGAGCCCAGGCTTGCCTGGGCTCCAGGTTCGGTAGAGGCGAATTTGTGAAATCCTGGAAATCGCTGTCACCTCCCCCCTTTCTCCGGCTTGTAACCCTAACTTGCCGTGGGATACATAGATAACCATACAACTCACACAGTACGTGATACCGCAAAAGGCACTCAGCGCTACAGTCTTGCGGTATCAGCAGAGCTTATCGCAAAAAAGTCCGACCAAGTCAAACAAAAAGACGCTAAGTCACCATTTGACCAATCAAATTTCGGACATAACCGGACATCAAAAATTTGAAAGTGAAAACCACTCTTAAAACGCGTAAAAACACTCTTATTCGATTGCTTTTAACACAAGATATCCAATAATATACAATATGTCGCGCTCCAAATAACATCAGGGATTTCGGGTCCGAAAATGGAGATTTTTTTTTCAGACCGATGTTACTCCTCGAGTTCTCAATACTACGGAGTGTTCGACAGCTTAAAAGAAGCCCAAGACTCGCCTCTTTCGATGGATGAGGTTAAATCGTGATTCGTACTTAGGTTCGTAAGCACCTTTTCGTTTGACGCGGTCTCATCTGAGAACTAAGTTGTGGAGCAGCTAAAAAATGAGAGTGTTCAAAGCTGACGGAAAAGTAAAATAGGGCTCTTAAGTGTAAAGGGGGATCTCCCCTGCAAATGACGTGACTTGCAGGAGTCACTGAAGTGTAGTAAGCTTTTTTGGACTAGAGCTCAGCGCGCCGCTTCGCCTGGGTATGAGGGGTTTAGTCAATGACAGGGCGCCCCCGTTCCGCTCGCGGAGCTCGCTGCACTACTCGCAGCGTGGGGCCGAGCATTGGATACAGTCGGTCCCTGCGGTCCTCGGAGTACAGTAGTACATTGCGGGCCCCTTGATGACCGACAGACAGGACGTAGGATTTCATTTGAGTTCCCTCCTAGTGGGAATTGGGCCCGACTCGGACACATAGACGTGTCGGGCATGCGAGACCACATCGCTTGCCTAGCTAAGTGCACGACAACGCCTCCACACACGCGTTTACGCACCTTACTTAGGGGGAGGTGACTCCGAAGGAGGTAATCGATTCGCACGCCGTCCTACACAGCGTGGGTGCCAACAATATTGCCGCGCGCCGGCGACCCTCAATTGGCCTCGGCAAGGGGAAAGTAAAACAATGGAGGGGGCGAGGGATATATACATTTTTGTCCCGAAAATGAGTGCTTACAATTTTATCAGCCACCCAGGGCTTCGCATTATGTGGTAATACTCAATACGGTATTAATACAGCACCCCATGCCTACTGTATTGCTACTTTGCGCACCACTGTCTGGCTTATGTATTAGCTGCATTACTATAGTTGTAGTTTGTATTATTACGGTCGTAATACAGACGGGGCCATGTCTACTAGTACGTAGAGTGCCCGCAACTGGCATTGAATCCCAACACTTTAGCTTGCAATGGGCTTGAATAGGACTCCTGCTGTCGATCTGGGCTCCCGTGGCACCGAAACGCGCTCCATCCTATACTTTCATTCATTATTATTTAAGTTCTCTACGAAATGCACACGACTCTACAGTAGACTACGCAACAGTATAACAGCAAACTACAAAGCAGCACCCATCTACTTCCAACTCCGCCGAATTACTTCCGAGATCAATCGTATCCGGTCAGTTCTCAATTCGTACTTACTAGCTGTGAATCGCACTTATATGAATACTATAGTTTATCCTAGTAAATCTTTGGGAGCTCATTAGACTGCTGCTGTATCTACTACTGTAGTACTGTATTACTACACACCCTGTCTGTTTCTGTGGAGCATGCTACTATAATAATGCACACCATTCATCCGTATTACCTGTAGTGGTACATGGTTAATGCGAAGCCCTGCAGCCACCTCCGGAGGCGGCTGACAAAATTGTAAGCCATGAGCAGAAAAGCTCGAGGGAAATGAGCAGCAGCATTGCAAGATTGTGAGCACTTAATTGGGCAACTTCGAGTCCCCCTATTACAGTCAAACCTGTTTATTTGATTCTCTCTATATGAGCCCCACCATTTAAATGATTCAGAGTTTAGCGGAACCTAGAAATTGACTTACTTTTTGTATGGTTTCAGCTATGAGTAACATTTTGGGGAACCAAAATGAGTCTAACCTGTTTATATGACTCAAAGCTCTCCAGATAAACACTTCGAAATCCTTAAAAATACTCTCCTACACCTCTCTGCGACCACCATTGGGTATATAAGCACATACAAAACGATAAACAAAGTTGAGAGTCACCACTGCTCAAAATAACTGCGCACGACGATTTCATGTATCGAGTTGCTGTAATCGACCTTTGCCGTGGTGCACTTATTATATCAGACTAACTATCCATTCTATTTGAGCCATTACATTATGTATAATCAACTGTCTAAACAAAAGTACACACACACACATCACGGCCTCTTAAATATTTTTTAAAAGCACGAAGCTACGCAGTTTAGAAAAAAATGTGTCGAATATAGCCATGTACTATTACTGTAGTAAATACTTACATGTTGCCCTGGTACATTAACTGACCACTACAGCCAGTCAGCTTTAGTATTGTGATTCTGCCTTCGTACAGGCAAACACGACGGCTCATATTTTAACAAGGGATCCATCAGTCATGTAGTTAGAAAAAGACTGCCCCAGCAAAAGACAAAAATCGTCGGAAATCCGGATGCGGGTTTATTAAAAATAAATAATGAACTTAACACTGTCTGACTGAGAAAACTCTACCGATTTTCGGGAGTAGCACTTTTTAACTTCTTTAAAAGCGACTAAAGCCGCAATCTCGCTGTTCAGACATGCCAATGGCTACCCATAGGCTACAACAAGTGACATTGCCTTCGCGTACCAATGTGTGTGCGTCTGCTGTTGCCCAATATCCGCCCAATAACTCGCTAGATCGCGCATATTCAGCCGATTTGGCCCCTAGCTTTTTGTAAGATCTATCAAGCATAAATCAAAGCTAAAAACATGCCCTTACAGAATAGAAAGTGATCTTACTCCACACATAAATCTATCGCTGAGCTGCCTTATAGTGACTGGATATGAGCCGATAAAAATGGCTTCTAAGCGAGGAAATCGTTGAAAGGCTTCTTGCTGTAGTCACATCGCAACATCATCCGCCAATCATATCGCTCGAATTATGCACAACCAGACGATATCGTCTGTATTATTGATCTGATTTGCATAATCACAAGCTGTCTGCTGAGGCCACCTTACATCGCAAACGCCCCAGCGCAAGCGTTCAATCTTCGATAGCTAGCGCCGTAGGGTGATCTAAACCACAGGACCACCTTGATTTCGAATATCACGAAATGTACAGACAACGACAATGAAATCCGCCCGCTATCTGAACACTATCCTCCAGTATAACGCTAACCTTCAAGGATTTCGAGTATTTTTCGATTGGCCGGTCAGGATCTTGAGTATGCATAAAACTGTAAAATGTACACGATTAAGTGCATATATTACGTGGAAAGTGCACGTTTTACACAAAGTATACAGATCCGCTGATATGATTGGTTGATCGCAGATTTCAAAGGTATGGCGGATTTCATCGTCGTTGTCTGTACTGTAAGACGGATTAAGCCCTGCGTTCATTAACAAAATATTTGAAAATCTCAAAATCGGCCGTGTCCCGAAAACGGGCCATATGCGGTAACCAGTCAGCCAGAGTTAAAAGTTCGACTACATGTATTAATATCGGTATGTGAAACAATTGGCGGGAACCCGGGTACCCATCGGGACCCCGGTTCCCCCAATACTAACGGTACGCATGTATGATCAAATGTATTGGTGCTGGTGTAAGACCTACACTAAATGCAGCGTGCGTTTGGCATGATACGGAAGATGAATTCATCTTCAGTCTTGCTTAACTTGCCGGTAACGTACCAATAGGGAGCCAAAAAAAAATCACGATTTGGTCGGTATCGGTTGCGGGAACCCACGTTCCCGCCAATGGTTTCATGCGTCGGTATCAGGTGCACAATGAACATCAAACGTCAGTGCATGCACATCTCCTGTTCACATCGCAACACTACAACTTCAACAATCTCCTGTATGAAGTATGAGATCTCAAATACGGTACAGACAACGACGCCGAGACGTTCTGCTGATACCGCAAGACTGTAGCGCTAAGTGTGTTTTGCGGTATCACGAACTGTGTGAGTTGTATGGTTATCTATGTGTCTCAATGCGGGTTAGGGTTACAAGCCGGGGAGGAGGGGGGCAGGTGAAAAGCGATTTCCAGGATTTCACAAATTCGCCTCTACCGAACCTGGGGCCCCCTTAACTATAGGCAAGTCTGGGCTTATCGTAGAGCTAGCCTTGCCGTTTAGCTTTCCAGCGAGCCCAACTTCACTTAATGATATTTCGTGCAGCCTTCAGGCCGTTTCATTTCCTAGAGCACTCGTGGAACTTTGGGAATTTGGCGTGGGTGACCTCCGTCCCCGCCCAGCTGCCAGACTGGGCCAAAGTATGGCCATGGTAAAAAACACGATTTGCATTGGGGTGTTTTTTTGCGGTATCCGCAGCAAGAGCCAACGACGCCATACCTTTAAATTCCGCCCATGTCGTTCATGCGATCAACCAATGGACGCCGCCCAAAAGTACCCT
The DNA here is from genome assembly GCF_000149755.1 of Phytophthora sojae. Lineage (NCBI taxonomy): Eukaryota > Oomycota > Peronosporomycetes > Peronosporales > Peronosporaceae > Phytophthora > Phytophthora sojae. The sequence goes on from NW_009258115.1 coordinate 4,616,465, forward strand.
TAGGGGGTGTCATACTCAATCTCTAATTTTTTCTCTAAATCAAAGCTGCACAGGTACTGTATGTCGAAGGTTCGTGATATATGCCAGGATTTAAAGAAGGTTGCTTGTTGACTCAACAATGTTGAGGGTCGAGGTGGTACAGGCGTCCCCGGCCTATTCGCCACAGTGGTACATATGATATTTGAGAATCAACAAGATTCACGCGGTCTGAACATAAATGAGTATGTACTCACTTACTAAAAGCTTAGCTCAAGAATACTGGAGGTATTCCCGCAACGTGCCACTTGTCGTAGTAGGTCTCGCTGTACACTCATCTAAATCAATATGCTTGCAGAAGCGCAAATTTTGAGAGCTTGTTGTACTTCCTGCGCGAGGTACATTAAAATATACAGCCGGGACTAACCCGGGGATGCCTGTACCTTCTGGATAAGCTCATACAAAAACAAAGCTAAAACTAGTAAAGTTGCGAAATCAGAGGCCGTATACCGTGAAGTACGGTCGAGTTTATTGAGGTCTCACCAGATGTGAGGTGGGGATATGCTAGGTCTATCAACTCCCGCAGGACTTGACATATCTCTTCGTGCCCGGTTGGTTAGGGCATGTTTTTACATTCAAAATTCAAGTCTAAAATAGCGTGTGCAAATCCCCGGAATATGTGTGCAAAACATGCACTTTTGGAAGAGATGACCTCCTCATCTTTTTATCACGTATCTATAATATTCGTCAATGAAATAGATGTCAACCGTCCATTGCACCTTTTCGTTGCACACGAAAAAATGTACTTTTTCAGATTACCATATCCTGTTGTTTGATGTCTTGGAGCTAATATCAGCTCTTTTTCTACGTTATTTTCGTCGCTGAATTTGTCTCTTTCTCCGCTTTTCAATGGTATTTTCAGATGTTACTAACTCCACCTGGATGATTGGATATTATATGCGAATGCAAATTTGCATTCCTCGGGCACGAAGAGATAGGCCGATAGGGTGGTTTTGGGCGGCGTCCAATCATATCAGCGGATCTGTATATTTTGTGTAAAACGCGCACTTTCCACGAAATAGATGCACTTTATCATGGACAATTTACACTTTAATGCATACTCAAGACCCTGATCGGCCACTGGAAATACACTCGAAATCCTTAAAGATTAGCGTTATACTGGAGGATAGTGTTCAGATAGCGGGCGGATTTCATCGTCGTTGTAGACACCGACGGAGAAACCAGGGCCTAAGTACTGTACTGCTCAAAGAATCGAAGTGTCTGGTTCTTGGGGAGCGTTCAAATCCCCGCGAGCGCTCTCGCGGGCTTTTTGGGATGCTTGGAAGATAGTGCGGTGGATGTACTGTACCTCGCGATAGTACACTGAGGAACTTGCCCTGAAACTTCGGTGAGATCAAAGGCTAACGTCCAGTGAACAATATGCTAGGACCAAGGGGAACAAGAGGAAGAAGAGAACGTGATAGATTTATTACTGCAATAGGATTAAAGATAAAGCTCACTTCGGCATTTGCCCTCTTCTACACAAGCATCAAACCGACAGCTCTCCGCCATGCTCCAGTTATTCGCTCGACGCTTCAAATACTATGCGCTTGTCAACACCTTCATCTGCAGCGTGGGCCTGGGCAGCTACTTGGCCGTGTCGTATGTGGACTCTCTAGCCACGGGCGTGGGCGTGGGGGTGGTTTACGTCGCGAGTTTGCTGCGCATTCTGGCGATGGTCAAGTGGTTCGAGATGGTTTCGACTACGAAGGCGAAGATCCACGGACCCAAGCGCGTGCAGCTCACGCAGGAGCAGAGCGCAGCCATCTACCGACGCATCTTTATGCTCGCGGTGCCCACGGAGTGCATCTCTTTCTGGTTCGCTCAGCAGACAATTGCCGAAGACTCTGTGGATTGGCGGTCGTTCCTGACCGAGTACGCGTGGTTCGTGCCCAAGTCGCTGCTGTTCGAGGTGCTCTTCGACTTGTTCCACTACTGCATGCACTGGACGTGCCACAGCTCGGCGTGGCTCTACCAGCACGTGCACAAGCAACACCATCTGCACCTGCACCCGTGTCCGCTGTCGACGTACGAGCAAGACGGCGTCGATCTCTTCCTCACTAACATGCTACCGTTCTTTCTGGCGTGGAGTCTGAGCTTCCCCTTCTCGGCGTTTCAATTGCATCTGCTGTTCGCCTACAAGACGTACGTGGAAGTGGCGGGCCACTCTGGCCTGGAGGTCAAGGGCTTCTCGTTCCCGCAGATGCCGCTGCTGAACAACGTCACGAGCATTTGTCTGCGAGTGCATGACCACGACCTCCACCATACGCACCCGCGCTGGAATTTCGCCAAGCGCTTCTCGCTTTGGGACAAAGTCTTCGGGACATTCCGTCCGGGCAGACCTCTGACGGAGAAATACCACTAAGCTGCCTACGATTACGGTAAAACTCGGCAAGACGTCAACACGAACGGGCTCACAAGACTTAAGCAAGCAGCGGGATGGCTGGATTGTATAAAACTTGAAGCACCAGTGCTTAACACTAAAAAATAGAAGTACCACTTTCAACTGCAAGACCCCAAGGAGAAGGGCTAGATGGGAGAAGCGATACGGCAGCAGTGTCTTTGAATCTTGGCAGCATCCCACTCCATTCTCGTACATTGCAAGTTACGGAAGTAGACACCAACTATCTACAAAGTCGATATCGAGTTTCGAAACAAGTCAAGGCACGAATAACCTTGTGTTCGGGCATTGCACGAACTTTTCCGAGCGTTCATTCTAACGTCGTGAGAATGATCGGGCAAAACTGCCCGCGCTCTGGAAAGCTGCGCAAGTTGAGCTACAAGGCTCGTACTCCACCAGCATTCATTCAGCATTTTGCTGCCACTACCGCAGACTACTCCGGATTTCCAGCCCCGACATTCGTAAAGAATACGAGCGTGTTCTGCGACAATTACGGCAGTCCAAGCACTTAGGCGCGTTCATCCAAAGGAACGCAACCAACTTTCGCACACGACATGTATTGTGGAAACCGATTAGATTGTCCGAGCGGATTAGCTGATAAAGCAGCGTTCATGAGAGATTTGACTGGTACTAAATCGGGGATCCTTATAGTTGCATATGTCATTGGTAAGGGTATAAATCAGTGTAGCGTTAGTAAAATAGGGATTGCCAGATTACCCGCCAACAATACGCGGAACGACCACTTACCACCACGAGCTGACTGTTTCGCGCTCCTACTAACGAGCAATAGCATCGCGTGCATTAAATACTTCTCTGTGAGCAGTCGACGTGTACTGCTATCTATTTATCAAGTTGTGAAGCCACATATGTGCGCTGTCATTTCTCGTCAGCATTAGCGTTTGTCGGTTTTACCTTAAATCTGCCGCCGAATGCCGAGTGTTCGGGCTGATTAGCATGCAAATCAGTCGTCCGAGCTTTGTAAGCCACTGAGCAGCTAAATCAGCTTGCCACATGGCGTTGTAGGCACAACAGACTGCTCTGTCAAATCAGAGTGCAAAGCTTAGGCTGTCGATCTAATTAGGAGGTCGGATTTAGTAAATCCGACCCGATTAAGCTTAATCATCTGCTTAACCAACCGATTTATATTCCAATTAGACAATGTAATCGGTTCCCACAATACAACTTCGTCTCACATACCGCACCGGCGTGGTGTTTCGCACAGTGGTGGATTAGTTTTATTTTCATTATCTAATACGACTAGTACCAGTACATAGTATCTGTCCAAATCGAGAAGGACATTAAATCGGTAATTGAACCATTCATTCGCTCGTACTCCACCCAGCGAACCGAAGTATTCTTCGTCTACAACGACAAAGTGAGTACAGACAACGACTTACAAAGCCGGCAGACACAAAAAGCCGGCAGACGAAGTCAAGCAAAGCTTAACATAAGCAAACCAGCCAACCAGATTCAATCAAATGACTTCATCTTTGTATACCATCTGGTTTTGTGTACTTTATGCAACACGCCGTGTGTTTTATGACAGTTTTACAGATTTGACGGGAGGGAATTTATCGTTGTTTTTATATAGGAGGATGGCATTAAGCATGCCGGCTTTGTAAGTCGTTGTCTATACCTTCCGTGTTCTTTTGGTCTTTGTGTTGACACCGCTGCCTTGTCTCGCTGTCACGACGCTCGTGGATTTGGTTCCTCTGCGACCCCCCTCGGAGGGAGTTTACTCGAACCAATTGTTCTTTGCGCGGACCTTCGCCTCCTTTTGGCTCGCGAGTGGAGTTGTGTACATGCAGTTCAACCAAATTGTGCCACAACTGCCTCTGTCCAAACACCAAACGGTCAGCTATGGTGCCGTTGTCGCTACCGCATTTCGCATGTAGAGAAACACACCCCATGTCATAGGTTTAGGTTAGTTACTGCACTCGAGCCTAAGAACAATGTAAAACCCACAAACTGGGTCACGCGATTATTTCGTACGCAAAATGGGCAAGATGGTTGGCCTTGTCATGCAGATGGCGCGGAGCGATCTCCTCTAGGATGGCGCTTAAGCTAGCAACAAGTCTCTGCGCCATCTACAACTATGTTGCACAGGAACCACACCACTTAACCAATTATCTACAGCGTTGCTTCTTGTACTACCATCGCTACAGCAGCCGTGTTGTGCGCTCTCTCGAGCTTACGCGGTGGTTTAACCTCGTGCTCCCCATATCCCGCACTCAGGCGCGCCTCAACTGGGCCCACACCAGGCGTGGCTACTAACTATCACTCCGACGAGGCGTATGCCTCCAAGCGCGCGGGGAGGGGGGCAGCGCGACGTTGACGAGCGGTGCGCAGCTCTTCCCCTGCGCTTGGAACTGGTGGCTCAATGTGAATGCAAAAATGCGCAAAATACCCAAATTAGGGGTGTATCTCTCTACGTGCGATCCCACGGACTTTTCTCTCGCATCTCTGATTGGTTAAAATAAAGGTGTATCTCTTAAACCGCTGTAGCACTCTACATGGTACTTGCACAGTTGGAGTGGTCTTTGGTCTTAGTCTTTGGGTGGGATTTCCAGTTCCTTTTACGATCATTACCGTCTCTCCTATTTGGCTGACTTTCCTGTTCCTACCGGTTGCGTCGTGGCTGAATAAAGCTCCCGTAGATGTGGAGATAAAGCAGCTCATTATCAATAGTTTCAAGGTTTTGTTGTCCCAAGAAGCGCTAGTGATTATCTATCCAGTGTATTTTCACCTGTTCGCCATGATTCCAGAGAGTGGGAAAACGCCGTTTGCGCTCCTATGAAGCTGGTGTTGCGGAATATCACAGCCCACGCGTTGAAACACCTGAATGATAAAATCCCGGAAGTCGTAATTCTGAACGTGGAGGTGTTTAGCGCCTTGTTTGTGGCGTATTGTATACAAGACACCTCATCAGTAGAAACCACGCTCATGCTGATGGCCGTAGATGTGCTGCAGATGTGCGCGTCGCTGTTCGGCATTGAGCTACTTATTCGGCGGAGAGCGGATATATTTCAACAATTTGAGATCGAAACTACGGCAGCGAGGCAGATCGCACTGTATACCAACAACTACAGTAGTTAGTGCGCGCCGTTTGGGGATGAGCGTACCACTCCCGAAGTTTATGCTAAAGCAGTCTTCCTCAGTCCGGCCTCTCCAAAATGATTTATCGTGCTGCATTGATGGCGGGCCAATAATGGAAGGCGAGTTAACCAGCATAGTGGCCAAGACATACGAGCATCCTCGCCATGGTACAGACAACAACAGACCCGACCTTCGATATAGTAAGGAGCTGCGAACCGTCTTGTACATCACCGAATTTGTGGTTTTACTGAACTACGTGGAGGTCGTTATCCCACTAATATTCTGTAAGTGCATCTGCTCGCCTTTGTTGATACTGATGCACGGTTCATTTACTGAGATTCTGTATCTTTTGCACAGCTACATACTTGGTCACGATGTATCACCTCCCGAATCGTGTTTACTACGTGGTTAGACGAGGACCAATTACGCTGCACGCTTCTCAATGTTTTGCTGTACTCAGGGCTCCAGCTGGTGTCTCTAGTGGTTCTTCACGTCGTGTTATGGTACCGACTGCATTTATCGGTGTTGCATCAGCTTTCGTTTGTCCTGGAAAGACAATGCGGCCAAATTCAGAACAGACTGATCTTTTGGGGTTTCTACAACGTGTAGGCGTCGCTCCAACAATTCGGTAGGACCTTCAGTAGCTAAGTTGCGCGAAACCATTTCGGCACTCTTTGAAGCTGACCTTCTGATCTTGCATCTTGGTAGGAGCTGACTACACATTCAGTTCGAATGGCTGCGTGAGAAATCGTCGTCAAACTAGCTGCAACAAGCTTGAGTATCTGACGTTTGCGGATCGCAATTTAATTGCATCGTCATCACATCACGCTAAGAGCTATCTCATCTTCGTGTTGTTTTAGTTTGGTTTTTTCCGTGAGCAACATACAGCGATACGAGTTATGGTGAAGTGTGAGCTAGTTCAGCTCGATTGTTGAGCTGAGTGTGGCGCGATGGGTTAGCTACATTCGAGTGCTGATGCTGTCAATGGTAAGATTGAAGCTCATGATAACGTGGATAGCGTCGAAGTGTGGCTATAAGCGCAATGCTCAGCGCAGCGTGTCCATCATTCGATGCACCATATGGACATTTTTATCATCAACAAGATACATTGTCTGCTATCGTCATCATCGGCGGCTTACTTAATGGCCAGGAAGCCCGTTCATGCTGCAATGGCGGCTGCCACGGCGGGACGGAATTTTTTGTCGTTGGCAACAAAAATAACTCAGCTGACAAATCGCGGACCTACGACCCCCCGTTGTCAATCTTGCTGGGGTCGGTTGTTACGCACCCCTTCATCCTTAACTCACTATCCACTAACTCCGCTCGACACATTATTTTATTTTATTTGTTGCGGTTTAGTTGGCTAACTACACCCGATACTGCGCTCTGCTGCAGCCTCGCCTACGGATCGCATGTTGGAACAACACGCGCCCACGGTAGTCGCTCATAACTCCTCTCGACGCAGCGAATACGAAATGATTGCTCGCATACTAGCAAAGACAGTCGCCTTACGGCAAGCCGTGCAAGTCGAGTTGCAAGGTAAGTACTCGACGCAGCGAGTGCAGGCGCTCTTCAAGTATCATGACTACGTCAGCACTCTGTGCGTGCTGCTCGTGTTGCTGGTGACGCCGCTGCCGTGCTTCCTGCTGATCCTGATCGTCGACGCCGTGCCGCTGCGCCCCATCAGTGAAGGAATTGAGTCCAGCCAGCTCTTCTTCGTGCGGGCGTTCGTGAGTTTCTGGATCGCCAGCATCACGGCGTTCGGCCAGATCAAGCACATGTTCCCGCTAGTTCCTCTCTCAAACGTGAAGATCATCTACCTTGGCGGAATCGTTGCTGGAGCTACAGTAAGCGCCATGTACGCGCTCACACTCGTCATTGGGTACCCTCTACCTTTCGGCATCGTGGCTGTCTCTCCAGTTTGGGTCTTCTTGCTGCTGGCCCCACTTTTCTCGTGGATGAAAAGAGCTCACGCTGACCCCGTTGTACGCGCGATGCTGTTCGATCAAGTGAAAACGCTGATGTGCCAACTTGCCCTCGTCTTCATACTTCCACGTTTTCACTATCGTCCCAGAAAACTCAAAGACGGTATTTTCACTCATTTTACCGGTCATGAAGCTTGGGTTACGTGGTATATTGGCGAGAACGGTTGAGCATATGAAAGATGAGGTCCCCCAAGTGGTCATCTTCAATGTAGATATGTTCAGCTCGTTGTTTTCGACGTACTGCATGCAGAATTCGCCGTCGGTGACGACGACTTGTGCTCTGATGGCTGCAAAAGTGCTGCAGATGAGTCTATCGTTCTATGATATCGAACTTGTGGTCCGGCGCATGAAGGCCTTGAAAATGGAGAGTCGTGACGGAAAGGCAGTGAGTGTCCGAAGCAAGCACAGGAACACAAGTGTGGGTTCCGAAGTCGGAGACGAGAGGAAGCCAGGTGATAGCCGGGTTTCGTCGGTGACTCTTTTTGCTCTTGTCCGGGCTTCTACCCGAACGATATCACGGAAAAATTACCCAGAGCAAACTAGTGCTCTGCAGCCTAAAACGCCAAGAGGATTACTCGCAGCGGTTGCGCCTATGCTGTCAAAGTTTGGTGACGATGACCGTGCTGGGCATACAAAGGAAAATGTATCGGATACCACCAGCACGAGCGTCAAGTATCGGTACGTGGTAGAGCTTCGAAAGGTTCTGTACATCACGGAGTTCGTGATGCTGGTAAACTACGTGGAAGTCGTGATCCCAGTCATATTTTGTAAGTATTCTGAATATTTTGCAATGCTCAGCCACTCTAACATCGGTTACGCGTTTTGGATGTACAGCTGCGTACTTACTTGCGATGTATCATCTCCCGAATGGCACCTACTACGACCAAATGGCCGAGATGGACGATATTCGGCTTCGAGAAGCTGTTTTCAACGTGCTGCTCTATGCTGCGCTACAGTTAGAGTACTGAGTGTGGTGTTGAGGCACAGACTGCAGATTTCGGCCTTTCACCAGCTTTCCTTGGTACTCGAGAAACAGTGGGGTCAGATACAGAACCGAATGATCTTGTGGGTTTTCTACAACGTACAAACTTCACTGCAGCATTTTGGTACGACTCTCGATTGTTCTTGTTCAGATCGAAGGTCTCTAAACATTGTGGGGTATTGTTTTTACTAGGATCGGATTATTCACTGCACTTTGCATGGCTTCGGAAGACTACGACATCGACACGTTAGCAAGACTTGACAGCATTTATTTTTTCTATAATGCCAGCACACATAATACCTATTTCAAGAAATTATTGAGCTTGCACAATACAGCAGCTAACTGTGGCACGGTCTGGTGCTCATAGAATGGATAATTACAAACGACTGAGCTGGTATTTTCGCTCTTGACGTACCAGTTCTTTCAGTACTAATGCTGTACATCGTGAAGTCGAAGCTCGCGGTAATCTGGAAGTCCGCGCAGGTGGAGCTCCATGGCGCATATTCTACCCAGCGTGTACAGGACCTCACCACCTACAGCAACGAAATGGGCTTTGTACGCGTGTTTCTGGTCCAGCTGGTCACCCCACTGCCGTGTCTCGCGATAACTGCGTTGGTTGACTTGCTCCCGATGCAGCCTGTGCATGAGAGCGCCGAAGCGAACAAACTATTTTTTATACGCGCATTCTTTTCGTTTTGGCTCGCTAACACCACCACATACAATCAGTTCAAGCACATCGTGCCCCAGTTACCGCTTTCTAACGTGAAGATAGCGATTTACGGCGCTGTCGTGGCTGGAATCACCGTTAGTGTGATGTATGGATTCACCCTTGTTATTGGGTTTCCACTCCCGTTTAGTATCATCACTATGTCACCTGTGTGGCTGTCGCTGTTCCTCCTACCGATGGTGAAGTGGATGATTATCTCTCGCAACGATCCGGTATTGAGGCCTTTGGTGGTCACTTCGTTAAAAGTGATGGTGTGTCAAGAAGTTCTGGTCCTACCTACTTCTACCTCTTTACGAAAATTCTGGCAAGCGGCAAAACGGAGTTTGCGCTTCTTCTATTCTTCTTTTTGTACCTCTGCTTAAACTAATATTTCGAAATGCCATGGCGAAAACGGTTGGATACTTGAGCGATGAAGTTCCTGAGGGGGTCATTCTCAACGTCGAGGTGGAGAGCGCGCTGTTTGTGGCTTACTGCATGCAGAACACCCCGTCAGTCAATATGATGGCTCTACTAATGGTTGTAGATGCACTTCAGATGAGTACATCGCTCTACGATATCGGGTGAGGGGTCCAGCGAATGAAGAGCTTGAGGGAGCGAATAAAACGGAAAGCAACAGCAGGGAGCGAAGGACCACGAGAGTACGATGATCTCGCTCAAGATATACTAGTTCGGATATAAACACTCACAAGACTTCGTATACTTTTCTCCATTCCTTGAGCAAAATGTCTCCAACGGTCTAGCCACTCGGATTACCGGAAGGGGACAATCAAGCCACAAACCGCCGTCACAAACAAGGAGCGATGTAGCAGTATAAGAGCTAGTTCGACAACGTGGAGTCTTCAGTATGTTCAAGAGTTGAAGCGGGTGCTGTACAAACTACGTGGAAGTCATTATACCGCTGATATTCTGTACGTGTCAACAGACAAGTGTGGGGGCTGGTTGATCGCTAACTCTACATTGTATGCTATGAACTGCAGCAGCGTATCTGCTTGCGATGTATCATTTACCAAATCGAGCCTACTACAAGCAGATCGACGACATGGACAACGGACAGCTATGGAACACTCTATCGAGCGTCCTCATGCACGCAGGGCTGCAGCTCGGGTCTTTGGTTATCTTGAACGTGGGGCTATGGCATAAGATGCGTCTCTCCGGCTTCCGTCAGTTGTCATTTGTATTGGAGCGCCAGCGCAGCCCGGTGCAGAACAAACTAATCCTCTAGGTATTTTTCAACGTACAGACAGCATTGCAACATTTCGGTAAGAGCTTCGCTCCATTCTTTTTATTCCAACCATTTCTAAGCACCCACTCATAACAACATGAGCAGCCTCCGTGTTTTAATTATCCCGCTACTCACTCCACTTCCTGGCCTCATTTTGATCACGGTCGTCGACTTGGTGCCTCTACGACCAATTGCCGAGGGAATCCGCGCCAATCATCTCTTCTTTGTGCGAGCATTTGTGTCCTTTTGGATCGCCACCGTCATGACGTACGTCCAGTTCAAGCACATCGTGAAGTCAATGCCTCTCTCGACTGTGCAGACTGTCGGTATCAGTGGAATCATCGCAGTTCTGACTGTATGTGTCATGTATTTACTGGCACTCAACGTCGGCTTCCCGCTGCCATTCGGCAGTATCATGGTATCGCCCGTTTGGTTGCCGCTCGTGGTCCTCCCTCTCAGTTCATGGATGAAAAGAGCTCGAGCTGATCCAGTCGTTTGGCCGTTCGTGATCAACTCGCTGAAGATCATGGCGTGTCAAGAAACCCTCGTTACGATATACCCCATGTACTTTTATCTATTCCGAATGGTCCCAGAGCACGGGAAAACAGGCTTTGCAGCTCTTCTCCCGGTTATGAAACTGGTTTTACGCAACATTGTGGCTAAAACCGTTGAGCATATGAACGATGAGATCCCGAAGATCGTCATTTTGAACGTGGAATTGTTCAGTGCTTTGTTCGTTTCCTACTGCATGCAGAATACGCCGTCAATACAAACGACGCTGGTGCTAATGACCGCGGACGCGCTGCAGATGGCTGCGTCCTTGTACGATATCGAGCTGGTTGTGCAACGATTGAAGACGATAAGAAGACAAATCGGTGTCGACGCATCAGTGAGTCGGTTCAGCCTCAAAACGTCGGAATATCAAGTTGCCCAGGACATTGTCGACCGACATGTTGCTTCTTCCCCGACAAAATTTTCCTCTTTGCAAAAATCTTTAAGGAGACTATCAGCAACTATCGGAACTCAATGATATTGGCAAACCCCAAGCCACCACGCGGGAGCATAACTCGATATTCTTCCAGCTTGACCCAATTTTGAGGAAGGAAAGCCTCTTTGGGCCACATCGAAGAGACCTATCAAACGCATTCAATGTATCCAAGGAGGCGGAATATGTGCACAATCTCCGAAAGGTATTGTATATATTACGGAATTCGTGGTCTTATTAAACTATGTCGAAGTTGTGATCCCTATCATTTATGGTAAGTGAGGCACATGAGTTGAGCCCGCTCGAATTTAAAGATTTTATCTGACTGTTGACTGTTGCAGCGGCGTACCTGCTCACGATGTATCACCTCCCCAATCGCGCGTTCTACGAGCAAATGGCCAGCATGGATTACATGCAGCTCCAGAAAACTCTGTTCAACTTGTTTCTGTATTCGGGGCTACAGTTAGCTTCGCTGCTCATCTTGAACGGACAGAATGCGCTTCTCGGTGTTTCGACAATTGGCTTTCGTACTCGAGAGGCAGTGCAGCCGCGTCCAGAATCGATTGATCTTTTGGGTCTTCTACAATGTACAATCGTCTCTGCAGCATTGTGGTAAGAGCTGCATTTATATCATAAATTCTGACGTAAAAGCTCTAATTGGTTTCGTTTGGTACACAGGCTTTGACTATAGCTTCAAGTTTTCTTGGCTGAAAGCGCATCCAAGCCTTCCTCCATAGGCAATATCATTCTACGCAAAATAGGTGAATAAAGGCACGACGCGTTATATAAATGTATATGACTTGGCATCTACATCAAGTGCTTCTAATTTGTTTGCGTACGATGGCGATGCACTATGTATTAATAGTACTGCCAGGTCCAGCAACATCTATAATGAGACAAAGTTGCGCGTTGCACGAAGAAGCTCTGAAATTTAGAACAGACATGAATTTATGTAGTGTGTGCAAAGCCAAGGGAAAATAAAAAAAAAAAACTTTTGGCCTTCGAAATACAACAACGCCTAACGTTAGTTGCTTACTAAGGCGCATCTCCTGCGCCTGCTTCGCAGCCGCAGCATCTGCTAAGCTACTTCGAACTTAGCAAATAGTCAGTTTCCTGGAGCTTTACCCTGTACGATCGACTTCTGCACACGTAAAAATACGCTGTTGGCTACTATTCGCTTCAACTTCACCATATATTGTTTTGTGTTGTGTCAGTTTTTGATGCAAAGTATTCAGTATTTTATTTAAATGACAGAAGTTAAGGCAACAGCTAGCTCATACAAGTACAGATTTTTTGGTTTTCTACCTGTTTGGGTCGGTCCCACGAGTCCACGTGGCGACCTACCAATTTACACACGTGCTCATGGCAGCATAGTGGTGGTGGATTTCACAGGGAGGGCGGTTAGAGACGACCTCCGACAAGGTCATCGCTGTCGTTAGCCACGATGTTAAGTGACATCAATGTACCTCAATATCAAAACAAAGCATAGTGGTGGTGGAGGCGGTGGTGGGTCTTGACAAATGGACAGAGCTTTGTCGGCATACATGGTGAGCGCAGTCAAACCGTTCGTGGAGGCTCCTCGAGCGCGCAGCAGTGGCCGCTTGCCGCCGTTGACACCGCCCGAGGGCCACGCGGCTGAGTTCTTGCTCAGCGGTGCTCCGCCATGCAAGGGACGAAAGGGGGTCTAGGCTCGCAAGAGCGACAAAGATGACGGGCTGTACTGCGAGTAGTCCACCTGGCAGTAGTCTAGTCATTGGCAATACCACATAATGATATCAACGTTCACATTCCCTGACTAGTGCTGCGATTGAAGTTGATGGCCTCTTCAAGATACTTTCACGTAGATAAGCAGAGGGGGGCGACGACACAGATTAATTATGAAAAGTCACACTGTACCACATCAATCACTTTTTGTACGCTAACATAAAACACCGATTGAGTGCGCGGTATCGTTTTAGTACGCGATATCTGACATTGCCCAATCATAGACATCTATTAGACGGAGACGGGTTCTCATTGGCTAAAACTCGTCGAACCGTTTCAGTGCACGCCCATTTATAATTTTTGCCAGGAAAATATTATAATGTAAAGGTATTTCATTTGAATGGTGGGTAGGAGCTAACTGGGAGTTGTTGCGGTAGCCCATGGTTACAACACAATTTGAGGGACCAAGTCGTGACCATGGTGCTGCGCCGTGGGTGCTACAAGAAGGAGGACCTGGAGGAAGCATTAACCAGAACATGCGAGGGGGAGAAGCTTGCGGCTGTTGCCCGAACGTCACCGATTCCCCTTCGTACGCTCTTCAAGAAGTCGAAGGAGCTGCAGACTACGGGGTCTATCGAGGGAGAGCGCCGCGGACCCAAGCCAGCCCTGTCTCCTGAGCAGGAGGCTGACATTGTTGCGTGGGTCGCCGGTATGCAGCGTGCCGGCTTCCCTGTGGGTCAAGCCCGGGCGAACAAGATCTATGCCAAGCTCCACGGAGCTACGACCCGTGCCGGAACCCCGTTCCACCATTTAACGAAGGGCTGGTGTGGGCGCTTTCTGAGCCGCCACCCCGTGCTGACCACGCGATCTGCGCAGAAGATCACCCGCGTGCGTAACTCGGTCGACGCCGACTCCGTCCGCGACCTTTTCCACGCCATAGCGAAGAGAGTGGTGGAGTTGCAGCTCTCCGCCGACCGCGTCTTCAACATGGACGAGACGGCGTTCATGCCGAAAGGCACGTCGAGAAGGGTGCTGGTGCTTAAAGGGTCGACTAATGTCTGGAGCAAGGAAACCCAAGCCAACTTCCACATGGCAGTGGTTGCAGCAGTGAATGCCGCAGGAGTGGCTATCACTCCGCTCCTTATTCTGCCTGGAAAGCGGATCTACAAGAGGGACAAGACTGCAATCACCATCAAGGGCGCCCGAGTTACCGGTACTTCGAAGGGATTCAGTAACGGCAGCGTATTCCGCTTGTGGCTAAAGCTCTTCGTGGAACAAGCTACAATTCTCCAGGTGCAGTTTCCTGTGGTGCTGGTTCTGGACAATAGCTGCACGCACCTCGATCTCGGTACGTATTGAAGTTGCGGTGCTAATTTCCTCTCTAAAGTGATTTGGATTTACTAATCGGTTTTGGCGGGTTATTGTGTACCAGAGTCCGCTGGAGCTGCGTATGACAAGGGATCATGTTGCTAGCGTTGCCACCGAATGCGACGCACATGTACCAGCCACTGGTTGTGGCTGTGTTCAAGCCGTTCAAAGCCATGGTGAGGGATGAGCTGGAGTCAAAGCTGCTGAGTACTGCCGACGTGCAACTCTCCAAAAAGGACGCAATCCAAATTGCTTGCTCTACCTACGAAACGGCCATCATGGATCGGCCTAACAACGCTGTGAGCGGGTTTAGGTCCACGGGGTTGTTCCCGCCCTCGCTCGTCAACATGACGAAGCGCCTGAGAGTCTACACGAACGGCGGCGCGAGAGGCGAGATCGGGAAAGAGGCATGGCTCAAGCGACAGCGCGAGACGGATCGACTGGAGGCTCGCTCGGAGATCATGACCCTGCCACCGGCTGCAGAGACGGTAGGTAAGAGAGCTAGATTGACTGTTGACATCGAAGGAGAGCTGGTGTCAAACGATGCGCTTTGCTAGAGTCAACCTACTAAACTCGGTGCTCTCGTGCACTAAAATGATCACTGCACTTTGTCCCTCAATATGGTTCACTACCTCAGCTCATATCTTCTGCGATAATTGTTCGCTTACATATTGTAGGCCACTCCCAGACTTATTAATACTTCCTCTACTACGATTAACCTACATGAATAATGCAATCGTTCTAACAACGCCGTAGAAAGAATTTCCCGACAGCATCGAGAACCGTGCACTCAATTGGTGTTTTCAGTTATCTCTATCGATTAATACATTGTCATCTATATAAATTACCAGATATTAATGAATGGCAAAATCGGACCTGTGTCGTAGGCCGAGTCTGTGACCAGGCATTTGTAAGGTTAGTAAAGGTGGTGTGGGCACGGTGGTCTTTGGAAAGCCGAGAGCCAGCATCCGCTATGACGTTACCGGCGCCGGGTATGTGCGAAGATGAAAATCTCAGGCCATAGTGCATTTCCCAGCAGCTCAGCAGACGTATGAACGTTGGTGCTCGAGTGTTCGAGGAGGACATTTGTTTTTGCCACGCCACCGCAGACGTGTTATCGCTGCGAAAGTGCACGTGGATGGGGGCCGTGTGCGGGGTCTCCATTCTCTTGACGCGCCACGCCGGTGCCCATGCGTGTACGGCGAAGGCACACGAGAGTAGGTCGCGATAGTTGATGTCAAACTCGTTGCATGAGGCGGCGTTAAAGACTCGGATGAGGTCTAGTTCGGCCTCGGAGAACCGGTAAGTGAGTACCCGGCTGTGGGCACGGTCAATGGCGCATATGCCCGTGTCGGATGCATCCATTTCAATTGTGAAGTCGGAAGGGGGGTTGTGACGGAAGTATTCTAGAGGGAAGCCATTGAGGGTGGGTGAGTTGAGGACGATTCTCAACCAAGCAAGGTCCTCTTGCATGTGGGGTGTCATAGGGACAGACGTCCATCGGTGTAGTTTGGGTCCTGCTGCTCGTAGGCGTTGGAGAAACGCCTTGGCCGGTCAGACGCAAGTCACGACGTGACGGAGGGAGCCTAGGAGAGATCGATATTGCTTGCGGCCTAGAGCACGCGAATTGTAGGCGTCGGTGACGAGGGCGCGGGCTTTGACGATCTTGTCAGCTGGAAATGAAATTGTACCAGCGCTGGTGTTGAATACTAGGTCCAGGAACTTCTGGGATGTTGCCCAGAGAGTGAATTTGTCGTCGTTGACTGCGGCCGGGCCCAGGATGAGGGTCATGGCTGATCGAAGTGACGGCTCCACGTCTGTGCAGTTTGACCCGACGTCTGCAGCAATGCAGACGTGGTCATCGACCCAGTGGTTGTTTAAAAACCCGTTTGGGTAATACGAATTTGAGATTGTGCCGTGGATGTGGGCGATCGCATCGCCGATGACTCCGTAGAATCGTGGTGATCCTGTCCAGCCGAAACAGGCCGAGAGGTCGATGACGAGGGCGTTGTCTTCGGGGATCGTCCCGGCAAAGAGGTGAGCTGAATGGTTGTGCGTGCCAAGGTTTCGGAAGGCGGCTGCCACATCATCCCCTAGTAGAATCTTGATGCTGCACCCGGGAAAGCGTTCTTTCTGGGCAAGAATCGCCCGAGCGATGGCTGCGCAGTGCTTGTACTCGGCGGTGGGCACTGACTCGGCGTCGGTGTGATCGTTGACGGACGCCCCCGCTGGGAAGGATAGGTCGTGGATGACCCGGCCGGCTACGTCGGGTCTCTGTTGCCCTTGTCGACCACCCCGAAGGGACTCAAGAACAGCTCGAGCCAGAATTGGGCAACGGCACGGTCTACGACGATGCAGCGGCTGAGGTCCTGCTCCTTCCCGATGTTCTTTCGGAGGACATTAAGTCTCTCGGTGGCGAACGGGTGGAATCGTGGAGGGCAGGTTTGGCGGGGCATTGGTGACGTTAGAGTCACAGTTATCCCTTCCTACACTATGGGCAGCAGGGTAAGTAGTTTGGGGTACGTTCTGAAGCTTTGCTGTATGACGGCAGGAACGATATCCTTATTGGGACGATAGTCGGACGCCGTCTGCCCGCGTAGCAGCTCCATTAGGGTGGCAAGTAAGCACTGGGTGCGGCGCACGTATTCAGATACCGCACTCTGTAGTGGCGTGTGTAGCTGGAACTGCTGGCGGCCGCCGGCCCATTCCGCCGTTGGGAAGTCCCTGTTCGTTAGTGATAGATGGACTGCGCTGAACGCCGTCGCCACCGCCTTGCTCCGTATACTTGCCCATATATTGGCCCTCCTCCGTCCCCGGGACAGGAGTTGCTGCACTTGGAGCGGGTAGGTGGGGCACGGAGCGGTTGAGATATACAAGGAAAAGGGCGACCCGTAGCCTGTGCCGTTGCTGTAGCTGCGCTAGTAGGTAGCCTAGCGGATGTGGATGCGGCAATACGCGCGCCATGATGGGGTGCGTGCGTGACCTGATGATTGCGCGGTTCGAGTGAGGCCGCATCGGACGTTGGATTGGGCTCATGGTATCGAGAGAGCGGATCTGCCGTTATGTGTTGTTGGCCAGGGTTGACGGTGAGGTTGGATATGATCCGAGGCATCGCGGTTGCATGGTGCGTTCTAGAAGGTTATGTATCTTTGGTGTGACTGCCGGTATGGTGAGTCGGCCTATGTAGGTGCACGGTGGTGCCACTGAGTGGTGGGTTTAGTACGTTACGTGGGTGCGAAAGCAGATCCACGGGCTCAGAAGTAGAGGAGATAAACAATGCGGCGTTTGTATTAGCGGCAATGGTATCAAGTGTTGGGTCCGAAGCGCCTGTGAGCCGGTAGCGCCTCGGCACCCTCAGGGGCGGCGAGGGCCGTGATGCCTGCAGCGGGTGGTGCCGTACTGCCTGGTAATGTACGATACTAGATCACTGGGTAGAGGGCCATCCCACGTGTGCGTGCGGAATGAGTACGCGCAGCGGTCTCGGGTGCCTCCGGTGCACATGCCGTCGCCGAAGAAGCGCACGTACCGTCTGAACGACGAGGCACCAGGGCTCGGATGTTGTCCGTTATAGCCTGGGGGCGGCTGTTTTGCGCGCGCCGTCGTTGCCCGGCCTGTGGAGGCGCGCGCAGTGGAGCGGGTTGAGATTGGGGTGTGGGTGTGAGATTCTGCAGCACGAGCAGCCATTCGACCGACCTGTACTCGATTGCCTCGGTGTTGGCGCAGAAATCCCTCCATGATGTTGGTGAGTCTTCCGACAGGTGAGCGACAGCGCGACCGAGATAGACGTTCGCATACTGCAGAGTGCGCGTCACGCGTTCCGAGGTGTTAGCCCGGTCGGCCCTCTGATTGTCGAAGACAAATCGACGGAGCAGATCCAGCAGGCGATTCATGTGGGGGTACCAGTGAGTTGCACCAAAGGAGCTGAACCCGCTGAGTGCGAGTAGAATATCGTCGTAAGTTGTACACTCGGCGAGCTATGGCGGTTGAGCTGCTGAGCTAAAGTCCAGCGAGAAGTTGGTGTTGTTCGAACTGCGCTTGAGCCTCTCGTCGTCCGACAGAGGGCGGAAGTGGGAAAGGAACAGGCCTTGAGAACCAATGCGCACGCCGTAGAGACCAGACACGGTAGCGATACTCGAGTCGAAAGGGATGCTGGCGAGGCGACGAATCCACAGGAGCGTGTCGGTAGGGGGGGGGGTGAACGCACCGTCGGGGTGAGACAAGTTTGCGATACTTCTATAGGCGGCAAGGATGTGCGTGACTTGCGATACAACCTCGCTGCGGCTCCGCTGATTGAGCGACGGGAAGCTAGTCGATCGCAGCTCGCGTAGCTGCGCCGGTGGTAATACATGCGTGAGGAGCGCAGGTACAGTCCAAGAGACGGTGCGAATACCGTCAACCATGATTGGCTGTAGCTCTTGGTGGGCCGGCGGCGCCAGATTCATAGTTGGGTTGGCTTCGGCAGCGTCCAGACGCCTGCTCGTGTCAACGACCAGGGCGCTGAGAGAGCCTACTTGAGCTGCAAGACGTTCAATGGCGTTGTCACCCGCGGCTCCGCCTGGGAATCCACTGGGGGCGGTCCCGCTGGCTGCCTGCGGGCCCGAAAGAAATGAGGCTAAGTCAAAGTTGTCGCTAGTGTACTCGCGAGACCCCGAGAGAGCTGTCTGTGCGCTGGCCCGTCCTTCCACCGGCGGCACAGACGACCCAAATGACGGCGGCCCAGCTGATGGTGACCGCGCAGCATAGTCGTCGGCATCACCCCGTGAAGGTAGGCTGTCGAGGGAGATGATTGAGTGCCTTTTGTGTTAGTGATTGGAGGGGGTACCGGGCTGCGCCGCTGGGGCAGCGCCAGCCGCGCCAGAGTCCGCGGCGCGCTTCGAAGCCCCGCGCTGGACTGCCTGCACATCTCGGGCAAGTTTCGCTGCTCGAGCGGCGGTGCCCAGGTTTTGCTTGCCAGCCGCTTTCACCCGTGGCGCGGTAGCCGATGTAGGCGAAGGTGATGGTGACGCCAGTAGATCGTCGAGACCGCAAGGCGCCGGTTGCGCGAGTTTCTTCTTCCGCTCCGCCGATCGTGCGGCACCCTCTCCTTTCCGCTTCTGAATTCTGCGGCTCGCGCGAGGAGTGGTCGAAGTCGAGGACGGGGCCGGCCGAGTGCCGTCCGCCTCAGCGGGCTCCGATCCCGGTGGTGGTGAAGCGGTAGCCGGTGTTTCCACCACGGCCGTAGCCGGGCCGGTGCTCGTGGCCCGGGATGGGGATGGATGAGCGAATGATGTTGCCCGCAGGTGCGTGGGTGAGCTGGGAGGCAACATCGGCACTAGGTCGAGGCTGGAGCTGGGAGGGGGCAGAAGCGAGGAGGAATGACTACTTGCGAGGCTTAAGGCGAAAGGCCGAATGAGCAGTAGCGTCCGGCAGCTCTGCGGCTTCTCGCCCTTCTCGGCCGCCCACCGTCCTCAGATGCCGAGCATGGGGTTTCTTAACCACTGCGCCTCCCCCCACCAGGAAACACTTTTTCGTGCCTGCGTCACGAAACCACCCCCTATTACCGAGTTACGGTAGCACGGCCATGTAGTAGTAAATGTGGTTCTGGATACAATGTGGCATACGCACACGGCGTGTCGGCCTTGTATGCAAACGTTTATACAGTACAACGTACGCGCAGACGTAATGCAAACAAATGAAATTACTCATTCCCTGCTCTTCACACATCACTGCAGAAAATAACCCTTCGTCCGTTGGAACCCCTCGACCGGAATGCCAACGCACACCTAGTTCTTCTCGCCCAGCGTGAGCGCATCTGTTTCAGAATGAATGCTGCACGATCGTCGCACCACGGCCATAATGCTTTAGCTTGAAGACGAAGAATAAATTGATTAACTGAATTGCTGACATGCCATGTTGTAATGGGCCTACTTTGGCTCACTACTTTAGCTTACACGTGTGCGCACGTGTGTGAGGAAGCGTAGCTTAGTTTGAACTAGAGTTAATTATATTCGGGCATCTGAGTATATATTAATCTAAATAAACGATCCAAATAATGTTTTTGGGTTAAAATGAGAACTGCTATATTGTTTTATGCTTTCTGACTTCTGACTTCCTCTAAATGTAATATTCTAGGTTAGGAATCTACCCACGGCTGGTTGGCAAAATTCCAATACTATGCATGTAACTTATTGGCTAAAACATGCTGCTTTCAGCCAATAGGAATCATAAGTCTCTATGGACCACCCGTCGTGGTGATCGTAAATGTATGTAGCATTTGGTGTGTCTACACCAAGGTCGAGAAACACTTTCGAACCTGTCGTGTCTGTTAGAGTTACAAGTGACTGTAGCCACTTGTGCGTGTAACCCTGTTACACCATCCCCCCCTCAAGGTTAGACGCGCCGAGTCACGGCACGTCAATCAGGAAATTGACCATTCCTCAATTCTTCACGTTGGGAGAAAGGAAACTCGAGTTCATTCCGCAATGAGCTCGCCGAAGAAGACCGCCGCTGCAGCAAAGGGGAATACCCCCGCCGGGATAGAGACTCTCTCTATCACTGAGTACTGCGAGCGTTACAAAGCAAAGCGTGACGCTCTTGCTGCCAAGGCTGCGGTGGGGACAACCCAGCCGGAGATTGTCCTCGAAGGTTCCTCTGCAGTCAACGACGCCGTTGACTACGGGAACGGCGACGAGGAAATAGAAGAGGGCGAGGTCTCTTCAAGCAAGCGCAAGGTGTCTATCGACAGCGACCCGCATGCCGGGTCGAGACGCCCTCGTGAAGGAGACGACCCGGACGCTTCGAGTTCGAAGCATCTGCCTCTCAGTCATTTCAGCGGGTACCGCAGCAAGATGTACCATTTTGCTGAAGCGGTCAACAAAGAACACAATGCCCGTGTTCCCCTGGCTGTCCGGGGGAAGACCGAACACGAAGTCCAAAGACATGGACTGCCAACACTCCGATGGAGTTGGTAGTGACTGCAAGGGAGCCTGCGCGAAAGGCGCAGGCTTCACACGTTGACAAACCTCGCAAGCACGGACGTACTTGCGCACCCATTTGTACTGGTGGGCCCAGCAGAAGTCTCGCGTGAGAAAAAGGTATGTGTTCTCACGGCCCGGATGCCCCGCAGTCGGTGCATCGTGATACTCATACATGATCCTGAGTCGCAGGTCATGGTCATTGGGCACGACAACGCGGACCGCGTTGTCGTCGACTACACTGTAGAGTAATAACCCGTCGGGCACCCGATAACGGTGTGTACGAGCACGAATATGCTTCAGCAGCTTCTAACGAGCTTTGTCGGAAGGCGCTGAGCCGTAGGCCAGCAAGAGCTTCGCGTCCGCGTCGGGCGCGAACGCGACCTTCACGTCGTACAACAGTGCCGACGTTGGGGTGCTCGATCGCATGGTATCAATTGCATTGACGTCGGCATCAGTCGTGGCGTAGTCAGGTCGACGCGAGAGCGCGTCGGCCACCACATTGAGTCTTCCGGGTTTGTACTCAACCCGGAAGTTATACTTTGCGAAGAATGAGAGCCATCTCGCCATCCGTTGCGAGATGTGCGGCGACTTCACAGCCGTCCGGAGCGACGCGTGGTCCGTATAGACCACGAACGGTTTGCTTCCGAGTATATACACTCGAAACTTCGCGAGCGCGTACTTCATGGCACGGAGTTCCTTGTCATGCACCGGGTAGTTGCGCTCAGCTGGCTGCAGCTGACGCGATTGGTAGTAGACCACACGATCACGACCCTCGTAATCATGCTGCATCAGCGCACATCCGATTGCGAAGTCGGATGCGTCGCACATAACGTGGAACGGGCGATCTTGGTCGGCCACCGCCAAGATCGGCGCCTCAGTCAAGCCCAGCAGTCAAGCCCTGCTTGACTGCATCGAAGGCCTGCTGACACTCAGCGGTCCAAACCCACTCGGCGTCCTTCTTCAGGAGCTGTGACAGCGGGCGTTCATGCCCGCGTAGTCATTCACGTACTTGCACAAGTACGTGGCCAAGCCAAGACACTACCGGAGTTCCTTGACGTTCGACGGCGTCGGCCACTCATTGATCACTCTGACCATCTCAGGGTCAGGGCAGACACCGTTCTTCCCAACGAGACACCCGAGCACGGGTATCTCGCTCGTCCCGAAGATGCACTTCTTCAGGTTCGCATAGAGCTT
Organism: Phytophthora sojae; assembly: GCF_000149755.1. Taxonomy (NCBI): domain Eukaryota; phylum Oomycota; class Peronosporomycetes; order Peronosporales; family Peronosporaceae; genus Phytophthora; species Phytophthora sojae. Next base: position 4,639,121 of record NW_009258115.1, read on the forward strand.
GTGCTTGCGCATGAGCGCAAGCAGCCTCCGGAGATGCACCTTGTGCATCTCAGCATCGCTCATCCCGTCCGCAGCCCGGCTGTACACGAACACATCGTCAAAGTAGCTCGGTGCGAAGTCGCGCACCGAGCGCAACAAGTGCGTCACGCACCCGTTGAAGGTCGCAGCGACGTTCTTCAGACCCTGCGGCATTCACTAGTCACTCCCAGAGCATGACGCTCGGCGTGCTCACTTCCGTGAGAGGGATATCGCTCTCACGCATGAGGATCTGATAGAACCCATCGCGCAGATCAAGAGCGCTGTAGATAGTGCTCCTGACCATCGAATCGATGATAACATCTTTTCGAGGTATCGGCGTCTGCGCCGGTATCGTCGCATCGTTCAGCTTGTTATATGCATGAACGATGCGCCAGCCGTCCTGTGGTTTTTTGACACAGAACGTCAGAGCACTGTGCGGGGATTTCGATTCCCGCACTTGTCCAGTTTTGCGACGACTCTCAAAGAAGTCGTCGATCGCTTTGACCTGCTCTCGCGGCAGTGGCCACATCAGCGTGACATAGTACTTCGTGCCCGGCACGAGATCAATCTCGTGCTGGATTCCCTTGTCCTGCGGAAACTCCGCAGGAATCTCTTCCGGAAGTACGTCCGCGTACTCCCGTAAGATCTCGTAGTAGGGACTCGTTTTCAACGAGTCCCAGCTCTGCTGTTCAAAGCGCTCCTTCTTCGTCTTCGCACTGAGAGCGTCCTCGCTCTCAGTGGTGGTCTCCATGAAGAACTGCCTCAGTTCTTCATTCTCGCTCTTCGTTCTCTCGGCGTCCGAGAGAATGCATATTTGCTCGATGCGTCCATCGTGCAAGTCACGCGCGAAGCGCTTCCAGCTGATGACTGGAAGCGAAGTCAACTCCGACGCTTGCGTCGGAGGGTTAGCGAGGGTCATCTCCCTGTACCGGAACCCGGCACAGGTACGCGTCAAGACCTTCAACGTCTCGACGTCCGGCTTTTCAGCCTCCGTCTGCCCGGCAGACATTTCTTGTAGCGTCTCGGCCCCAGGCCGAGACTTGCGCAGCGACCTTCGCATGCGCCGTCTTCTTGTTTTGCGGAGCCCGGCTCCGCTTGGTTCTTGACCTCGTCCAGGCCCAGCCGTGGATAGGTGTTCTTCTGTAATACCGCCGGCGGGTTCATCCCGCGGGTGAGCGACTTCAAGCCCGGCTTGGTCGCCCGGCGCTTCGTCGTGCAGCCCCGCTGCACGACAACATGCAAGTTTTTCCGGTGCGGGACGTTTGCAACCGTCCGCACCGCCTGCAGCGTCGGATCTCGGAGCCGACACGCCATCTTTACCTCGACGCCTGTTATTGGCGGTGCCCTCCATTACGGAGGGTGCGTCGGCTCCCCGAGCCGACGAATCAAATTCACCCAATCCATCGACTCCCGGAGTCGACGGCGTTACGTCACCTTGGCTCTTATTATTGGTCAGCCCTGATCCAATCAGATTCGCGTCAGCCTCCACGGCTGAGGCGTGTGACTCGTCTGCGTCATCCGTGCCCCTTGAGGTCGGAGACTCTTCCTGATTCGCTGAAAAGCGGGTGTCGATCTCCGAGATCAACACATTTTCTCCTTCAGCCGTCGGCGGCGACGCCGACGATTGCTGCTCTTGCGCGCGCGCCCAGGGCGCTCCTGGACAGCGGCATTAGGCACTGTCTCGAGTGGGAAGTCGCGCGCACCTGTCGGTGCGTGCGTAGCGGCAACAGGGCCATCACTCGCTGTTCCGCTGTCGCGACCGAAGCGCACGAGAGTGCGCTTCTCCCAATCGATGACTGGATCATGCCGTGCAAGCCACGGCATGCCCAATACAATGTCAAACTTATCGTCCAGATCCAGGACGATAAAGGTCTCGACAAACTCTTGATCTTCATACGTGAAGCGCACGCGTACCATGCGCTTATCGTTCTTTACGAAGGCACCCGTTGCCAGTCGTACTTCCAACATACTTCGAGGTATCTTTAAACCCTCGAAGTCAAGCCTTGATAGACTTCGCACTCGAACAAAGTTCTTCGACGCGCCAGAATCTACCAAAGCACGAAGAGAGCCGCTTGCTCTCATCGAGTTCACGTTCAGGATGACAAGGTCAGGCTTGTCATCTTGGTTTTTGCAGTGAGAATGAACCTCACTGGGGGCTGCAGTCCTCAGTGTCGCGTGTCCAAGGTCGACACGCGGAGCTGCATTACCAGTAGGGCGCCCCGCGTCTACTGGCGTCCAGCGTTTTTTGTTTGGTTGCGACGGTGCCCGGCACCGCCGCGATAGCCACCCTGCTGGTGCACGGGGGCCGTGCACTCCCGAGCAATGTGACCGATTCTACCGCATTGGTAGCATCGCACATTGTTTCCTTGCGACTGCTGGGGTCCAGCAGTTGCAGCGCTCGAGGGGTCCATGGGTTCTGGGCCTCCCGTCCTCACTATCGGGCGAGGCTGTGGCCTCGGCGCATGTGCATGCAGCTTAGCCTGCCGCAGGCTAAACTCCTCCTGCATTGCAAGAGTGATTGCAGCTTCGAGAGTACTCGGGTACTCACGGAAGAGATAGGTCTTCACAGGCCCATCTCTCAGTCCCTTCATGAACGTGACGACCTTGGTCGCCTCGTCGATCGGATTGGTCACGATGTTCGAGACCAAGTACCGTGCTCTCTGAGCGTAAACATGGACATCATGCTTGCCCTGCTGCAGGAAGAGGAACTCCGCCCTCGACCGGAACTCGTTTTGCGGGGGCTCAAAAAGTTGTCTGAGCTCTTCCTTGAATCACTCGTACGTGCTAAAGCACGTAGGATCCGAGAGTCGGTATCCATATGCCCAACTTCTTGCACGTCCGCCAAGACATGACATGGCGAACGCGACCTTCGACAACGGGTCGACGATGCGTCGAGCCGCAATGGCAGTGTCGAGTTCGAAAAGCCAACGGAGGAGAGGCTCGCCATCTCTTCCAACGCAATTGCTCACGCTGAGCTTCAGCGATTGCGCGCGCGGTGTCGTCCACGACGACACCGTGGTAGACGAAGCAGCATCTCGCTGCTCCCTCATGATGAATCCCAGACCATGTTGCTCTGTCGGCGTTAGCGTACGCAGCATCGTAGCTACAGCCGCCTCACCAATGACTGTTGACAGTCGTTGGAGAGCTTCCCACTCTGGGTCCGACAGGTGGGGACAGTCAGCGCGTGCAACGTGAGTTGCAGGCGTAGTGGAGCTTTCCATGGACACCTCCGTATCCATGGGAAGGTTCTCAGCTCCGCGTTCGTGCAGTGACGTACGAACTCAGGTAGTCGGTCGTTGGACGTGCTACCAGGTGTAATGGGCCTACTTCGGCTCACTACTTTAGCTTACACGTGTGCACGTGTATGTGAGGAAGCGTAGCTTAGTTTAACTTAGAGTTAATTATACTCGGGCCACCGAGTTATCTTGATGAATGCTTGAATAGCTTAGGTGCCGTTCTTGAACTGTTACAAATTTCTCGGTGCACGGGGTTCCTACAGGGGCGCGGTTAGGAAGGATCGCGCTTGCGTACCTTTGAAGTAGCAACATTTACGGAAAGTCCAGTGTGGTTAGCTAGGAAATGAATGCCTACCTTCATACTCTATCACACAGCGCCTTCCTACTCCTACTTCGACCTCTCCCTCTTCGTCTCCCATCTCCGCTCTCGTGGTTTCTCGGCCTCTCGTCGTGGGAGCCCGTGTCGCCCCTCCGGCGCTCATACTTACTGTCCTTCGCTGCTCCCCGGGTCGCCGCTCCTAGCGATCTTCTGTCTTCAACTGCAACCTGCTCCTGCTGCTGCTGGTGACCGTAGCCTGCTGGCTCGCTCAGGCCACCGTCACCCCCAAGCCGTACAGCTGCGCCACCGTCTCCACGCTGTGCGCCACACCACTCATTGTGTCAAGTCAATCGTGACGTGACCCCCCGCTTGATCGCTTCCTGCAGCCCAGTGACAGGGCACCCTGCTACACGCCATCCCCGGCATCAAGATCGTCCTCGATCTTGTGGGTGTCGTCGAGCGCCTCGAACTCCCCTGCAGACAGCCATCACCAGCCCATGGGACCCCCACGCCGTACCCCGTACTCCACTTCGTGTTCCTGCACGTAACGCCCAGCGCGATTACGAACTCGCCGTCGGGTTCGTTCGACGATGAATCCTGCTGTTGGCACCTGCAGCAGCTCGGGCATTGGGGCGGGTCGTCGTGGCCGTCCTCGCCCTTGTACCATCTCCACTGTGGCTCCGTGGTCACCGTCATGCGTGGTTCCGGCACCGTCAGTTGTTCCTCCGTCACCTCGTGGCTCTCGGGCTTCATTCGCCCGATCGTCACCGTCTCCGGCTTCCGCACCACCGTGTACCCCACGATCACCGTCTGCACCATCTTGCGTCACGGCTGCGGCTTCCTGCTCGCCACGCACAGCCTGCCGGCGGGATGCTCGCGCTTCACGCGCGGCACCAGCTTCTTGTCGTCGTTGTTGCTGCGTCGGCCGCTCGTCTTCATCGTCCTGGGTTGCTTGTACAATAATCTAAAAAAACGATCCAAATAATGTTTTTGGGTTAAAATGAGAACTGCTATTTTTGTTTTATGTTTCTGACTTCCTCTAAATGTAATATTCTAAGATAGGAATCTGCCAACGGCTGGTTGGCAGAATTCCAATGCTATATATGTCGCTCATTGGCTAAGAGATGCTGCTCTCAGCCAATAGGAATCCTAAGTCTCTATGGACCACCCGTCGTGGTGGTCGTAAATGTATGTAGCCTTTGGTGTGTCTACACCAAGGTCGAGAAAGTCTTTCGAACCTCTAACAGACGTCGTATCTGTTAGAGTTACAAGTGACTGTAGCCACTTGTGCGTGTAACCCTGTTACACATGTCGCTAGCAATTATAACCTGCAGTCACATCTACTTGGACAACTTAGATTTTCCAGATTCGATTACATTCCTCTGGGTTAACTCACTAGTTTGGGTGCGTCGAAGCCCAGTCATTGCAGAACAGAAATCATTGCATTCCTGTCGAGCTTCAGTCTTCGGAATCTTACAGCTGCGACAGATCTATAATATATACAACTGCAGCTCTATTGTGTGTTCTAGTAGGCTTCAATATCCTCGATCCTTCAGATCGCTATGTGATTGAGGAGATGTGCCGACGGTCCCGTGTAGCATGAATGTCGTTCGATGTCATCCGCCGACGGGGGAAGCTACGAATGTAGCGCGAATGTCGTTCGATGTCATCCAAAAACCTTCCCCAATCGACAGTTCTTCGAACTGCGAGTTCACAGACCTATAGACGTCTTGTATGTAGCGAGACGTGCCTGTATGTCAACCATCTTAACACTGAGTGTTTTTGCTGCTTTTGCAGCTGGGGTGTGGAGTCTGCAATCGTTTTCCTTGTTATAGAGTTGGGGGTATCGTAGATGATTAAAGTGCTTGTTTTTGTCATCAACTTAGACGCTCGGTGAAACTATAGGGTACAGACGATCCCCTCTGTAGTCATGGCGTCGGGGACCCACTTTTTTCCTAGGTGAGGATATTCCTGCCGTCCAGCGACTGGCTTACACTGTTTACTTTAGTTTAGGTTTTGCTCAGATACATTACAATGGCTTATATTTGTCGGCAAGACGCTACGGAGCCAGGTTTCGCCAATCTTTGGCCGCGTCTATTGGGGACGAGCAAATTGCTGGAGGGTACGGCAGCGGTGAAGATTCTGTCGAAGAAGTGCTCGATGATTATGACGAAGTGTGAACGAATCTAGGCCGCTTTATTGCGGAACATCAACGACTTTTTGCTCTTCGTCCACAATCATTGTTGCGGGTGCTCAAATGCAACTTCGTGGTCCACCTCAACCATCTATTTACCAAGCATAGACTATTGTATATTAGGCTAGGAATCACAGGACACATTACGGTAATTTCTCTGTGTGGATCGAAGACTAGTCGCAGCTTTGTGCTGCAGCTAGCATCATTTGCTAATACATATTGCTGGTGCTGATGGTAAATTACTTGTCTGCTCTCTTGCTGCATTTCAGTGGTCGTCCTAAGAAGCCTCTTTCACTCTCGGGAATATAGTGCCTTCGAGTATCGTACCCTAGGTACCTCTGTACGGTACTGTATAACATTAGTAGACGGTATACTATTCGGTATTCTACGTTACCTACATCATGCCCCACATATCTTACGGTATTATATCAAATATACTTTTATCCTTTTCGGTGTTACCGAGGTGTATATCGTTATCTGCGCGAATTCCATCCATACCCGTTTATCGATTCGGAAAATGTTCAGCCCATGTTTTCGGGTTGGAGGGGGTGAAATGGCCCGCAAATCTATCGTGATGCAGAGACCAAATCGGCATCAGTGGCGTTTGAGAAGCATGAACAACCCGCAAACGTAGCCCCGAAGCAAGGCTTAGGTCTACAGTTCCCTGCCTAGCGCTGGGCCGGCCTTCTAAAGGTTTTAAGGACAGGTAGAGCCACATTTAGCAGCTCGATTACCCAGTTCTCAGGGATTTGCAATAGATTTGGGTGCCATGACACCCGTCCTGAAAACCGAAACATGGATGTCCATGATTTCAGCATGTTTTACGTGTTTGGAGATCTTAATTGGTTTTAGTATGCCTTTGTCCCTAACCCTATTCCGAAACATGGGCTGTAGGGCCAGCCTTATCGATTTGAGCAGCCATTTTAGGCTATGCAACCAAACGACTGCTCCAATCCGTACCATATATGTGGTACAGTACCGTGTTCCACCCGATGGTACACCCTGGTCCACACTCCCTGATGCTGTTGGTCCCAACACTGTCCGGTTCCTGACGCCCCGCTCTTTAGTCTCTGTCATCTTGGCGAATGATGCCGCTAGACGCCATCAAATCCGCGGCAGCTACTACAGTAGTACGTTGAGCAGAATAAACGGCATAAAATTGTCCATCTCGCAGCACCGTGGCACAATGAAGTGCTATGGAGTGAATAACTCATTCACAGCACCGCATCAACTCGTGGTTTTCATGACACGGTACTTTATTAATGGGGGGGCTGTATTTGAGGGTACTGTATTCTTATACAGTACCCCCAGACAGGGTCCTTGTATTCGCAGGGAACTCTAACGAGAGCTATGCGTAGGCTGGGATAGCTAAAGGATTTTGTGTGAGGTAAAGCCACGCGATAATTCTGGGAAAATAACGAAAAGCAACAGTTTTCCTAGCTGTGGGTGCGTTCACTCCTCGTAATATATTTATTTTGGGGTCTGGCGATAGCGATAGGCCGGCAGCGTGCTGTAAAAAGAACGAAGCGTTAACGCCCTGGCCGAGCTCGTGCAATTTAGGCACTGACCGGTAACGCCTGCGAGAATTCAGCGCGTTGTAGACAAGGTCTATGTTTTCGCAAGGTTGCTGCGCATTGTCTAGGAGACCATTTTTCTACTAGTATTTGTTTATCCTGAAAGTGCAAGTTCTGCATTGGTTCTTCTCAGACAGATAGTTTAGAAGAAAGACTCTCAGATGCGGTATGCCAATGTGACACAATCGAAAACTATACTTCGGTCGAAGTAAGTAAAGTGAACGCGTGTGCTTCTATTTGGCGTTAGTATAAAACCCGTTTTATACTTAAGTGTCCGGTACAGTAGTTGGCGACTACTTGTGCAACTGCGCGTTGGGGGTTATGCCACAACTGTATGGACGCTTCTAATAGTCGAATGCAGGCAGATGCTGCGGCTGCAAAGCAGGCGCAGAAGATGTTTGCGGATAGCGGTTTTGCCAGCACAAGGTTTGATATTCGAGTCAAGAAGCGCGGTTAGTGGACGATAACTACGGCCATCTACTGCGCCTGCTTCGCAGCCGCAGCATCTGGCCGGTAATACAGGATAGTTTAGTGAGCAGTCCTGTTTACTTTTAAAAACTTGCAAACAATTATTTTGCTCTTCAGAAGTTTTTTGCACTCTCGCTAATTGCGATTTCGATGTCTCCTGAGCGTTATCTGTAACAGGGAATACATTTCGTGACGAAGTAAGGGTTGTGAGGCTGGTACTTGTAAGCCAGCAAGCTGGCCTCCCAGGATACATGTTCTAGCTAGATGAAGCAGCTATGAGCAGATAGTATTTCAAACACGCACCGTTATGGATCAATCAGGAACCGGACGATGTCATCCGATACTTTCGCTTCGCTCCTTGAGCTCAGGACGTCAGAGAGCATGTCTGTGTTTTCAAGGTAATATAGTTAGTTTAAATTACTTCCTCTTGTACTGTAGATGGACGAGCTGCCACACGCTGCCACACCAGATCGGCAAATAGTTTTCATATATGCTGTCGTTTGAGAGACCGACCGTCGGCCTAACGGCTACACGATTAGCTGACTTCCTTGAGTTGACGATGTCGGCGTCGGCACTAGTTCCGGGGTCGGCTCGCAGCTGCTGGGGCACAAATCGGTGAGCTACGGCAACAAGCGTAAGCTAAGAACATCGCCCATCAGCGACGTGGTGCCGAAGACCGGCGAGCAGCGCTGATCTCGGTAACGATTCCTCGCAGCACTCGTATCCAAATGCGACGAATACGGAAATTTCGAAATGCTCTCCATCACTCTCGAGCTTGTCTCGGACTTGAGATTGATGGAGAGCATAGGCGATATTCAGTTAACTTCAGTTATCGGGGCCAGTTTTTCGACTTCAGTAATACCGGCTTCAGTTCCCAAGGTGCTGCCTAATTAATCTGTGTTGGGCTGGCCAGAGCACTCCCTCCGGGGTTACTGCTATCCCAGATTAATACTTTCGTAGTAGGGTGCCCTGTCACTGAGCTGCAGGACGCGATCAAGCGGGGGGTCACGTCACGATTGACTTGACACAATGAGTGGTGTGGCGCACAGCGTGGAGACGGTGGCGCAGCTGTACGGCTTGGGGGTGACGGTGGCCTGAGCGAGCCAGCAGGCTACGGTCACCAGCAGCAGCAGGAGCAGGTTGCAGCTGAAGACAGAAGATCGCTAGGAGCGGCGAGCGAAGGACAGCAAGTATGAGCGCCGGAGGGGCGACACGGGCTCCCACGACGAGAGGCCGAGAAACCACGAGAGCGGTGATGGGAGACGAAGAGGGAGAAGTCCAAGTAGGAGTAGGAAGGCGCCGTGTGATAGAGTATGAAGGTAGGCTAAGCGGGGACAACGAGCGGAGGTTGAGTCGCTCGACCCTCAGTTGCGGTTTATCACTGGTCAGTGGTGAGTCAAGACTAAATACACACAAGTTGCGCCGACGCACAGGTTCCTACGCTAGCTGGTTCTGCGGCTCGAGGGTGGTCGGCCAGGAGCACGAAGGAGTAACAACGAAGGTAGGCGAAAGTGACGAACAGTGCATATGAGGACGACGCATCAAGCAGGCTGGCGGGATCCGTGGGGAGAGACCACGGGGGCGCAGAGTACAGTGCAGTCAGTACTCTGACCGTGAGAGATAACGTCTCCGAGCGTCGGGTCCGTTCCATGGCGGTGACGGACGTTGTCTCGCCCACTTGCATGTCCGGCGGGAGCCACCTGGGGCTTGCCGGAAGCCCAAGGTGTCCATGTAGCTCCCTCCCAGCCGTCCCTATTCCCGAGACCCGCCGTGTCGTTGACGGGTCAGCCGGCAGCTGTCTGATCGTCGTAAGCCTCGCACTTATTGGCAGTCGGCGTTGAACCGTTGACCTAGGTGTGGACGTGGTGACTAGTGTGCTCTCATGCACCGAGGGCGTGTAAGGAACTGGGAATTGGGCTTCGGGTTAAGTCGAGTAAACTACACTTTACAAAAATAACACCTTACCGGACACGATTCGGAATTTTACGTTAATGATACCGAGAACATAACTAGGGCTTCGCGGGGGCTCAGATAGCGAAAATAAAACAGAACAGATATACGCACAGCGCACACGACTTAGGCGCGCCGCACTTGCGGCGCACCAGTCGTCCGTGTTGTGCGTATTATATTATGGGCATCCACAACTAATACAGTGAAGTGTCTCGATAAGGAACGAGCGACATTTAATATTCTTCAACAGACATCAAGCTCGCTTTGTACCCACTATCAGTCAACTGTACTGGATTAGTATGTATTTTACCAATTCAGAGCTTTCCCAATTCAGAGCTTTCCCATTACTAATGGGAAAGCTCTGATGGGTAAAATTCATACTAATTCGGAATGCTAATGGGCAATTAGCATTCCGCCAATCGCCGCTCTCAAACCGAGCCTCGAGGGGAATCCAAAGGTCACGGGCGGGAATCACGAGATACTTAGTAATCGTTGTGAGCGCGGGAATTTGGCCCGGTATGTCTGCACTCCTCATTATTCAACTCGCTCTGCTTCTCACAAGTTCCATGGTGACCACCGCATCCAGACCATTCCAGAGGCGCCTACGTCTAACCAAGCTTCAGTCCCTGCTGATCTGCCACCGTCGCCGCGAGGTCGGTGCTCTCAAAGCCATTGAGTGGTGTGCTGAAGCATGGCGTGATCTGTCGGCCAAGACCATCGAGAACTGCTGGCTGCACTCTACTCTGGTCGCGAAGACCGACATGAACTACATACTGCAGTAAATCAGTACATTTGCAGCTTGTACGTCAAACATTTAATGCTCAATATACCTGCTTCTTTCCATGTATATCAGGTGTTCCTTATCGAGACACTTTACTGTACCAGATAAGCAGTTTCTTAGTGCAATAACCCACTTGCGATAATATCAATTTACTTTCTTACCTCCACGCTGTTAATAATCAAATGCAAGCAAGCTATTAGCTGCAACAGCGCCCTGCCAAGCACTTACCTTCGTGCTGTAACTTCGTCCTGGTTTTGCGTCATCGGGTTGGGCGGAAATGGTTCGAATGAAACTAGATGATGCGATTGATGTTTCCTCACCGATAGAGACCGACTAGATAATTATTTATATGGCCCATTAAGTTTACTTTCATAAAATTCCAACATATGATGGATACTTAAACAGGTGCGATACATCCACGGCTTCATGCGACACCGATTTAATCCTGTGCCGGCTGCGTAGCAGCATACCTTACGGTACACATGCTATCTCAGTATAATTTGCCATGTTAGTATTGAATGATAGTATTGAGCCCCATTTCACTACTGTTGACAAGCACCCAAGCTCCATTCTATTCAAACAAACGGCACTAGCAGGTCTGAAAGCCGGCTACGAAAGCTAGTGCGATCGTTATATTCGCTGCAGTCTTCATTTCATAATTAAACTGTGTGGATCGGCTTTGTGTGGTACTGTGCACGGTGCTGTAATGTTAATGGCTACATTTGCGTAAGTATGATGTGTGCTTGTGTACGTGGTGTGCGTTTGTGCGTATGATGCCGTATTTTAATACCAATTAAAATAAAATGTCGTTCTAATGTTGCCTGAGGTATTTACAAGCAACTTTTTTTCGATGTGAGGCTGTCCATAGGCAACCCGGAGCGTTGCTCCGGGAGGGTGCACAGGTCGACGAATAGTTTCATGGACGATGAAAACGGATGATAATTGAGTAAATCCCAAAGTTGTTTTGTTTTAATCCTTAAAAGCACTACCAGCCCAACTCTCTACTCATTCCGCAATTTATCCCCCAAGCCCTCAAGTTAAAAGTTTCTTTGTTTTTTTTGTTTTTGAATTGATGATCATTATTGTCACTTAGCTAACATCCTCAAGTTAAATGGTCAAGATCAGCGCACCATGCGTCTCTCCTTCGTTCCGTAGCATCTTCGGCTAAGAGTGATTGGGTATTGAGCAAATTGACATGTAAAAAAATGCAGCCTGCAGCTAGACAAGTCATGTTGTTCATCTTCAGCTAAGCTTGGTCGATTATGGCGCAAATTGATACGCCTTCAGCGAAGTCATGACGCTCTGATACTGTACTAGAGCGTTCGTAAGTGTTGAATGCAGGTTTTGGTCAATAATAAAAGATGAGTTGCAACCATTGGTAAATAATGTGCATAAATCTTAGCATTTATCGACGGGTACCCGATTACGGTAGAAATTAGCTTAAACATTACAATTAAGAAAGAGAGACCCGGTTTGGTACCTGGTTGTGGAAAGTTACAAGTTTTTTGCCGGGGCCAAGCACAGGTCTTAGACCTGTGAATACAGGTCTTCTAGCTGTCCTCCCAGGATAAAGCTGGTGGTGCCCTACAGGCTACTACGTAGCCCCCGGTATAAGTTCTCTATTAGAGAACTAATATGCTAAATAAGAACAAATATAGGCATTGATGACTAGCCTCACGAGCGGCATCGCAGCTAGGTGCTCGCGCCTCTGACAGGATCACATATATTTACTAAGCATCCGAATGTCACAGCTTCCTCCGACGAGGAAGTTCCTCGTCTTCCCAGGATTAGATACGGTACAGGCGGATCTGATCCTGACAAGACTCGAAGCTGACAACATAATATTATGCATTCGTATGGAAGATAAGATGGCAACGAAGGGAGAAAACGGTAGTTTAGAGCCCACTTGCATGATGGGTAATCTAAAGTTCCGGGCTCCAAGAACAGCTAAGCGCTGGAGCGTGTTGGCAGCCGCAGTAACATTGCGAGCGCCGCCAAAATGGCCGGAAGCGCTGCAGGGGCCAAGTGGAAGAGTGAGAAGGCACTGCAACAGTCGAAGCGCGAAATCCCTGCTACACTGCAACCGCTCGATTACACTCCTACACCCAAGGAAAACATCGACGACATCCAAATGAGCAAGGTGCGAAGTGCTCACTATAATTCAATGAACAAAACCCACGAGATAACCTGTGCTGTCTGTGTTTATGATGAAATAATGCAAAGAGGCACAGCCAAAGCGGAAAACACGCCAAGTCGCGACCGCATGCACTTGAGAGCTTGCCCGCGTCTCCGCAGGTTCTAGCCTCAAGACAGAGCCTAGTGTAGTCTAGCGAAGCTGACAGGTCGTTTAAATACACGATACGTCAAACGCACCACGACCGCCTTGGCCTCCGCTCTATGCGTCGAATTAATGTTAAATTTTAGTGGAATGCAGACCCCAAGACGACACACAACGCTCATCAGGTCGTCAACAGCGTCCGCTTCCTCTCCACCCTGGATCCAAGAGCGGAAATTCGCGAATGGCTTGGTAACGTGAAGGACGTGCTTGATTGCAGGACTGGACAAGCTTCCGGCTCCCGGGCCATGAAACAAAAAGGTGTCCCCAGCTACTAGAGAGCCCAAGGGTAGCGATGGATTGGCATCGCTCGGAATATTCGCCAACTTCATGGAGCAGTACAGAAGGCACCAATCTACAAAACGCCAAGCGCTCATCAGTTAATAAAATACCGAAAGCCACAAGAAGTACACTACATACCTTCAGTTAGCGAGTCCACAGGCTGTCCACAAGCGTCCATAATCTCCGCTGTGAGCCGTAGTTGGTCATCGATAAACTTCGTGGGGAACTTACTCGACCCCAACAGTTGCGAGTGGGTCTTGTCCATCTCAATGATAGCGTGGATGGCCTCGGCGCGAGCGGATTCAATGCACCGATTGACTGACGCCAGTTTGCCGTCCATACACTCACGAACCAGCTCGGCAGCGCCAGCTTTGAACCCGCGCAGCAGAAGCGCGTACATGTCGATCATCGTCTTCGTGTCTGCCGCCGTCGTAGCCACATCAGACTTTGGTTTGACTGGAGGCGTCAGGTTGATATTCATGCTCCAAAGCCGCTTTGTGCGTCTTGGTAAGGCCATAACCCCTATAGTAGGAGATAGTCAACTCGTCTTACGGATGATACGGGAGCGCAGGCGGCCAAAAGCTCGGGTGCTTCAGCCAATTTATGACAGAGCACGGCGCCTAGCAGACTCGGTGCGCGTAGCTTCATGGAGACACCACTACCGTTGCCACAACAAGATGGCAGATTGTCTTGCGAACCTCGCTATGGATTCCAGACGAAGTCAGCAGGATGAACCCATAAATAGGGACCTGGTGGAACGACGATACCCGGGCGTTCTCAGCTTCTTGATGAATGACTACAGGAAATGGGCAGACACGAACACAGGACAAGAAATCCTCATGCCCTCTTCTCTCTAAGCGAAGCCACGGCTTAGCTTATAGGGACATGCACATCTTACATATCAAACCCACTCCTCTTGCTCTTGAGGTTGGAAGGGGGATTAGAAGTTCGGCCACAAGGCCAGTAACTCAATACACCTCAACGTTATTAAAAAAAAGGCCATAACCCCGCTTGATTCTGACATTAAGGAAAATGAAGAAGGTTGCACAACCAAAGCGACAATGTAGAAGATGATGACCACCGCATCCGTCATTTCCATCTTTGGCATTGCGTAGAACTGCAGGTTTACGCCGATTGAGCCTACGATGCTGCGGAATAAAGCAAGAGAAGATACCTCGGATCAATCTTGAGCTTTCGTTTCTTGTAGCGGGACCACAGCTTTTGAACACGAACAAACAAGTGAGCTCACTCGGTGGCAAGCAGGCTGAGGGAAGCTATTGACTTACAAAGTTCATCGTCATGGCCGCAAACATCCTCCAGACCACCGTCTCGTGTGACGTCACGCGATGGCTCGCATACTTGACGCAAGCAGAGGTGACGCTGAAGTTGAAAGCTGCGAACACGATGAACCCAAGTTCTTTCACCCGCTTCACGCTCCTAGCAGATGAATTAGCGACCTCCGAGCTATCGACTTCACTCTTGAAGGTGTGTTCGCCAGCACTTGATGACTTCAGAAGCGGCTGGTCGTCGCGATTGTTTGCATTACTGGCGCTGTCTTCGATCCCATCGATAACAAAATCGTCTTGGTAGTGTCATTGTCCGGAGGTGGAGCCACTGCAGCTCCTCCATGGTTATTGGCCCTAGATGGTATTAATAACGTTACAACCATTCGCAACTAGGGCTCCGCGAAGGGGGATTTTGGTATAACCCCCCTCTTTATTTTTATTGATTACTTTTCTTGTGAGCTACGGTCATCTCCTGCGCCTGCTTCGCAGCCGCAGCATCTGCCCGGAAATTGGCCTTACGACTGTAGATGCCAGATATCAACTGGCAACGCTGTACAAAATTAAAAAATGCGAGCCTTGCAGCTTGTAGAAGTCTTCTACTTGAAAATGCAAATGCTTACCTCTAGTGCTATTACAGTTCGCCTCAATCGTTCTCTTTACTTCAATTCGTCTATCCGACTGATTCATACCAGTGTCGTCGGTTGCACACCGGTTGGATCTGCCCACGCATATAAACCACACCTTGAACAAACCAAACCATGAAACGTGCAAGAAATTGGTTTGCTCGAAAACTACGCAGATTTCCGAACCAAAATTACCGCTTTCGCTGGTTTGTGGTCAGATCCTTCCAGCTTTCAAACCACGAGCGGGGGTTCGGAGTTATGTAGCGTTACAGGTTTGGAGTTACTGTGGTGCTCATTGGCTACAAAAGGCTATACAAAGATATCGCACACTTTCATAAAGGTCCGCATTTGTTGAAATAAATTCTCGGGCTGTAGAATACCCAAGTATGTCGTTAAAAATTGATGTACGAGCCACAATTAATGAGCACCTTAAGATTCACAAGAGTTTGGCACAGATTTTGAAGTTGCTCGAAGTGAGCTACGACTAGCCCGCATAATATTAGACGGCGTGGGAGACTAGAGATTATCCTTAAAACACGATCAACTTTCCGGGCATTCAGCGTTGTTGACACTGTTCTAAAGTAGCGAATTACCGCTGCTAAGCAACAATTGGATACTCAACAGACCAAGCGTATGCAAACAACGCGTCTAGTTTTTTTCAGATTTACAGAGCATTTCAAAATTGGCGGAGCTGCACTGTTGTTCGGGATCTCATTATTAAATCCATTTACTTCTTGTGGTCATCATTGATGACTTGATGACTCATCAAGTTAACAGTCAATCATGTTGACCATTCTTTTTTTTCTCACGAGCAGCATTGCAGAGAACTTGGTGACTCCCGTGAACTAAAATTTTCGTGTAAATTGAAGCTGGAAATTCTTGTTGCACGTGCCAAGCGCCAGGGGAGGCAGCATCGTAAACAGCTATTGCTAGTTTTGATCCTCAGCCCACGCAAAAGGACGACAGTTGCCCCCATGCCGCTTTCATGAAACCAACGCGGGCCATCCAACAACAACAAAAACTAGCCAGTTCATTTCGTCGTCACTGGCAAAATATCTACTGGCACACGCCTTAACTGATTGTGAGTATTATGCGAGCTCTTTTTGTGACTCAGCATTGAATTCCGTACCCCTACACAGCAGAACGTACTATGAAACAATATTTCCGAACAAATTTCATACCAACAAATGAGAATTCATAACGTCCTCCTCCCAATTCATTACTTCCTCCTTCCTTAATGCTACTCGAGTCACCTCAAAGCAGTACATGTGCTCGTATCCTAAGGTTTTTGATTCACGGGTAAAAATTAAACTAAAATGCCGCGGACAGTTAGAAACTATGATGAAGCTTCTGGAAGATGAGTGCGAGAGCAATATGGACAATCGAGTTTAACGTAGCTCTGAACAGCAATAAGTTATGCTACCTGCCAGCGTCTTCAAGAGTGTCTGCACGAATTCCCCGCTTTATCACGCCTGCACCGTTTTGTCGCGGCCCACCCTCGCTATACGCAGGCGCGCTCTCTTAACAAACGCCGAGAGAGCTGTTCAAGCACCACCCAGCGCTTCGGATATCTCAATCTTGGACGTCACCATTCATTACGTCTCTCTTAGCTCCGTAGTCAGAACGGTTTTTGCTTATCGAGAAGTCACTAACCTGTAACAAGGATAATTTCTACTGATCAATAAGATAATGCACTGTAGATAGCCTATCTATCCCGAGCTTGCAGTAGCCAAATTATGATTTTTTATTTTTTATTTTTATGCGGTTATCG
Organism: Phytophthora sojae; assembly: GCF_000149755.1. Classification (NCBI taxonomy): domain Eukaryota; phylum Oomycota; class Peronosporomycetes; order Peronosporales; family Peronosporaceae; genus Phytophthora; species Phytophthora sojae. The sequence continues at coordinate 4,655,958 of NW_009258115.1, forward strand.
TCGATTGCACTCGCATCAACCCCGCTGACCGGGCCCACTGGGCACCCGGCGGCTAGCCAAATTGTGAACGCGACCTACGTAGAGACGGAACCACTTCGTCTTGAAAGTGCAAACAGAAGCAAGCCGTTGGTGTGCGCACAAACTTAGTTGTTCACGCAGACGAACATCAGCCTCTTTTGATCTTTCTTGAGAGACTTCGCATCAAATTCGCCATTTCCACTAGTGCTGTGATGCGATCTTGCCTACCTGTAAACACATATTCCCATCCAGCGCTCGAACGACCTAACTAAATCCTCCATTCGCTCCTTCGTCCTGGATTCCGGAGCTCCAAGTTGGAATTAGGGGACCGTTCGAAGGTTTGAGCCCGTGGCATCTTAATAAACGGGCAAATTTTGCGTGTAGATCCCCCTTTATTTATCGAGTAAAATTGTTGAATATCTGGATTTATATACTCTCTGACGTCATGTCTGCCTGTGTATATTTTTTTTACCGCAAAAGAAAGTTTGAGGGCAAATGCCCATATTATCATGAGCCGGAGACTGGATCAAGCTAACAGTAAGCTTGCTTGCAACTACTTTATCTTTGGGCGTTCCCGTGGTCGCACTGATCGAAGCGGTTTCTCAATCGCGATAATTGTTTGTCGTGGCCTTGCCGAAGAGCACGATAACAGTGAAGTGATTCTAACCGCGATCCATTCTGTAAAAGCCGCACTGCCTGCGAATGTGCAGCCGCGGTTCAAACCAGCGCGCTGGTTCGCAAAAACGGCATGCTTGGTTTAAAATGAAACGTGTTCAAACTATGAAACTGATTCAAACCTGGTTTGCCGGTAATTTTGGTTTGGTTTAAACTGACCGAGGTCTGGTTTGGTTTGGTTTGTTCTGGGTGTGATATAAACCTGCCCAGCGCGGCACCGGAGTCGTACCGGTTTCAAGATAATATACCAGTTAGATGTCAAGAGGGGTCATCGTTTGACTTGACGTACCACAGATATAATCCTATTTGGTCTGCGATAGCGGCATTACCGGTAACGTTGCTTCCTATCCCAGTACTAGATCGCTGGCGCTTAAACCGGGAGGGCATTTCTCACGTGAAAACATGAAGTGGCTAGATGTACTTGATCGCTGTGGCTTGTTCAGCTGTTGTCTGAAAAATCAAGTGGGGTTCATCTTCATCTTCCGATCGAATGGTCGATTGAACTATACATGAAACTTTGGCAACGTTTTACCTAGGGAATACACAGTACGTGAATATACATGTATACAAAGAACCAATATATGACTCAAGGTCAACGCTTTTCAAAGCTCATGCAAGTATGTGAAACGCGCGACAAGGAATTCATGACTCCCTGCTTGTATCACGGTTTGAAGAAGCCTATGTGTAGCCTAGAAATGACAGTTGAGCTGGTGGTGATTTCAATAGCCTCCTGTTGCGGGCCCCAAGGCTACGATGATGGTGGGGAACGCGTTATGCAAATGCTCAAACTCGTCGAAGTCTATCTTGTAAGGAGCGTTTCGTAGCATGGTTGAAGACAGTGATGGCCAATATTGCGCACGCGCTCGTAAGGTGCTGTAGAGTCCTCCTTCATCCTTACCTCGGCCGTCAATATTGCCAGCAAAATATGAATTCCACAAACCGGTGGGTTCATGTTGATTAAGCAACTGCAGAAGTCCTATCGCGGTGAGTCAATCGCCACTGTATCCTCGACGACAACGACGTCGTCGAGTGTGCGGCTGACTGCTCAGGCTCTCCCCTCTCGTACCACGAACTCCGTGTTGTCCAAGCCGCTGGCTAAGACTTACAGCATGAAGCGAAACCGCAACGAAGGGTCAATCCTCCATGCATCACGACCCGTGAGTGACTTGACCTAACGTCGAACTCCACGGCAGGCAGTGAGTTGGGCGAAGGTTGCCTAAGGTGTCATGGGATAGTACAGCGAATGTTACCTGTAACTCAGTCGACAGTTTTGAACGAAATAAAGCTGGTGGAGCCCTACAGGCTACTACGTAGCCCTCCCGGTATAAAATGTTTCAGCTAAGGTTTTGTGAGCTATCTGCCGCCGTGAGAATTTAAGAGTGGGCTGAGCAGCAAGAACCAACGCAAAACGAAAATCCTTTCCCCCAGGATCGTGGTCGTAGCCGCGGAGAAGAAATGTGCACGATAGTACTGTGGGCACATTGTTGAGCAGAAAAGATTTGAAAAATCTCCGCAAATAACCACCGTGTGATAAATGATTGCCTCCCCGACTCACGGAATGAAACGCTTGTCGCATCTAGCCAGCATTGATAACCTTGCATTGGCGGGGTCAAAGTACATGCACACAATATTCCACAAGTTGTCGATACCTTTTCAACGGCGTAGCGGTATCCGAGCCTAATGCACTACGATGGTTGCCGCGCCGACAAACCCTATCAGAGCTCCACGCATACTGAACAATGTCACGTGAGGGATCTCATCGTTTGGGTGCACAACCGTCCTCGCAAGCACCCCAACTACAATGGGGTAGCGGTCGCTCGTGACTAAATACAGGTGGATCATTCCCAAGTCACTGCTGTTTGAGCTCCTCGTTGACTTGTTTCACTTTGCAATGCACTGGCTGGATTGATGATTAAACTGAGAATAGGATGATCTTTTGGGTATCTACAATGTGCAGGCCTCCAGCACTTTGGTAGGGTTCAAGTACAAATGCATGGCTAACCGCTTAACTGACTTGCTGAACTTGTGTGCCAACAGGATTCGATTACCCTTTTAGATTCGAATGGCTTCATGAAAATTGGCCGTCAAACTAGTCGCAAGAAATATCCAAGTCTTAGATGGATTGCAGTGAAAGAGTAATAATAACCAAACGTTCTCTTCTCGTGGAATTATCTAGTGTTGTGTTGTGTGTTACTGCTGGCATCGTCGATGCCTACAACTGGCGTCTCCGCTTGTTGGGTGGGTCGGCTCCATCCTCGCCCTCACTTGCGTCATTATTGTCAGCTGCCGAGTCGCCGGCTTCCTCCTCGCTTGACGATCCGCCGTCGCTGAACGAGTCATCTGAGGACACGGATCCTCTGCGCTGCGAGGGACCCTCCGTCTCCTGAGTGAGCGCTTCTTCTTCAACAGTAGCAGCCGCGCCTTCGGTATTTGCTATGTTTGTTGCTACTGCAGCCTTGGGTGGACGAACTTGCGTAGTTCGAGCGTGTTGAATAGTCATGTCCACCGCCTTCTTATTGAACAGCTCGCGGTTGTGCTTAAAGGTGTCAGCCTGAAGGTAGCAACAAACCCACCAAAACACTATCGTAAGATAACAAGTCATCATTCAACTGAACATGCAGAGAAGAGGTCGTACAATCTCCGGCATCAGGCCGTCGTCCGCGTTAGGCTCGGACATCAGCAAACGAATAGTAGTCAGCAGCGTACTGATGTTCACGGACGGCAGCCAAGAACCCTGCATGAAAGAAAAAAGAAGTAAAAATCTTAGTAAAAATTCACAGTTCCCCACACCTTCCGTCCACCACTCCATTCGATCGAGACCAACCTTTGGCTGCATTTTCAGAGTGTCGAGGCAGATGCGCCCGGCATCGTCGATGTTTGGGTGGTAAATAGGAGTGATGAAGCGGACTTTGGGCGGCTCAAACGGATACCTGTCCACCAATAAATAAAAAATAAATAAATAAAACAGTAGTGTCACTACAGAGCCAGCGCTCGATCATAGTCGTCGACGAACTTTTCAGGAATCTCAATCTCCAGCTGGAACACGCCCTTCTCGTACGGAGACCCGTCCGGGCCCAGAATCTCTGTTAGCGTCACAACAGCCAATACCAACAAATATTAATATAGAAACCATTAAAGAAAATACTTGTAGGACTGGTTTAGTGTAAATGGAACTTCACGCACGGGCCTCGAGGAGGTCGATTTTGTCGTCTTTGGGCCACGCGCTGACGCCTGCCGAGCGTAAATTACGCATTAAAAGATCAAAGATTAGGTCCGCAGACACAGAATCGCTTGCTGGTCATGGTCGTAAGGTTGCTGCGCGCACCGAAGGGCGGGTCGCTCTCCAGCATGGCGATCTCCTTGCGCATCCGTCCGCGCATCGCCGCCATCGCCTTGCTATAAAACGCTGTGGAATAAATTCAAATGGCGCTCATTGGCTAATAAGAAATCGCGATAGGGCTAGGTGCGATTGTTTTCAATGTAACTTGCGATCTTCCAGCAGCATGGACGACCTGGAGGAGCTGCAGCTGCTGGGGCGTGGAGGCTACGCGAGGTGAGTGAGCACGCGACTTAGCATTTAATTTATAGATAAACACAGTAGTAGTTAGACTATTGCATGTGTTGAATTGGAACAGCTCACTTGGCAATTGATACTTTTTTTTGGCATATTTTAGCGTGTATCTTGTCCGACGAAGTAGTTCGTCCGACCTCTACGGTAACTTGTGCTTCGATCTTGTTTAAGCAACTATTTTATACTAAGGATCTGTACAATCTTTGCAGCGTTGAAACGTATTCCGAGGTCGAAGATTGTCTCGGAGCAGCAGAAACTGCGGCTGGAAGCGGAAAAATTCGTTCTGCTGCACGCTACGAGTCCGTTCCTGTGTCGAGGCTTTGAGAGCTTCGCGACGACGGCGCAAGTTGCATTTCTGCTGGAATTCATCGACGGCCGAGCGCTGTACGAGTGCGTGTGGAAGTACAGAGAGACGGGGAAATTCCCGGAACACGTCGCCAAATTCTTCGCAGCGCAACTGGTGCTGGCGCTGCGCGATCTGCACGCTCAAGGGTTCATTCACCGAGATCTAAAGAGTGGAAATGTACTAGTGGGGAAGGATGGGTTTATCAAAGTGATTGACTTTGGACTGGCGAAAAAGCTTGTCGGTGGAGCTGATGGAGATCCCACGGAGCGCACTCAGTCCATGTGTGGGACGCATTACGTCATGGCTCCGGAAGTGTTTTACCGTGAAGCCTACGGGTTTGCCATAGATTGGTGGTACGATTCAATTGATCATAAGCGGCGGTACCTCTACATTTGCTCACCTACAGCATTACTTTGCCGACAGGAGCTTGGGTGTCGTAATCTACGAGATGGCTGTTGGGCATCCGCCGTGGGAGTATCAGTGCCCGGCCTACAGTACCATGGACGAGTATTTCCAGCTAATAAAGCGCGTAGCAAGCTCGGCTCACAATTACTCAGAAGAGCGACTAGGCGATGATCTGCGTTCGCTCGTGAGGTAGGCGGATATCACCTACGCTGATATTTTCTCTAATTCTCGTGCTGATTAATGTTTTGGGGCTCAAAATTCTAGCGGATTACTGAAGCTTAATCCTCGCGAGCGTCTTGGAAGAAATGGAGCAGCAGAGGTATGAACTTTTGGATAAAGCAACTGCACGGGCGTCAATCCTAACTAGCGAATTTGATCTATAAAACCATAGGTCATGCACCACGCTTGGTTCCACGATATCGAGTGGAAGTTGCTGGAGACGAAAGACGGATCAATTGCTGCACCATATAACCCAGAAGCTGACTACAACCCAGCGAGAGTTCGCACACCTCAAAGAGTCGAGAGCTTGTCTAGTGCAGAAAGCATTGATCCCGAGGACAATGCGAAGTATTTCGCTGACTTTTAGCGAACTACTACGAGGGCTACTCTCATCCAACCTAGACAATCTGCCTAACGAACGATTGCTGGGACTCGCGCTCTGCCGTGGCCTTGATATTCGTCGCCTTCCTGTCGTCGTTCGCAGCAGTGACGTACTCGTCAATGAACTGGGCAATGCAGGGGTGGAACTCGTAGCGTCCACCAAAGAAGTCGACGTAGTTGGTGCCGTCGAACAGATAGCCTTCGGGCAGGGGGTCCATCGCCTTTATCATACCACAACAAATTATATCAGTGAACCAGGGTAATAACGGCATGTTTGACTCAAACTTACATGTTGTCGCTGAATCTCGCGCTTTTCTTCCAAGCTAATCGAAGCCTTGGAACGAACTTGGTTTGGTGAGGCTTCAGCATGAGCGTAGCAGTTCAGCAGCATCTCGCGAAGTTTATCCGCATTCAGTCCCTGACCAGTGACTTTCATCTCCAGCGATGGAAGACTATCCGCCTTGTTGTTCAACTGGCTCGAGTCGGCCCAGAGGCGAGCGAAGGTACCCGTCGAACGGTACTCGTACACGCACCCAGGCTCATCCTTGAACACAACTTGCCCTTCCACACACCAACACGATCGCGACTGTCCGTTGGAGAAGACACCTTCGACACTTGGAGTCGCTGATGAGCCAGTGGACGAGTTAGCAACTTTCTCCACCGCGATCGTCTGAGCAATACGAATTCCTTTCGTACTCTTGTTCCCAGCGTTGTCCATGGGGTAAACTCGGTCCATGGACTTGGTTAGTGTAGCAAAAGGTGTCATCGTCCTTGCGATTAAGAACGAAAACTTGGATCGGTCCATCCCGGGAACGATCTCGAAGCGGAAACTCACAGGAGCTTGTTCATTCTCCAGCTCAGCCACGTAGCGAGTGTAAATCGGCGCTGCGTTGTTACTCGACGAAGAACTCTCCCAGTCAGGGAAGTGGGCGTTGCGGTACTGCTTGTAGTACGCACTCTCAAAGCGGTCGATAGCCAGCAGCGGCGTTAAAGGTCCTTCGAAGACGTCATGGGAGAGGACCATCACATCGGCAAAAGGATTCACGTGGTCCATGTGGAAGCGCAAGCGCTGGAGCACGGCCGGTTCAATGTCAGCGCTGTTAGTCAGCACCAGGTGAGTGACAAACCCGGCCTCCATTTGGTCGAACACTTTGGGGAATGGTGCTTGCGTGGCCAGTGGATCAGGAAGGTAGACGTTGTTCGCGCTCACGCAGTTAATGACAGCTCCGATCTTGCTGGAAAGAGAGGAATCGTGGACTCCACGTCGAATCGCACATGCCACAGTAATCGGATCGACGTAGCCCACAACTGTGAGCATAATTCGCGGGTGAAGGCTCAATGTCTTAGCGTCAGCCTTGATCCGATCCAGAGCTCGACTGAGTTTGTCCGAGATCTCAAAAAACCCGGACGCCTCCATCTTCTGCTGCTTGGACGGGTCTAGATTGCGGAGATCAACGTCGACTGTGGCCCATACAAAGCTCGCGGACGAAATCTTGCAGATGGAATCCGCCATCGCCGCGACGCCACTTCCAGGGATTCCAAGCATGACCGTAACTGGAATACAAAGTCTGCTGAGGTCGTCCGTGTTGGGCTTCGGTAGCGTCGTAGCAGCTCCAGGATCCTTTGGGATGAAGTCCTGGGGGAAGAAATCGTCAATAGTTCGAGCATCCTGGCCGACAAATGTCTGCCTCTGGACAAGCAGCTCGCAGGTTGCCTTCACGTGAACTGGGACTTCAAAGTTAGCGACTTCACGGTCTCGAGGGGTTTCAGCGTCGAACTGCTCGCTGAGGTCGCTGGCTCGGAAAATCGGAACGTTTAGTGAAGCCGCAGTGACTTTCCAGGACTCGAGCGCGCGGAACACCTCGTCCTGAAAACGGGTGCCCGACTGAAGAGGGATAAAGAGTTCTTGGGATGCGAGTGAGGACGGCAGAGCTTCTGATAACTGCATAACAATGAAGTTTAATCAGTTTTGGATTACGCTTCTGCCACTGTATAAATTGTGAAGTACTTACCGGAGTATGATCATTGTCCTTGAGCTCCATCTTCAGCAGCACCAGCTCTTCATGAGGCGACGGGAGGATGGTCAAGCTCTTTACATTCCGCTCAATGGACACCACGATCGGGTTGAAATAGGGGCTTGCAAACACCATCCCTCCAGTGAAGACCCTCCAACCGCCGTGGACGATCGGCATCAAGTCGCTGTTGAGAAGGAGTGTAGCCTTCGACGACATTGTCGCTTGGGTTGTGCTACCTTCTCCATTTTCTTCAATGTCAGAATCAAGCGGGGTTATGGCCTTGCCCAGACGCACAGAGCGGCTCTGGAGCATGAACTCAGACTGAAGCGTGCGCATCAGGTCGTCAACAGCGTCCGCTTCCTCTCCACTCTGGATCCAAGAGCGGAAATTCGCGAATGGCTTGGTAACGTGAAGGACGTGCTTGATTGCAGGACTGGACAAGCTTCCGGCTCCCGGGCCATGAAACAAAAAGGTGTCCCCAGCTACTAGAGAGCCCAAGGGTAGCGATGGATTGGCATCGCTCGGAATATTCGCCAACTTCATGGAGCAGTACAGAAGGCACCAATCTACAAAACGCCAAGCGCTCATTAGTTAATAAAATACCGAAAGCCACAAGAAGTACACTACATACCTTCAGTTAGCGAGTCCACAGGCTGTCCACAAGCGTCCATAATCTCCGCTGTGAGCCGTAGTTGGTCATCGATAAACTTCGTGGGGAACTTACTCGACCCCAACAGTTGCGAGTGGGTCTTGTCCATCTCAATGATAGCGTGGATGGCCTCGGCGCGAGCGGATTCAATGCACCGATTGACTGACGCCAGTTTGCCGTCCATACACTCACGAACCAGCTCGGCAGCGCCAGCTTTGAACCCGCGCAGCAGAAGCGCGTACATGTCGATCATCGTCTTCGTGTCTGCCGCCGACGTAGCCACATCAGACTTCGGTTTGACTGGAGAGCGCACGAGCGCGTCTTCGTCCACGACCTTCTTGCAGACTTTACCCGACGATAAGAAGTATGTGCGGGCGAACCGCACACCCGTGAACGGATCTTCCGCCTGCACGACCATGTGCGTCGCAGGGACGCCCTCCTTAACCCCAGTGTTCGAGAGGAAAGCCTTCGACGACGACTTCTCCGTCAACGAGCTCGTCCTCGCCCCGAACAGCACTCGACTGCCTCGATTAGGCCCTATCTTCAGTCCACGAGCACTGTACTGCATCGTGCCGAACTCGTAGAAACTCAGCAGATCTTCCCCCAAATCGCTCTCGGACTTTGCGTTGCGTACGTCGGGACTCTCTGCATGGTCCATCTTGAGCAGGAACTCGTCAAAATGGTGAGCCAAGAAGGGTTGACTCTCCTGCACTACCCTCTTCGCGCTAAACCCATCCAGTTGAGCCATGATGTCCATCATCTCTCGTGATACGTTCACCACTCGGTGGTTCATGGTGAAGAAGCCCTGGGCGGTAGATTCCCCACCTTCTAACCCGTACGACTGGACCAGAGGCCACTTCTCCGGAATCATGGAGTCTTGTAGATCGGTACCCTCTCGGTCCACCCCAAAGGGAACCCCCACCGTCTTGACCCCCGCCATCATGCTCTTGAACGCGCTGATCTTGCGTTCTTCCTGTTCGTCCGGCTCCATCCCGTCGTGGACGACGTACTCCGTCACATGGCGCCACTTGGAGATGACCGGTAGAACCTTCACCGCTGCATCACTCTCCGACGAGTAGAAGATGGACACTCGCTGCGGACAGATGAGTAGAATGACGTCCTCCAGACGCTCGTGCTCCTGCAGTATCACCTGCTCACCCAGCAGCTCCTGGCCCGAACTGCCGAGGAAAAGGTACTTGATCGCGGCTTGAGACGCCTGCGAGTGGAAACTGTCCACGCCCCCGATGATCAAAATGCCGTCGAGCTTCGTGTCGGACGAGGGGCACAGCGCCTGGATGCGCTGCAACCGGTCCACACTGTCGCTGCCTTTGAACTCGACCTTCTTCCAGCTCATCGTGGAGGCGAAATCTCGACTGGGACTGATCTGTGCGTCGCAACGCTTGACAAAGATCCCTTCCACCTTTGAAGAGCCTCTCTCTCTCCGTCACACGTCACAGACTCGCAGCGGATCATCATGCACAATAGGCCTGGCAGAACCAGCATGGATAACGGAATCGGAGCATTTCGAGTCACATTGGGTGGCTAACACAAGAATGGGAGGGTGTAGCTGTTGAATGTAAATGAATTGGTGAGGATGACACTGACTGCGCGTAGCTCTCAGCACCGAGTTGCGTGAATGTTGCTTCCGATAATATGCTCGAGGTACTGGTTTTGAGTCGTGCTTATATTTTGCTTGTGCGCATTTTTTAAGATTTTGCTTGCCATGCGAGGAGCGCATCGTGTACACGCACGGATACTGGTACGCCCAGATGCCGCACGTGGTCGCTCCACTGCCCGTGGAGGACAAAGGGCGCTGCACAGCGGGGGACCCGGGTCTCAAGGGGTTCCTGACCAGGATGGACCTGCAGGGCAACATCGCCCACCTTGGCCGCGCCAACTGGGAGCGGCTGTTGAAGCTGAAGGTCCGCCAGCAAGCGGCCCAACGCCGAATGAGCAGGTTCGTGGCGAACAAGAAGTACCGCAAGCGCCACCACCTCGGCCGCCACACAGGCCGAGAGTGGAAGCAGTTCGTGGCAGCTCGTCGCGAGTTCTACACCGTGACGGCCAAGCTGGACAACTACGTGAAGGACCTTCATTACAAGGCAGCTTCACACCTGTGCCACAACACGGACGTGATACTGCTGCCCAAATTCTCGACTTCGTCCATGTTGCGCCCAAGTGCTCCGTGGACGCACGCGTTCAACGACCAGATGAACACGCTGGCCCACTACCAGTTCCGGCGGAGACTGCTGGCGAAGTGCGAGGTGGCGGGCAAGGCCATGGTGCTATGCTCTGAGACGTCGAGCCGCATCTGTGGCCGCTGCTGCCGCCTCTACCTCACACTGCGCAACGAAGATGTATTCCGGTGCCCCCACTGCGGCTTCCTGGCTGGACGAGACGAGAACGCGGCCTATAACATTCTGCGGTTCGTGTGCGCGGGCTCTCTCTCGGTTTACGCAGTGAATGGCGTAGTGCAGTTGTAGTTGGTAGTGTAGTTCTCGGGTTACAGCGAGCATGGCCCCGCCGACGTGAAGCGCTAGGCTTGGCGGGGTGAGCCACCCCCGGGTGGCAGACTGTAACACAGAGCTTAGCAGCTAAGTTTCCTGAGTCGGGGAGACCATCATTTATCGCACGGTGGTTATTTGCGGGGGGTTTTCCGCTCATCAATGTGCCCACAGTTCTTATCGTGCACAATTCTCCTCCAAGGCTGCTTCCGAACCTGACCGTGGCCCTGGAAGAAAAGGATTTTTGTTTTTCGTTGGGTTATTGCTGCTCAGTCCACTCTCAAATACTCACGGCGGTAGCTACTTCACAAAGCCTCAGAATGGTTGTACCGTCAAGGGCCGATAACCATGGTGGGGCTGCAGTGGCCCCAATTCCACCCGACGACACCGCCACGAAGACGATTCTGGTGTCAGACGGGATCGAAGGCAGCACCGGTAACGAAAACAGTCGCGATGATCAGCCGCTTTTGAAGTCTTCGAGTGCTGGTGAAGAGACCTCCAGGAGCGAAGTTGCTGGCAGCTCTGCGGGTGGCAACTCGTCTGCATGGAGCGCGAAGCGGGTGAAAGGACTCGGATTCATCGTGTTCGCAGCTTTCAACTTCAGTGTCGCCTCTGTTTGCGTCAAGTATGCGAGCCATCGCGTGACGTCACACGAGACGGTCTTCTGGAGGATGTTTGTGGCCATGACAATGAACTTTGTAAGCCAATAACTTCCTTCTGTTTGTCCATCAATTTAACAAGCGCACTCATTGTTGCTCGTGTGTAATAGCTATGGTCCCGCTACAAGAAACGGAAACTGGAAGTCGATCCGAAGTATCGCCATTTGCTTTTATTCCGCTGTATCGTTGGCACAATAGGCGTGAACCTGCAGTTCTACGCGATGTCGAAGATGGTGCTAACCGATGCAGTGGTCATCATCTTCTTGAGTCCGATCTTCACCTTCTTTTTGGTATGAGAATGAGCGAAGACATCTGCTACTCACTCGTAGAAACTGATGGCCGCTGTGTGGATTATTCCTGCAGGGAGCTGTGGTATTGAAGGAGACGATCGATCGTATCGACTTCGCGGCAGCCATTACGGCCTTCCTGGGTGCGCTGTTCGTGACAAGGCCAGCTTTTCTCTTCGGAACAGCGGGAGATGCTACGAAGCCTCCCGTATTTGCGGTTCTCTGTGCTCTTGGCGGTGCAATGACGCAAGCGATCGTGTACGTAACGCTGAGAAAACTACACGCGGTGGATCACCTGGCCGCCATTCACTGCTTCTTCGCGTTCGGTACAATCACGTCAATCCTGACAATCCTGTTTGTTGGAGTGGTAAGCTTATCAGCTAAAACTTTAATTCTGCGACTGCTGTACGTACAATCTGACCTGTGTTTGCATATTCAAACAGGCCGTCAAAGTTCCGATGAATCCGAGGTTCTTGTTCTCGGTATTTGGTAGTGGCTTCTTCTCGTTCGTTGGACAGATTTTCCTCACGAAAGGATTTCAGATCGAGAAGGCCGGTATCGCGTCAGTCATGCGCTACTTTGACGTGGTGTTCGTCGTGGTCATGGATATCGCGATATTGGGAGAACGCGTGAACGCTTTGAGCATTGTCGGTGCAGCAATCATCATGAGCGGAGCGTCGCTTATAGTGCTGCGTAAGGCGTACAAGAAGTAGCGCTTTCGTGTCGAACTATTGACGCAAGGCTGACAAACACCATTTGTTTTCATTCGTAGCACCCAACGAGCGTCGTGTGTCTTCTTGGGGTCGGCATTCCACAGGAGCTCACACTAAAGCATTAAAACGGTGCAAATGTCGTTGCCATCATCGGTTACCAGCAGAAAAATGGGCCATCTCATCAAGGGGATTGGAAGAACAAACTGCAAAAACTGAAAATAGAACTCCTATTCTTGCAGTCTTAGGTATCGAGTGTTCCGAGAAGCCTGACGAATGTCATTTAGCGATTGGCACGGGGGTTGGCACTTGCCATTGCCTCGGGGTGCGAGATGGCTCCAAGCAACAGATCGGCCGTAGTGCGGCCACTGCCACCCGATGCCCCACGCAGTATCCCCGACCCGAAAGGAAAAGCTGCAGATGTCGAGAACGAGGACCAGCCGCTGCTGAAATCATCCATCCCAGACGACCCGGTCTCCACGAGTGAAGTGGAGGATGCTGATGTGCCCGTCAAGGCCGTCGAAAACACCCTTTGGAGTATGAAGCGAGCGCAAGGGCTCGGATTCATTGTCTTCGCGGGGTTAAACTTCAGCATCGCATCGATCTGCATCAAGTATGCCAGCCACCGGGTGACATCCCATGAAACAGTCTTCTGGCGGATGATTGTGGCTCTAGTCCTCAATTACGTAAGTGGGTTGGCACCAAGTATTCACGAAAATTTATTAGCTACTCACGTTAATTGCACTGTGTTTTAGGTTTGGGCTCGATACAAGAAGCGAACTCTGGTGGTCGAGCCAAAGTACCGCGGTCTGCTGCTCTTCCGCAGTATCGTGGGAACTGTGGGGGTGAACATTCAGTTCTACGCAATGTCGAAGATGGTTCTGACGGACGCGGTGGTACGCGATAATATTTTAACGGTGAATTCATGTTTACTAACCCTCGCCTGCAATTTCGCTATAGGTGATCATACTCACCAGCCCAATCTTCACCTTCTTTCTCGTACGTTTGTAACGATGGTTCAAACAAAATGCTAGTTAACGTCCGTCTATTTGATCAGGGTGCTGCGGTTCTTGGAGAGAAGATCAATCGAGTTGACCTCCTTGCCGGAATTACGTCATTCATAGGCGTCATGTTCGTGACAAGGCCCGCCTTCCTGTTCCCGACCGAAGTCGTTAGCGCTCAAGCGCCCATGTTGGCGATCTACTGCGCCATCGGTGGTTCGCTGACCTCTGCGGTGGTCTACATCCTGCTGCGACGACTAACCAAAGTGGATCCCTTGATCGCTATCCACTACTTCTTCGTGTTCGGGACATGCACCTCGATCATAACGCTCTTGTTGCTCGGCGTGGTAAGTCAACGACTCATTACGAATTGTACCTGATCTAGTCAACGAGTCACTGATCAAATGCTGGCTATGGCGTGCAGTCCATGACAGTGCCACTTGAGGCGACATTCCTGTTCGCTATCTTTGGTAGCGGCTTCTTCTCCTTCATCGGTCAAGTTTTCATGACCAAGGGATTCCAGCGAGAGAAGGCGGGCATCGCTTCGGTGATGCGCTACTTCGACGTTGTGTTCGTGGTAGCGATGGACGTGCTGATCTTGGGCGAGCACGTGAACATTCTCAGTCTCCTGGGAGCAGGGATCATCATGGCTGGAGTGTCGATGATCGTCCTGCGCCGAGCTCGTGAGAAGGAGTAAGACAGAGTTTAACAGCACACACAGAAGCAAAAGACAGCTATCCAACCCCCCAAAACCAACACGAAGCTTATTAGGTTTTGCTTATTAATCTGTAGCATTCACGACGACGTACCCATATTGCCAGTGCTTGTAGAAGTCGGAATTCAACGGCGGAACTCCAGCAACTTGCTAGTCTTGGGTTCGGCTCGTACGTTTCGTTGTCGCTTCTTGAAGCGTTTCCGCTGCGAATTCTTGCCGCCTTCGTTCGCTTTTCTGTTCGTTCTGGAGCATTGAAGACGAGATTCATATAAAGTAAGTGGGTGCCGACCAGGTCGTTGAGACGGCTGAAGTGAGCGTTTTCCATCGGCCCCAAATAGCAGCTAGCGTGATCCCTCTAGCGAGTATTTGATGCGTGTTCCGATGGTGTTTACACAGGCTCTGGATTGGATGGACGCGATAAGAAATAGCGCAATGCCTGGACTTGAAGACGGCGATCTTGTCTTCATGCGTGGCCGCCGAAACTTTCGATGAATGATGCTCATGGCTCGCTCGTTGCTATAGTTGGTGCTCAACTTGGGCTGAGCCATCGCCAAACCAGTATCACTTCGGAATTATCTGCCACTCGAGTTGGCTCGACAACGTTCTCCGTCGAATGAAGCTTCGACAACCAACTAACAATTGAAGGCGACTCAACAGTGCGCATGCTTCCTCATAGCAGCGCACGTGGACTGGCGGTAGTGACCCCTCTACCGCCCAACCTTGTCAAGAAACCTGTAGGGGATTCCCCAACTACTGGAGATAACGAGACCACCCGTGACGATCTCCCGCTGATGAATTATCAGCTCGACGAGGGCGAGGGCGAGATCGTCACCATCGTTCTCCCGTCGAGCGCCAAAGCGTCCTGGAGCTTGACGAAAGTGAGGGGTCTGGAATACATCGTCATCGCAGCGTTCAACTTCAGCATCGTCTCAGCCTGCGTGAAGTACGCAAGCCACTACGCCAACTCCAACATTATCGTGTTCTGGCGCATGCTGATCGGCTTGGTGATGAATTGCGTACGTACCAGTTGTAACGTTAGAATTCTCCCAGAACTTCACGGATTCACCCGGAATGTTGTTGTTCACAGCTCTGGGTGCGATACAAGAAGGCGAACCTGTTCGTGGGGAGGAAGGATCGATTCTTGCTGTTCTTCCGCTGCTTGGTCGGAACGTCCGGCACCACCTTGTCGTTCTACGCCATGTCGAACATGCCGCTCACGGACGCCGTGGTTATCATCTTCACCTCGCCAATCTTCACCTTCTTCCTGGTACGCCCGCATCGACCCCAAACATCGTTGCAGCTCGAGTCCTAACACTGTGAAATGTGTGCGTAGGCGGCTGTGGTTCTCGGAGAAGCTATCGACTACGTGGATCTCGTCGGCGGAGTCACGTCGTTCGTCGGCGTGCTGTTCGTGACGAGGCCGGCGATCTTGTTCCCGTCGCACGCTTCGGGCAGCAGCGCGCCGTTCCTCGCCATCGTCTGCGCCATGGGGTCGTCTCTGTCGTAGGCCGTCGTGTACATTACGATGCGGAAGATGAAGGACCTCGACAACCTGCTCGTCATCCAGTACTTCCTCATGTTCGGCGCCTGCTACTCGGCCTTCATGCTCTGGGCGCTCGGAGTGGTAAGCTACTGACTGCACTGTAAGAACGGCTTGAGCTCATAGTGCCAATGGTACTAACGCTTCTCCTTTACTGCAGACGCTGGCGCTGCCGACGGAGCCCGGCTTCCTCTTCTCCATCTTCGGCTGCGCCTTCTTCTCGCTCGTGGGCCAGTGGTTCCTAACCAAGGGCTTCCAGACCGTCAAGGCGGGCACGCGTCCGTCATGCGCTACTTCGACGTGGTGTTCGTCATGTGAAACAATTGGCGGGAACCCGGGTACCCATCGGGACCCCGGTTCCCCCAAAACTACCGGTACACATGTATGAGCAAATGCATTGAAGTGTTGGTCTATGACCTACATAGAACGCAGCTGAAGCTCAGTAGGGGAACGGAAGGTTAATTTACCTTCGCCCTCGTCCTGTGTCTCTCCACGAAAATCCAGTCGCTTGCCTGGTGCAGCGGTACAGTGCTTCCCGGTCTCATCGCTATCCTCCTGCTCATGAAAGATAAACTTGGACATGGTAAGGTATGTTATTTGGGTCTATTCAGTACCTGTGGCATATTTTGAGGGTAGTCCTTCATCGACAGCACTTAGATATGAGGGTTTAACTTGCCCCGAGGGTGCCAATATGGAGGCCAAAAATTAAATAAATAATTCGCGATTTGGTCGGTATCATTGGCGGGAACCCGGGTTCCCGCCAATTGTTTCATGTGTCTGGATGTGCAGGTCCTCGGTGAGACCGTGAACATCTACAGCGTGCTCGGTGCCGCTATCATCATCAGCGGAGCCTCCGTCATCGTCATGCGCCAGGCGGTGACCAAGAAGTAACTTGCAGCTTCTTATTTTATAGCAGGTTATCATTACTCGAGAATATAATGCAATTGATCCAGTGTGCATATTAATCCACTCAATAGCCCCTAATATCAGTATGCACGGTCATATCAGGATAGACAGCAAAGTTCAGATTCCAGGTGCGTCAGACACGCAACGAGAGTTGTGCACGATGCGACTCCAGCATTCAGGGTTGTGAAAATCCCCATATTTTTGCATGCATTTGGCGTTAAATTGAGTATAAAAACTAATAAATAGCGCTTAGTCAATGGGTGGATAGGTTTTATGAATATCCCTAAAAAGCCCGACCCCGGATGACTTGGGGTGGGTGGGTGGAATAAATGGTTTATTCCCAATTCGAAAAACCCCATCTCGCACATGATCGCTTCACTGCATAGCGAGCTCAAGTCCACGAGCAGCTCGGGGCCAATAGTGCGTGTGCAAGTGTCGGGCGACGACGAGAGCGTGGCGAACGAGGCCCCAAGTGCCACCGAGTCGAGTCCGTCATTGATCAAAGTCTCAGCGGCTGCGTCATCCACAGAGTACGGCGGCGTGCGAGGCTGGCGCTCGCCGCAGACGCTTGCACTGGGCTACATTGCCTTCGCCGCCTTCAACCTGAGCCTCATGCGCGCCTGCGTCAAGTTCGCTAGTCGCCAGGTGACGTCCCACGAGACGGTCTTGTGGCGCTCGACGGTGGCGTGGCTGCTGAACCTGGCGCTCGTCCACCGCAGAGGCGTCGACCTGGCGGTGGCCCCCAAGCAGCGCAACATGCTCTTCTGGCGCTGCTTCTTCGGCACGTTCGGCATCAGCATCCAGTTCTACGCCATGGCGCAGATGGTGCTCACGGACGCCGTCACCATCATCTTCACCAGCCCCATCGTCACCTTCATGCTCGTACGTCGCTGTTGATTTGGGGTTCTCTGTAGTGTTGGTTACTGACGTTTGTTGTGGTTGTCAGGGCGCGCTGGTGCTAGGAGAAGCGATCGAGCGACTGGACTTGCTGAGCTGCTTGGTGTCGTACGTTGGTGTGGTATTCGTCACCAGGCCGGCGTTCCTGTTCGCGACCGACGAGGAAACGAAGGAGGTGCCACCGCTGGCGATTATTTGCGCGTTGGGCGGGTCCGTCATGCAGGCGTGCTCGTATATTGCAATGCGCCAGCTACGCGAGCTGAATTATGTGGTGATTAACCACTACTTCCTGCTCTTCGGGCTGCTTTATGCGCTGGTGACGCTGTGGTATTTCGACGTGGTGAGCGAGCGTGTTTGTTGTGATCTGGAGGAGGAACTGGACTTTATTTAATATCTCTGACGTGCTATTTTGCAGACCTTCACCATGCCCAATAACGTTCCTCTCATGGCCGCGCTGTTCGGAAGTGGCGTCTTTGCTTTTGTGGGCCAAGTCTTCCTGACCATGGGCTTCCAGCAGTCCAAGGCTGGCATCGCGTCCGTAATGCGATACCTGGACGTCGTCTTCGTGCTCATTTGGGACATCGTTCTACTCGATGAGCACGTCAGCATGTACAGCGTAATCGGAGCCGCCATTATCATCGCAAGCGCTTCATTCATCGTTCTGCCCAAAAAGTCTGGAAGCAAGACCAAACCCAAAACGGTCGAGTGGTAAATCTGAGGATGGCATCGTAGCTGTCTCTAAGTTATCTATGCGTTTGACAGCACCAAAATGAAATGACGATGATACTGTACTAGCAAAGACACCAGTGTATTCGTCTCGCAATACCTTGGGAAGCTTTAATGCGCAACTGGAAGTTGACAGCC
Organism: Phytophthora sojae; assembly: GCF_000149755.1. NCBI lineage: Eukaryota > Oomycota > Peronosporomycetes > Peronosporales > Peronosporaceae > Phytophthora > Phytophthora sojae. The sequence continues at coordinate 4,674,320 of NW_009258115.1, forward strand.
GGACACGTGCTTGCCATCTTTGACTCACTGCAGGAGACACGGCTCCATAAATTTACAAATACCTAGCACTGGGTGTATCTATCGCTCGCGTACCAGTCGGATGACTTGCACGACATCAGAAACGAAAGAAGAGGGCATACACGCTGCACGTTCGAAGTATGCAGCATGCGTCCTCTCTCCTTACACAACGGATTTGGAGGTCCACTGGGGTTCTCGCGACACGCTGCCGTAGCTGGCGCCCCACCTGTCGCTGCCGTCGGACGGCGACAAGATCGGGTTCGAGCGCGGGGTCATGGACTGACGCATGGTAAGCTTATAATCCGGGTACTCCTCCATCTGCAGCACCGGCACGCGCCACTTGGCCATCACGTCGGGCGTCCAGACAAACACAAACACGCCAACACAGAAGGCGGCGATGATGTGGCCACAGAAGGCTGCTGGCACCATGCAGAACGGTGCGGCGCCGGCGTCCGGGATGATCCTCGTCCAGAGCACGTAGACGTTGTAGATGGGCAGCAGCACGCGGGCCACGAACCAGCACACGTAGGTCAGGTAGAAGAAGAACTCGTGCGCCTTGCTCTTGCCGTAGCCCAACTGCTCCATGAAGGTGGTGATGTTGAGCGGGATGACGGCGAACTCGACCATGAGGAAGAGCTGCAGCAGGTACAGGTCCATGTCGCAGCCAGAGTGCATCGTGTAGATCAGGTACGGCAGTCTGCACCAGCATCAAATCGCCATAAATTAGACCATGAGCGACTCAAGTGACGCAATACCGGGACTGGCAATGACGTACGCAGCCACGACGTGGTGCACCACAAAGACCCGCCAGAGCGGCACCTGCCACAGCACGAGCACGAACAGGTCGAACAGGAAGTAGCCGCACGCTGCAGAGTCCACAGCAGCAATGAGTCAGTCGACATGGATACACAGCAGCACCGCTGGAATATGTTACTACAGCAGCCGTACAGAAGGAGAAGAGCGTGGAGGCGAGGTACATGGGCGCCTCCTTGGTGGGCAGCAGGTCTTCGTCCCAGCGCTGCGTCACGAAGCTGTACGTCATGCCCGAGGCGATCACCAGCGCGTGGATGGTCGAGTTCACTCTGCAGCATTAGGAAGGAAGAGAGAGAGAAAGAGAGAGAGAGTTAGATACTGTACATCGACGCACGCCTTGATAGGCATCGATCGATGGACGCGCACCGAGAGCACCAGTCGCCCTGCTCCGGGATGGAGAAGTCCCGGTAGACCTTGAGGAAGCGGTCGGACAGGCGGTTGGCCACGTGGAACACCAGCGCGAAGAAGCACATGGAGCCCAGCAGCACGTGCATGCTGTGCATGGCGTTCATGGTCTCCATCAATCGGTCGGGAAGAGCTCTCGCGCGTGCTCAGCCTGTCGGCGAATGGCGGCACGCACCAGCACCAGCTGCGCGCTGCGTATCAGTTGTGCGGGAATTGAGGCAGTCGGCGCTTTGCACCCCATTTGACCCAAATTTTGGGGCGAAAGTGAAGTGGGCGATAGAAAACGGGCCCCTGACTCTTCGCCAGCCAATCAGATCGGTGATAAGAGCAGGACGAGGCAAGGATGTGCGGCGGTTTTGGGAGAGGTACCGCCACAAAGTACGTCAGTAGATGGTACTATGTATTATTAAATGACAAAAGGTGGGTTGAATTATGGTGCTCAAAATGGTAATGAGATCGACCAATATTTCATTTGGGCTATTTTTCTTGAAGAACCGATTTCTGCACAAAAAGCGCAAAATGAACGTGGCGGGCAGTCACAGAAAGCATCGAGTGCGGATGCAGTGCTTCAGTTGGAGGGGCAGCAACACCGCGCCAACAAATAAAACAGCATCGACATCGACAAAGTCCATTGCTTACCGGAAGACAGTTTGGCCAAATGACGGTTGTCACTAACTTACCTGAGTTTTCTGGACACCTCGAAGTGTCCGTGTCGGCCTTCGTTCTCACAATGCAATAGCTCCTGAGAGCATAGTTCCAGAAAGCTGGACGCTTTACAAGCAAATTACAACCGGTTCTGGGACTATTATTGCTTCAAGCAGGTAGCAAGTAGGCTTGCATTATCGAACGCGGCGCAAAATGGGGCTAACATTATGGAGATACAGAAGCGATACATGTAGCAATTAGAACGGCACCGATGGAGCACTCGTTCGGTCCAAAAACACGCTGTTGAACTTCATGGAAAGCCTTTCGTGTCGTGGAAACAAATGGAGCGCTATCGGGTAGAATGCCACAAGGTGTGAAGGTACCAAGTGGTTGTTGACGAACTTTGGTCAGGTCTCGCAGTTGAAATTGACTTTCTGAATGCAGATTCATCGACTAGAGATTGAGTACCGTAACAAAGTCCAGCCTGTAGCCCAACACAGGCGGTGCGGTGCGGTGGGCGACTCATTAGCACTTCGGACTGACTCAATTCGATATCAATGACTTCGACTACACTTGTAACCTTATAAATCAAATTTAACGGGGCAAACTGTATTACTCAAAATTCAGCAATCATACTCATGGCAATCATACTCATGATTCGTTTGAGTAAGTTCATATTCGAAAGTTTGGCGATCTTCCATCGGTTCAACTTCATCGATGGCACTGAGGATTGACGGCGGACTTGACACCGAAACTCTTTGTCTACCTTATCAAGCACATTGGTCCTGGAACAAGGTTGTGCTATTCATTGAACGTCCACTTTGAATATGAAAACACCTACACGTACGCTTCAACATCGGGCCGCTCTCCCATCTCTAGCTCCCTACGGACACGCGCACTCACAGTTCTCCGAGAACTCCTTTCCGTTCGGGTCCTCGGGCACGTCCAGCGTCGGGTTGCGGTCGAAGAAGCCGTCGGGGCGGAAGCTGAAGCCGGCGTAGTCCACGGGCATGACCGGCCAGTCCTCGACGCGAGGGAAGTGCGTGAGGCCGAACGTGTGCCAGACCACGATGTCCTCGCCGTCCACCGACCGGTTGGCCTTGGCGTACGCCGGCAGACCCGAGTAGCCCGGGTGCTGGTTGGGCGTGTAGCCGGCGGCCCACATCTCGTCGCGCGCGTACTGCGTGACCCACAGGTGCTTGATGGCGTACTGCGCGCGCTTGTTGATGGAGCTGTCGTCCGCCGCCAGCAGCAGCGGAGCGCCCTCGGGGTACAGCACGTAGCCCGTGGGCCGGCCCAAGCGGTTCAGCTTCTCGCTCGAGGCGATCAGCCAGGCCCGGCCCAGCTTGTTGTCGGCCTCGCGCTGGGCGTCGCTCTCGCGCTCCAGACGCGTGGCCACCCGCTTGAAGGCGTTGCCCACGGGGTTCTCGGGGCTGATCGGCAGGCGCTGCACCTCGAGCTCGTCGACGTGGCACTTGTTGCCGTCGATGGCCACGTCCAGGCGGGCGGCGAACAGGTGCTGGTGGCACGGCGCGCCGAGGCTGTGAGGTACCAGCGGTACCAGCGCCACCAAGCAGTGCTCCGCGGTCGCAGGCGAAGCTCGCCAGCACAGAAACCGCTGCGACTGTGGGAGGTCGCTACCTCTCGTTGCCCCGCGCGGCAGCGGTTAGCAACTGACAGACGCAGCACATTAGCAGCTTCAGCAGCAGCAACAGCACCTACCAGCATAGCAAAGCATAGGTCGGTTAGGAAACTCCTTCAACACGAGCAAGGGTCCCAAGGCGGCGGCGCCGAGCTGCGCAGCAGCTCGGCACTCACTTCCGCATTCTCCAGCTGGAGCACAACCAGCTCCGCCGCCTTGGTTGTTCCCGCCACGGCATTCTGCCAAGGCAACCTCAGTCTCCTACCTTCCGTTCGTCTTCTGCCCGCACCTTCGTGCTGAGATCAACTCTGCTACGCCTACAGCTCTGCAGACAGCAAGTACACGACTTTCAGCACCTCTCAGAGGCGAGGCGCCATCTCGGTGGCGAAGTCGTACTCGCCTCGGGCCGGCCCGACGAGAAGACGATACCTTGCACTCGAGCTCGATCTTGCCGTCCAGGTAGAAGTACCAGTAGAAGCCGTAGTCGTAGTTGCCCACCGTCACGAAGAAGGAGATGACCAGCCGGCGCTGCCGACGCACCGTGCCCTTGTTCGTGACGAAGTCCGTGTGCTTCCAGAGCGTGCCGAAGTCCTCCTCGTGGATGCAGATGGCGTTCTTGAGCAGCATGGGCTCGCCGAAGGCGTTGGCCACCGTGGCGTCCAGGTACTGGATCTTGCCCAGGCAGTCGCAGCCGAGCACGAGGCAGTTGGCCAGCCGCCCGAACTGGTACTCGCCCGCGTCGAAGTAGTTCTGCCACTCGTGCGTGGGCTGCGGCTCGCCGTAGGGCACCACCATCTCCGAGATGGCCGCGCGGTTGAGGATCGGCCGCTTGGTGCCGCGGTCGGAGAACGAGACGTCGTGCAGCGTGAGGCCCTCGCGGCCGTTGAAGCCGATGCGCACCTCCCAGTTCTGCCACTTGAGCACGTGGTTCTCGACCGTGAAGCTCGCGCCCTCGGGCTGCGTGATGCGGAGCGGCTTCATGTCCGTGCGCATGGGGCCGGACAGCTCCGGGGAGAGGTAGTCGCCCGACTCCATCGGTACGTGGTCATAGCCCGTGTCAACGAGGCGGAGCACGCGCTGGTTGGTGAGGTCGACGTGAGCGACGACGCCGTCGATCGGGTGGGCGAACATGGAGTGCGTGTTCTCACTCGCCAGGAAGCTCAGCACGCGGATCATCCGGCGACCGACTTCTTCCTCGTAGCCGAACACTCCAGTCGACAGCGGGAGGTGACGAACAATGCTGAGGTCGGTGATGCCGCGCTTGGCCAGAGCGGCAACGTAGCCCGGGTCAGCCATGGTGATGGTTCCCGCCAAAACGAAGTCTTCATCAAGAATCGGCCCCCAGCCGTCGGTGGCCGGGTTGAGCTGGCGGTTGTGAATGACCTTATGGGCCGGCACGTTCACGACCATTTCGCGCGCCACGTTCGTCGTCTTGTCCAGCACCAGCACGCCGATCTCACGAGGGACGTCCTCGCCGGCCTTCCAGCCGTCGAGCGTCTTGTGGTCAGGCTCGCGCAGCATCACATACGAGTAGCGGAAGTTGGGGCCGGCGTAGCCAGCCTCGCCGACGAGCTCTGCACTTCCGCAGCGGTGAGAGGGTCGAGCGGGTGGATGGCCATGCCACTGAGCTGGGGGGTGTTGGCGTGGGAGCACATCTCGAATCGTGGAGGAGGTGGCGGGCGTGTAGGAAATCCGAAAGTGAGTCGTGAAGTGGAGCTGGATGCGCGTGAGCCCCATTAGCCGCATTCGAAGCTCGAAGCCCAATAGAACGAAGATACACTGCAGTCAATGCAGCTACAGTGCATCGAGCGGAGGTGTTGGTTTACCAGCTCCCGTGGACGAGCATGAGAGCAATGAGCGAGCTCCGGTAGATTACCAGGCACCGGAAGCGTACCACAATCGGCCCGAGGACACTTTTGCCAGTCGACGAGCGCGTCGTCGGCACCACAGAGCCGGGCGGAGCGACAGAACCGCTGCGAAGCAGGTCGATGTTGAAGTTGCCTTGACACAGGCGTGTCCTGGCAGGAACGGAATGGGGGGGGGGGTCTGCAGAGGGAGCAGTGAAGGATCGATCCAGGTGGCGTCGGACATGGCATCGGGAGGACTCTCAAGCCAATCTTTGGCGCCGTCTTGTGGTGAGCCAGCATTACCAGGGCTTAAAACCGTACCATCAACTTTCCGCCGGGCTGCTTCGAGTGACTTGAGAACATGAGGTGAGTCACCTCGGGTGACAGAGGAAAAGTAAGAGCACTTACGCTGCAGCATAGCAACGTGGCTGTAATCGAGTTGTTGCTTGGAGGCTCCGCGCAAGCCTCAACGATGGACGTGTCCAAGGTTCACTTGAGGTCTATATGAACCTCGAACTCGAATCTATCAACCACTTCGACCAGCACAACTCGCCCGATTCCAGCAGGAGTGAACCATCACTAATCCAATCGAGCTAATCATGCCGAAGACGCAACAAGTTCGGCAGCTAAGCCGCGAGCGCTGCACCTATGCTGCCGTTTAACACCAAGATGGCTACAATTGCAGGCCCAGCCTCCAATTTGTTCATGTAGCCACTTCCCTCACACACTAAGGCAGCGTCCCGAGTCGATTTGCGATGCAATCCCAGGACTTGTTTCTGGCCCTTCAACGCATCTCGATCGCATCACCAGTGCCATGGTCTCCGATGTTCTACCTCGATATCGTATTGATCTTAGATCTGGCTTGCTGCCGATGCGTCTTGCTCCGAAAGTACAGCAGTATCCACAGTCTGCAGCGGTAACTCCTTCGGCAGCATCACGGGTAGAAATCTCTATGAATTCTGTATCGAGGAAATGCTCAACGCTGATGGTCCTTGTCGTACCTGCCTTCGAGGTTAAAGCTTCAATCGCTGCATGGAGTGCCTAGATAGGACTTGAGAGTCACCGAGTTCAGTTTTCAGGGCTGCGTCCATCGTGACGCAGCTCAACCTGCCAATCCGGTCCAATCGAAACAAGAGTGACGCACAGCGACGCTCACTAGCAGAGGTTGAAGCCAACTCGAGAGCCTGAAGAGTTGCAATTGTTAAAACGTTGCGGTGCTCAATAGCCCCGCCTCAACATTATGTTTGATCACCCGTAATTGTCCGCTCTCACTTTCCAATTAGCAGGCGATCGCTTCAATCACTTGTCCACAATGGCGTCACCAGCCGTACATCCATCGGTCGACGGTCTTCTCGCCACCGAAAACGAGAGTCATCGGTATGCCAAGACACCGCACTTGTGGGCCCTCGGTGTCGGTACTGTCATCGGCGGTGAATTCTACGGATGGCAGTCGTCGCTGATCGCGGGCTTCAACGGACTCCTCGTCATTCTGGCGTTCGTGACGGTGCTCTACACGCTGCTCACCTTCTCCATAGCCGAGATGTCGGCCTCGATCCCGTCGGGTGGTGGCCCGTACGTGTTTTCACTACACGGAATCGGCCCCAGGGCTGCCTACTTTGCAGGGCTGGCTGAGACGGTCAGGTATCGCCACGGTCGCGACCACTTTTTACAGCATTTTCCTGTACCTGGACGCACTGTTCGGTCTAGACACCAACTACGGCCCGCTATGGTGGATCGGCTTCAACGTCATCTTCATCTCGCTCAACATCATGGGGGTCGAGGCCACGTTTCGAGTGCAAGTTTTCGCTACGATGCTGTCCACCGCGATGCTCGCGATCTTTTACTGCGGCTCCTTCAGTCAATTGGACTACACGACGTGGGTCGTGGACCAGAATTGGGAGTGGACGACATGGAGCGACTCGATCCAAGGCCTTTCGTTTGCGTTGTGGTTCTACTTCGGTATTGAGGAGATGCCCCTCGCTGTGGATGAGACTATTGAGCCCGAAAAGAACATGCCGCGCGGAATTATTTGGTCCATGGTGACGCTCGTGATCTTGGCTGTTCTCACAATGGTATGCCAGTGCCTGATCTACCCGGGAGCTGCCGCCATGTATGAAACCACAGCTCCGTTGGTGACGGGGTACAAGAGCGTGTTCGGCGACAACAGCACCACCGCCGGGTTCATGTGGCTCACCGTGATCGGTATCATCTCCAGTACGCACTCCTTTGTGTACTGCATGAGCCGCTTGCTGTACGCCATCGCGTCGGACGGATACTTGCCGCAGTTCCTCACGAAAGTGCACCCCACCCGTGGATCCGCGTACGCTGCGCTGATCACTGGAGGTGTCGTGAACCAGATCCTCGCCATCAGCCTGTTCTACATCGTCGAAATTGTGGACTTGGGGAGTGTGCTCATCAACCTCGCGCTGCTCGGAGCGCTGATCTCGTACTCGTTCCAGTTGGTGTCGTTCATTATGCTGCGCATCAACCAACCGGATGTCCGCGGCCAAACCGCAGCCCCTTCGGTATTGCTGGTGCTGTGGTCTGCTTGTTCTTGTGCCTCGTGTGCTTCGCTGCCATCATCTACAGCGGCACGTCGAGCAACAACTTTCTCAGCGCCGTCATCACTGCCGTCATCTTGTTCGCCGTTGGCACGGGCCACTACTACAAGTCGGTTCTCCCGCGCCTGAACAGCGAGAGGTTCAACCAAATCTCGCCCAGGCCGTCCAAGAGTCTGCGGCAGAACCTCATGAGCATCCGGAGCAACGTGTAAGAAGTCCAGTATTTTTCTAGCAGAAGCTGTGTGCTTTGCTATGCATAACATTCAATGAATCAGGCAATTGTTTAAAGCTCGTAGTAGCCGAAACTTTCCAGTACAAGATGAAACAGCCCTTGTGCTTGCCTCTCTCTACCAGTGACTAATACACTCCACTCGAAATCCGCACCAATTGTTCACATTCTTCGCGGTTAACTGCGCAGTCCGCCGTCGAATTGTCGACAGTCGCTGGATCACAATGAAGCGGAGCGCAGTTTAGTCTTGAGTGGTTCCTGCACCAAGCCTAAGTCCAATGGTTTTGTCTAATAACAGCCTCTCTCAAAATATGCGCGTTTCTCTACTTTTGGCCTCCGGAGATTTGTGCTCCGCTTTCAAGACGAAAGTGGGGTTCAAAGACCAAGGCGGGAACGCAACCACAAAGCATTGAGGATGGACCGGTTAACGAACTCGCATCATCTCGTGGATCCGATTCGCAATGTTGATGATTCGCTAAAGGCGCTACTTGGCTGCAACGGCGACTGGGGTATCTGGAGTGTCATCCCCTCTGCAAACTTACTCAGTCAGCTCATATGAAAGAAAATAAGAAATCTAGTCAACCTTTTTTTCTGGGAAAGTGCCAAGATGGTGGTGGACGAGAACTACGCAGACGCAACGCCCAAGTGAGCGACCTGCAGTCTGCAATCTTCCACGATCGACGGTACCGCGAGAGGGTTTCAAGTCCACCGAGCTGCTTGCAGCTCCGCTTGGTATGGAAAACGACCGGGGGGTGGCTGAATGACGACAATATCAATGCAGTGCTAGCAGGGGAAATTGACCCTGCGTATATCACGCTATCTCCATCTCGGCGTGTCTTCGACGACGACGGAGGGTACTTGAACACGGACTGGAGTCCAAGCGATGAAAAAATCAACATTTTGGTGGAGATTCCGAAGCTGGCTAAAAGTCGCTGGCTTTACCTAAGCCTCTTCGCCTACGTTATTGCGGTCTGCAGGTTCCTGTCCGCCATGTTCGAATTGAAGAGCGACACCCAGCTGCCTATCTTCAGCTTAATTGTCTTCCTCGCCTGCCTCAGCGTTAATGTGGTTGCCCTCATCATCCCGGTTAGTTTTATCCCTCGCATCGTCGAGTTTGCTCAAGGAGCAAATTGGGTTAGCTCAACAGGACCCAGCGATCCACGCGAAAGAGTCAACCTGAGCGACAAGAACACACTGCCTACATACTCCTTGAGCTCATCAAAAGTGAAGTTCAAAGGTTCAATCCCAAGCATCGGACTCTAGGAAATTTAGCGTTGCTCGTCACCAGATATGTGGGAGTTGACACATAAGACACAAACAGCATGAATCGAATGTTGCTCTCAGTACTGATACGAACTTCCTCAACCACGAAATAGACAATTTGCTCCTCTGAAGTCCGCTGCATGGCGTCTCCACACGTCGCACCAAACTTTAGCTTGAACCAGGACTCAAATGTGGCCGTCTCGGGCACTCCCACCTTTGAAGAGCTGAGAACCAGGTCATCTCGGCTTCTGGTCACCAACACGCGACGAACTGAATCCGCTAAGGTCGTTTTACCCGTCATCGGTGGACTTCTGACGAGCACGACTCCGATCGAGAAGATCGATCAGGGAGAAGCGGTTTAAAGGCTTTAATTGTCTTCAAAGGGATACTCTGTCAACGATTTAGTCGTGCTTTCAACTGCCGACCGGCAATCACATCGGGATTTGTGCGGCAGCTATCGACGAACTGAATCAGATCTACGACTCCTACGAGAAAAGCTACGCGTTGCCCCCGTCAGCGAATTCTGGATTCATTTGGTAGAGCAAGGTTCTGTGCACCATGACCACACCGACATCACCTTGTTCGAGGCTCTAAACGGCACACGTGCAGTGAAGATCTTGAACAAATTGGTCCCGGCAGTGCTCGAGGTTCTAAAGCGTTTTCTCTATAAAGCGGTCGACCCACTAGACAGCGTTGTCAAGAGATGCATCCGTACTGACGTTCTTGTCGAGACTTTGAGGGGAATATCGAGCTTCCGGTACCGGTCATACGGCAATATATTGCCGCTAAATGCTTCAGCTATATCCATCGGGCACACCATCGCCCGGCAAACCTACAGGATCTGATTGTGCGCACGATCCGAGCCATCGACTATGACAAGATCCGCAAGGCATTCGGAAGCAGCTTGTCCGCTGGTATTCCATTGGAGCGGGCGTGACACATGGCGTTTTACTTTGCTGCATACCGCTGCGCGCCGCGCGACATTTGGTGGTCTCTGCGGACGTTGGTTCGACATTTGACTTTCCTGGTTTGATCGACTTTACGGTTGATTGTAGCAAAAGGATTTTGGGGGATTGAATTGTTGCGACAGAACTACAATTTGTACGAGTGCAATGCGCGGTTTGGTGAAGATGGGGACTACGCGTCCCTCGAGTTAAGCGACTACTGCTTGGTCGACTTTCGACTGGATTCACCTGATACATGCGAGTTCCTTGCTTCCGATCTGGAAATGCACGATAAACTCTTTATCATGATTTACAACGCCGACATGACGAGTGCGTAGCTACGGAATGGTGAGTTGATTTGGAACGTGCACGGATCTCCTGTCGTTTAACCACACTAGTACTTCTTCCGGCAACAGAAACTCAAGTACGATAGCTTTTTTTTCTTAATGAACACATTTTGATGTTACACGTACACAACCACTGGTATGGAGTCACCAAGGACTGGCAATTACAGCTACGCTTCCTACACGTTACTCTGGATGCTCATGAGGTTCTGCCGCAGACTCTTGGACGACCGAGGCGAGATTTGGTTGAACTTCTCGCTGTTCAGACGTGGTAGAACCGCCTTGAAGTAGTAGACTGTCCCGATCACGAATATAATCACTGCAGTAATGACTGCGATGAGAAAGTTGTTGCTCGACGTGCCGCTGTAGATGATGGCGGCAAAGCACACGAGGCACAAGAACAAGCAGACCACAGCACCAGCAATACCGAAGGGGCTGCGGTATGGCCGCGGACGATCCGGTTGGTTGATGCGCAGCATAATGAACGACACCAACTGGAACGAGTACGAGATCAGCGCTCCGAGTAGCGCAAGATTAATCGTCACGCTCCCCAAGTCCACAATCCCGACAATGTAGAACAGGCTGATGGCGAGAACCTGGTTCGCAACGCCCCCAGCGATCAGCGCAGCGTACGCGGATCCACGGGTGGGGTGCACTTTCGTGAGGAACTGCGATGGCGAACAACAAGCGGCTCATGCAGTACACGAAGGAGTGGTTTCCAGAAATCATGCCAATCACGGTGAGCCACGTGAACCCGGCAGTGACGTTGTTGTCTCCAAAGACGCTCTTGTATCCAGTCACCAGCGGGGCTGTGGTCTGATAAACCGCTGCAGCCCCTGGAGAAATGAGTGAACTGCACACAAGCGTGAGGATGGCCAGGATCACGAGCGTCACCATAGACCAGATGATTCCACGCGGCATGTTCTTCTCGGGCTCAATGGTCTCATCCACAGCAAGGGGCATCTCCTCAATACCGAAGTAGAACCACAACGCGAACGAAAGGCCTTGGATCGAGTCGCTCCATGTCGTCCACTCCCAATTCTGGTCCACGACCCACGTCGTGTAGTCCAATTGACTGAAGGAACCGCAGTAGAAGACGACTAGCATGGCTGTCGAGAGAAATGTCGCGAACACTTGTACTCGGAACGTGGCCTCGACCCCCACGATGTTGAGCGAGACGAAGAGGACGTTGGTGCCGATCCACCATATCGGGGCGTAGCTGGTGTTCAGACCGAACAGTGCGTCCAGGTACAGGAAGATACCGTACGTGGTCGTTGCAACAGTCGAAATGACCTTGACGATCTCGGCTAATCCAGCGAAATAGGCGGCTTTGGGGCCGATTCCGTGTAGTGAAAACACGTACGGGCCACCGCCCGACGGGATCGACGCCGACATCTCGGCGATGGAGAATGTCAGCAGCGTGTAGAGCGTCGTGACGAACACCAGAAGGATGAGGAGCCCATTGAAGCCGGCGATCAGCGAGGACTGCCAACCGTAGAATTCACCTCCGATGACAGCGCCGACGCCCAGAGCCCATAGGTGCGGGGTCTTGGCATACCGATGACCCTCGTTCTCTGGTGTCAGAAGGCCGTCGACGGAAGGATACACAGTTGGCGACGCCATTCAGAGCAAGAAGAAGTCGAAGCGATCACCGGCAATTTGAAAAGTGAAACTTGGAGCGCCGGGGTGCCGTTTTACGCGGACTTGTAGTGCAAGGCAAGCTTGAGATGGGGCGAGGAGCAACGTGAAGACAGCCCATGGAGCGTTTAACAGGCCCCAGTTGGCTCAGCCAACTTGGCTGTGCTCTGGCTGACTTGCCCGCTCGAAGCAACTCGCTTCAACGATCGTCATCCGTGTTACACGTTGAACTTTGACTTGGTACAAAATCCTCCCTAGTAGGGTTCCAGCAGAGGTAAGCAGTCCCAACTTGGAGCAACGAACGAAAACAAGTATTGCTGTACATGGTGCTGCGCATTGTCCTTGATTCCTACTATTTGGAGCATTTCACTAGCAGCTCACCACTGCCTCAATGCACTTCTACATCAAATACCATGGAAAGTTGCTGGTTGGGGCGAGTTGAGCATCACTCATTATATTGGGATACCGGCGGTACGGTGTAGTCCAGTGGCAAGCGGATCAAGTTGCCGTTGGGCAAGCGCAGCCAACTTCAAGTTTGTATCCCTGGCATCGAGAGCGACAGCGATGAACCGATCGGTCATCGAAAGCCACATTGAACCAGGCCACGGATGTTAAACGGGAGCATAGGCACAGCGGGCACGATATTCTGGCGTAATTAGCTCCAGTGGATGATGATGGTACCTCTCGATCATTTTTGAGCAGCCCCAGGGCTGCTCTCACAAGGCGTACTATCAGCTTCGCGCATCTCGATTCTAGCTAAGGCTGAAATCTTGGGGGTGCTTTTCAGTTGTGAGGATTGGGAGGGATTTGAAGGAAGGCCTTCCCATACATGCCGCGCTCTCAAGGTAGACCGACCGGTACACGTCGAACTCCAATTTAGGGGTTCGGCTCCAAGCAACGAATGGAGATTGCCATGTCGTGGTTGTACTGCAGCGTAAATGCACTGCGGCAGGGGACTTGATGAATGCAGAAAGTTGATGGTACGCTTGAAGTTCTACCCATGCCGGAGATGCTGCTAAAGGATCGAAAGCGCGGCGCCCTGTCCGACGCTCTCCATCACCTTGGGGCTGCATTCGCTTCGATTCCAGTCTGGATGCAGCTCAACGATGCACTGCTTCGAGTTGATGGCCAATGCAACTTCAACGTCATATCGCACCGGCTCTGTCCGCTATCCGATCCTGATCGAGTGGCAAAAGTGTCCTCCGACCGATTGTGGTACGCTTCCGGTGCCTGGTAATCCGCTTGGTTCATGATCACATCGTGCATGACGCCGACCGGGTCAGCACCACTCAGAGCCCCCACCGGAACATGCAGCGGTGCGTCACCTTCGACGGCCTCTCCTATCTGCTTGGTTCGTACGTAAAACCAGCTCTCTCGTTTGGCCAAATACTTGGCATTCCTGGCGTACGTGGTCGATGCGAGTAAATAGTAGAAGCACACAAAAAGTCTGAAAAACACACATCCTTAGGGGTAGGTCCGCCATATTAGAAGGCGGTAGTGAGCGGTTGCGAGGAGCGTAGCCATAGCAAACCCGCGCGGGGTGCCCGCGAAGCAGGGCCGCGCGGTATTTGCGGAGGCGGGCCCAGCGACGAGCATTCCAGCGAGCGGACCCATTGCCGCAACTCGGAGTTAGTTTTTCTACTGCGGGGGTCTGGGGGAGCAACCCCCAGAATGCTTTTATTAGAAGGTCCCTGATTTGCTGTGTGTTTTTCACGCGTTCTCGGTCGATGCGGTCCGCGCTTGACGGAGACCGAGCTGGCCGATGATGGTACTCTCCACCAGCGGTAATCTAAAGAACCAATCCAACGGGACCGATGGGCAGCAGGAAGACCGGTCTTCATCAAATCTCCTCGTGCTGTATAACGACTCTGGCCCTCTCACTTCAAAGTGCGACTGCTACATGTACTTGTACAGGTAGAGAGAGCACTGCACGCTTTCAGCCGCGCTACAGGACTCACTTTCGGATTTTCCGCGTGCCGCGCATTCCCCAACTTCCTCAACGCAGATGTGCTCCCACGCCAGCGCGCCCGAGCTCAATGACGTGGCCGTCCACCCGCTCGACCCTCTCACCGCTGCGGAAGTGCAGAGCATGAAGCAGATCGTCGGCGAGGCTGGCTACGCCGGCCCCAACTTCCGCTACTCGTATGTGATGCTGCGCGAGCCTGACCACAAGACGCTCGACGGCTGGAAGGCCGGCGAGGACGTCCCTCGTGAGATCGGCGTGCTGGTGCTGGACAAGACGACGAACGTGGCGCGCGAAATGGTCGTGAACGTGCCGGCCCATAAGGTCATTCACAACCGCCAGCTCAACCCGGCCACCGACGGCTGGGGGCCGATTCTTGATGAAGACTTCGTTTTGGCGGGAACCATCACCATGGCTGACCCGGGCTACGTTGCCGCTCTGGCCAAGCGCGGCATCACCGACCTCAGCATTGTTCGTCACCTCCCGCTGTCGACTGGAGTGTTCGGCTACGAGGAAGAAGTCGGTCGCCGGATGATCCGCGTGCTGAGCTTCCTGGCGAGTGAGAACACGCACTCCATGTTCGCCCACCCGATCGACGGCGTCGTCGCTCACGTCGACCTCACCAACCAGCGCGTGCTCCGCCTCGTTGACACGGGCTATGACCACGTACCGATGGAGTCGGGCGACTACCTCTCCCCGGAGCTGTCCGGCCCCATGCGCACGGACATGAAGCCGCTCCGCATCACGCAGCCCGAGGGCGCGAGCTTCACGGTCGAGAACCACGTGCTCAAGTGGCAGAACTGGGAGGTGCGCATCGGCTTCAACGGCCGCGAGGGCCTCACGCTGCACGACGTTTCGTTCTCCGACCGCGGCACCAAGCGGCCGATCCTCAACCGCGCGGCCATCTCGGAGATGGTGGTGCCCTACGGCGAGCCGCAGCCCACGCACGAGTGGCAGAACTACTTCGACGCGGGCGAGTACCAGTTCGGGCGGCTGGCCAACTGCCTCGTGCTCGGCTGCGACTGCCTGGGCAAGATCCAGTACCTGGACGCCACGGTGGCCAACGCCTTCGGCGAGCCCATGCTGCTCAAGAACGCCATCTGCATCCACGAGGAGGACTTCGGCACGCTCTGGAAGCACACGGACTTCGTCACGAACAAGGGCACGGTGCGTCGGCAGCGCCGGCTGGTCATCTCCTTCTTCGTGACGGTGGGCAACTACGACTACGGCTTCTACTGGTACTTCTACCTGGACGGCAAGATCGAGCTCGAGTGCAAGGCATCGTCTTCTCGTCGGGCCGGCCCGAGGGCGAGTACGACTTCGCCACCGAGATGGCGCCTCGCCTCTGAGAGGTGCTGAAAGTCGTGTACTTGCTGTCTGCAGAGCTGTAGGCGTAGCAGAGTTGATCTCAGCACGAAGGTGCGGGCAGAAGACGAACGGAAGGTAGGAGACTGAGGTTGCCTTGGCAGAATGCCGTGGCGGGAACAACCAAGGCGGCGGAGCTGGTTGTGCTCCAGCTGGAGAATGCGGAAGTGAGTGCCGAGCTGCTGCGCAGCTCGGCGCCGCCGCCTTGGGACCCTTGCTCGTGTTGAAGGAGTTTCCTAACCGACCTATGCTTTGCTATGCTGGTAGGTGCTGTTGCTGCTGCTGAAGCTGCTAATGTGCTGCGTCTGTCAGTTGCTAACCGCTGCCGCGCGGGGCAACGAGAGGTAGCGACCTCCCACAGTCGCAGCGGTTTCTGTGCTGGCGAGCTTCGCCTGCGACCGCGGAGCACTGCTTGGTGGCGCTGGTACCGCTGGTACCTCACAGCCTCGGCGCGCCGTGCCACCAGCACCTGTTCGCCGCCCGCCTGGACGTGGCCATCGACGGCAACAAGTGCCACGTCGACGAGCTCGAGGTGCAGCGCCTGCCGATCAGCCCCGAGAACCCCGTGGGCAACGCCTTCAAGCGGGTGGCCACGCGTCTGGAGCGCGAGAGCGACGCCCAGCGCGAGGCCGACAACAAGCTGGGCCGGGCCTGGCTGATCGCCTCGAGCGAGAAGCTGAACCGCTTGGGCCGGCCCACGGGCTACGTGCTGTACCCCGAGGGCGCTCCGCTGCTGCTGGCGGCGGACGACAGCTCCATCAACAAGCGCGCGCAGTACGCCATCAAGCACCTGTGGGTCACGCAGTACGCGCGCGACGAGATGTGGGCCGCCGGCTACACGCCCAACCAGCACCCGGGCTACTCGGGTCTGCCGGCGTACGCCAAGGCCAACCGGTCGGTGGACGGCGAGGACATCGTGGTCTGGCACACGTTCGGCCTCACGCACTTCCCTCGCGTCGAGGACTGGCCGGTCATGCCCGTGGACTACGCCGGCTTCAGCTTCCGCCCCGACGGCTTCTTCGACCGCAACCCGACGCTGGACGTGCCCGAGGACCCGAACGGAAAGGAGTTCTCGGAGAACTGTGAGTGCGCGTGTCCGTAGGGAGCTAGAGATGGGAGAGCGGCCCGATGTTGAAGCGTACGTGTAGGTGTTTTCATATTCAAAGTGGACGTTCAATGAATAGCACAATGTTGTTCCAAACCTCCATGTTTTGCGTCTTCTTGATGGTCAAGGAGCTATTGCAGTCGTCACTCTAGATGCGAAACAGCAACGTCAAGGCCGCCGTCAATCCTCAGCGAGAGTGCCATGCGGTACGTGTAGGCGAAGGGATCTCTCGACGTCCTCAAGTTGAAGCGGCTCAGCAGGGCAGCGAGCGTGATCTTGATCTCGGACATTTGCGAACTTCATGCCCAAGCACGCATGCGGTCCACCGTAGAAGGCAGAAAACTTGAATGGGGACACCGGTGTGATTCTCTCCGTAACTTGGTCGATCCATCGTTCGGGCTTGAACTCTTCAGCGTCAGGACCCCACACAGTCTTCATCCGTCCAATCGTGTAGTGCGGGATGTGGACCGAAGTCCCTTTGACCAGGAACACTCCGTTAGACAGCGTCACATTCCGCGTCGCCGTTCAGCCACTGATCGGAGCGACTGGGAACAACCGCAACGTCTCTCTAATTGCTGCCTCAAGGTACACAAGCTGCTGGGTGTCCTCCAGACTTGGTACAGTTTGCTTACCACTCGCAAGGTCCGGCATCTTGCCTCGAATTCTTGTCCAATACCTTCGGGTAGCGGTTTATCATTACGACAAACCAGGACATCGAAGTCGACGTGGTGTCTTGGCCAGCAGCAAGAAAGCTAACGAGGAAATCCCGCTGCTTCTTGGGGTCAAACGGTGCGTCCTTCCCGTTATCAGCCGCGTCTTGATCAAGATACAAGGAGATGAGATCCATACGAGAATCTTTCTCATCTTCTTTAGCCTCAACTTGGTCTCGCTGGGCTTTTTCTTCAATGGAGGGGGCGATGAAGCCGCAGATCATGTCATTCACGCACTCCATATCCTTTGTGAACTGCCGTTCAGCTCCGATGTTAAGATCACGTCGTAGTTTCCAGAACCAGCTCGGCTCCAGAATCCGCCCAACGATTCGAGCAGAAGACCGTTGCAGAGCTTCAAGCATTGCAATGATCTTTTCCGTCTCCATCTTGTGCATGTCAATCCCAAAGCCGACCTTGCAGAAGACATCCATGGTGAACAAGTCGAGCCTCCACTTCAGACTCACCACTCGATCGATAGGATTTTCCTCGCTGGCTGCAGCATCCAGACGCTTCATCAACTCCTTGCACTTGTCCGGAACCACCACATCCATGTTGTGCTGAATCATCTGCGTGGAGATCAATCGACTCGCAGTCTTGCGTTGGTGGTGCCACAACGGGCCGCTGATGGCAAAGACTCCTTGCCCGAGAACGTCCGTGGTTGCCTCAACGAAGAGCGGATTCCTACCAAACGCCTCGTACTGAATCTTCTCAACGTCCTCGAACGCTTCGGGGGTGCAGACGAACACAGTGGGGGCCTTCCCAAGAACGTGCATGCACCAAGGTTTGCCTTCGTATTTGCGGCACGTGCTGAGAGCCCAATTGTGGAAACGCCCGGAATGCTGAACGCGGATCAAGACTGGCAGATAACCAGGAGGCTTGGGTAGATGGAGCACGGCTCGGGTTTGCGCCGAAGGAGTCACCAAATAACCTAGGAGGAGTGCCACACATACTATTCCAAAGACCCAGAGTTCATCGTAGCTCACCACCATCTTGTGAGGAAGGAGATTTCACCAAGGTTGTGAAAAATAAAATCCTTTACCGAATGTTGAGAACAATCACACCGTTAGATTTGACAAGACCGTTAGCACAATACCTACGTCGAGTCGCACATTTTCTCCGTGGTTTTCTCATCTTTTTCATGCTTTAAGTCGAGACACGACGACGTCAAGCGGGCCCTTGATCTGCAGTGTAATCGACGAGCGGTAGGTGAAGTCGAATGGGTCCTTCACTGTCTTGAAGTCGAACTGACTCAAGAGCTTGGCGAGCGAGATTTTCACCTCAGCCATAGCGAACTTCATGCCCAGACACACGCGTGGACCACCGAGAAATACGCTGAACTTGAAGGGCGACACCACATTGACCTTGCCCGTTGCAGGGTCAATCCATCGCTCCGGCTTAAATTCATTCGCGTCTGGACCCCACACAGTCTCCATGCGTCCCATAGCGTAGTGCGGCATCACCACCCGCGTGTCTGCCTTGATGACCGTGCCTTCATACAGACGCACATCTCTCGTAGCTGAGCGGCCCGTGATGGCAACAACAGGGAAGAGTCTCAGCGTTTCTTTGATCACTGCCTCGAGGTAGACGAGCTGTTGGATGTTTTCCAACGTCGGAGCTCTCGTTTCCCCACTCGCGAGGCCCGGAAGCTTGGCCTTAAGTTCCTGACGCACTTGGTCCAGCACTTTGGGGTATCTGTTCAACATCAAGATGACCCACGACATTGTCGTTGCTGTGGTCTCTCGACCGGCAGCCAGGAAGCTGATGA
Organism: Phytophthora sojae; assembly: GCF_000149755.1. Lineage (NCBI taxonomy): Eukaryota > Oomycota > Peronosporomycetes > Peronosporales > Peronosporaceae > Phytophthora > Phytophthora sojae. The sequence continues at coordinate 4,693,577 of NW_009258115.1, forward strand.
CGAAGTCGCGCATGAGCTTCAGGTCCTTCTTCGTGTGCACGCCCTTGGTATACTCGACCGCGGACTTCTCAATAAACAACGAGATCAAATCCTTCCGCGAGCCTTTAGTCTTCTCCTCAATGGAGCGCGACATCACGCTGTAGATCAAATCGTCCGTCATCTTGATGTCCTCAGCCAACTGCTTCTCCGGTCCAACGTTGAGCCAGCGCAGCAGCTTCCAGTACCAAACGGGCTGCTGGATACGCTCCAACATGCGCACGGACATCCTATCGAACGCATCGAGCAGCTCGGCGTTCTGGTCAGACTCGACGCCGTGGAGATCCACATCAAAGCCGACTTTGGCGAAGACGTCCATGGTGTACAAGTCCAGCAGCCGCTTCATGTTCACGACTTGGTTCGCCTTACTGATCTCATCGAGGCGCTTGACCAACGCCTCGCCCTTCTCGGGCACGACCACCTCCATCGCGTACTGCAGCATCTGCGTGGTGAACAAGTGGCTCGCAGTCTTGCGCTGGTGCTGCCACAGCGGCCCACTAACAGCGAAGATGCCGTGGCCCAGGACGTCGTACATGGCTGCCGAGACAAAGGGGCTCTTGTCGAACGCGTCGAACTGGGTCTTCTGGATGTCCTCGAAGGCTTCAGGGCAGCAGACCACGACGCTGGGGGTCTTGCCCAGGATACGCAGACACCAGGGCCTGCCCTGAAACTTGCGGCAGTAGGCGAGGGCCCAGTCATGGAACTTCCCGGATTTCTGCGCCCTGACGATCTCCAGCGTACTGCGCAACACGGGGATATCCCCCTCGGGCGTGGGCAGATGCTTCACCGCTCGATCATGAGCCGACGGAGTCGCCACGTACACGAGCAACAGCGCCACGCAGGACGCGGCCACCGACGCGGGCGAGATTAAGGCCGTTATCGCCTCCAGTTTCATCGTTCAACGGGTCGAGACGCTAAATGAGACCAAACCCAACGTGGGGTCAGAAGTGGTCGGGCCACTTCAAAATGTGTCATAGTCTCACTTAGGCATCGGTCGTCTCTCGTTCTCTATGCATGCGCTCTAGTGATCGCGACGTCTACGGGGCCCTTAACCTGCAAGGTGACGGACGGGATGTAAGTGAAGCCATCTGGGTTTTCCACGGTCTGGAGGTCGAACTTGCTGAGGATCGTGGCCAGCGTGATCTTCATCTCGGCGAGGGCGAAGCGCATGCCCAGACACATGCGCGGGCCAGCCAGGAAGGCTGTGAACCTGAACGGAGACACGTGGAGCAGTTTGCCTGTGTCCGCGTCGATCCAGCGCTCAGGCTTGAACTCCTCTGCGTCTGGCCCCCACACCGTCTCGAGGTGGCCCATGGCATAGTGCGGCAGGATAACACGCGTGCCGGCCTTGATGACGGTTCCGTTGTATAGTGTCGTGTCTTGAGCTGCAGTGCGCTGCATGGCCGGCGCCACCGGGTTCAGACGAATGCACTCGCGGATGGCCGCTTCCAAGTACACGAGCTGGTCGATGTCCTCCACACTGGGCGTCTCCGTGTCGTCCATTCCCAGTTTTGGCAGCTTGTCGGCGAGCTCGCGTCGCACGTTAGCTAGAACCTCTGGATGGCGGTTCATCTCGATGATGAACCACGTCATCGTGAGTGACGTCGAGTCGCGCCCAGCGAAGATGAAGACCATGGACATATCCCGCAGCATCGTCGGAGTCATCTCCGTATGGTCGTCGGCTGCGTACTCGACGCTTGCCTTCTCCAGGAAGAGCGAGACAAGGTCTTTGCGTCCGCTGCATGAGGAACGTTTGTCGTTCCCCTCCAAGCTGCGATGAATGACGTCGTATACGACCCCGTTGATGAGCTTCATGTCCTCGGCCATTTGTCTCTCCGCGCCGACGTTGAGCCAACGCGCGAGCTTCCAGACGCACATTGGCTGCTGGAAGCGCGCCATGATACGCCTCGACGCGCGCTCGAAAGCCTCCATGAAGTCGCAGTTGCCGCCGGTCTCCAGCCCCTTGAGCTCCACGCCGAAGCCGATCTTGGTGAAGATATCCATGGTGAAGAAGTCGAACACGCGCTTGATGTTGAGCGTCTCGCCGTTGTCGGCCGCCGCCCTCAACTTGACAGCTAACAACGCGCTGTGGTCGCGCACCACGTGCTCCATGGCGTGTTTGATCATGTTCATGGAGAAAAAGTGGCTTGCAGCCTTGCGTTGGTGCCTCCACTTGCTGCCGTCCACTGTGAAGATACCTTCACCCAGCAGATCGTGAGATATCTCGGCGACGGCGGAGCCTTTGACGAACACGTCGAACTGCGTCTTGAGGACGCCCTCCATGGCCTCGGGCGAGCTCAAAATGACTGCAGGCGGTCGACCCAACACGCGCACGCGCCACGGTCGTCCGCCATGCTCGCGACACTGCTCCAGGATCCAGTCGTAGATCCTTGCGCGCTGCCTGATGGTCAGGTCCAGCGTGTTCTTGAGCACCGGCAGCGTACTGCGGGGTGTCGGCAGCTCGCACACCGCTCGATCCTGCTCAGTTGGGGACGTGAAGTACGCGACGGCTGCAGCCACCAGAGATGCCGCGATGGCGAAAGGCAGCACCATGTTGGACATGAAGAAGAACGGGAATGTAACGATATCACTACCAGGAAGCATTTGATCCCTCGTGAGGATGGCACCGCTGAACCGAACGCGCACTGTGGACAGCGCGGGCATCGCGCGGAGTGTTGCTTATCTATGGACAGAGCTCTTCGGCGATGAAGGTGCTGGCAGGGCAGAGCAGAGCAGAGTGAATGGCATTGATTGAGGAAGGACGCAGCTTGTTGGTTTCCAGGGAATGTGCGACGGGTGACAATGAGGATTGTTGTTCCAGTGGTTTGACGCACGATCGCTACGATGGAAGGGGTAGAACAGTCCTTCGGCTCGAGCTGGTGCTAGCGGTGCGTCGAGGAGCAAGGCATTCGTGAATTTGCTTACTGCTGAGTTTCAACCTTCACCATTGCTGTCCTGTTCGCAATGTGGGGTCCGCTGGAGCTTGCGCTGAATCTGTCGCTGACTTCATGGGGAGTTTTGGTGTGTTCGTTGCTGCTGGGGTGGCACTTCTTGTCGTCGAGGAAGCAAGCGCGAGCGCTGTCCAAGTTCACTCGCCCTGCATCGACTCTCCCGGTGCTCGGTAACACGCTCGACCTCATGTTCAAGCACCGACACGACATCCACGACTGGATGCTGGACGAGTGTCGACGCTGTGAAGGACGTCCGTGGGTGCTGGCTGCTGTTGGTCGGCCAACGACGGTGGTACTCTCGGACGTTGACGCGTTCGAGGACGTCCTGCATCGCAAGTTCGACAGCTTCGGGAAGTGCAGCGCGTGGCTCGTGAGCGACGTGTTCGGCGACGGCATCTTCGCAGCGGATGGAGTGTCGTGGATCCACCAGCGCAAGACCGCCAGCCACCTCTTCTCTCTGCACATGATGCGCGAGAGCATGGAGCAAGTCGTGCGCGAGCAAGCCACAGTCTTGTGCGAGACACTGCGGGCTCACTGCACGGACAACCAAACCAGTACTTCGCCTCAACGTGGCGTTCCAGTTAACCTCAAGTACACCATGGACTGGTACGCCACCAACGTGTTCACGCGCGTGGGCTTCGGTGTTGATCTGGACTCGCTCAGCAGCCAAGAACACAATGAATTCTTCTGTGCCTTCACGCGTCTTCCGATTGGAATCCATCGTCGCATTCAACAGCCAGGATGGCTCTGGAGACTCAAGCGAGCGCTCGACTTGGGCGACGAGAAGCAGCTGAAGCTGGACATGGCGCGCGTCGATGGCGTCATCTACCAAGTGATCTCGCAGTCCATGGAGTCAAAGTCCGACACAGCTCCAGTGGAGTCCAAGCGCCTTCCCGACTTGATATCGCTCTTCCTAGCTAAGGAGACCAACGAGTACCGGGACCGTGAAGCAAAGCAGGACAATGGGGCGGTAGCCACTTGCCGTGTGGAGACGACTCCGAAGTTGATCCGAGACATGGCGTTTAACTTCACTGCTGCGGGCCGAGGAACCACGTCGCAAAGTCTGCAGTGGTTCATCATCATGATGAACCGGTTCCCGGGCGTCGAAAGGAAGATCCGCGAGGAGCTTCAAGCGAAGTTACCGCAGCTTTTTGAAGAGGACAGCACGCCTCCCAGCATGAACGACGTCCAGCAACTAGTCTACCTGGAAGCCGCCATCAAGGAGAGTCTGCGGCTGAACCCTGTGGCTCCACTCATTGGCCGCACTGCCACGCAGGACGTCGTCTTCAGTGATGGGATGTTCATCCCGTCCGGAACGCGTGTGATTATCCCGACGTTTGCTGTCGCTCGACTACAGTCGATCTGGGGGGAAGATGCTGCTGAATTCAAGCCTGAGCGCTGGATTGACCCTCACACGGGAAAGTTGAGGGTCATTTCGCTATACAAGTTCTTGGTGTTCCTGGCCGGCCCACGGTCATGTCTTGGAGCCAAGCTGGCCATGCTCGAGTTGAAGGTTGCGCTCGCGACAGTTTTGAGCAAGTTCCACCTTCGAGTGCTGAGAGACCCCTTCGAAATCGGCTACGACGCCTCCATATCGTTGCCAGTAAAGGGCGACGTCCTCGCGATTGTTGAAGCCGCTAAGGTCGGGAATTCCGCGGGCGCTGCGTAGTGAGGACTCTTGAGTTACGTCTCGGTTCTTGAACGTCTGCATATTGTGCTGCAAAGATCTAGGAGTACAAAGTCACACACTTTAACGTCTTCAAATGATCAAGTCTCCTACAAGTTTGCTCAATCTCATCGACATTTCTATCCTGGCCCATCCAGACGAACGCAGTAGTCGGATAACTCGAGTTACCACATGAATCGCGCCGTGGATCCATCGCCCCAGGTATATGGGCGGTGCATGAAAATGTACAGCGTTACCGCATTGACAGCCATGTACGCAGCAGCGAAAACCCATTGGTGGAAGGCGGATTGCTGTGCATTTTATTAAGTTTGTTAGAAGGTAATCCCAACAATGGCATTCGAGTTGGGAACTTACGTTGCTCGTGTTCAAGTGGAGGATAATGAACGGAACGCAGTAGTAACGCGGCCTGCAAAGAAACATGAGTTAGAACAGGAAAGCAAATGGAATTACGCTGCTTCAAATTGCGTACTCGACCAGGGGTGACGGAATGAGGACCAAGCAAACGGCAAGCGCGTACACAAGTTTCCACAACGGCGATCGTCTTTGGCCTGCAAGAAAACATCAGAACATCGGTGATGAGAAGAAATGAAAATACAATAACTGGAAGTAGCAAACACATACCCAAGTCATTCCAGCATCGCCAGCCGAAGAAGAGGTATGCTGGGGTCGGGAGGAACTTGGCCAACTTGTGCTTCAGAAAGAACTTCCGCCACACGTAGAATGTGTAATGCCGGTTGTCCGCCAGCATGAACTTGTGCACAGGGCTGAAGCGGTAAACAGTACCGACAGTCACTGCGACCACGAAGATGATAAACAGGAACCCCCGGAACGACGAAATATTCCGTCGAATCGACCCAGCAAACCTCCCCAACTGGACTGGCGCAATAAGGCTAAGCCCGAAGCCAGAGGCCGCCACAACGATGAAGTACAGCACTTGGGCTCCGTGGAACGTCACCTCGTGGTTGGATTTGTCACCTGTGCAGTAAAAGTTAGCATTACGAGTTTCAGCAAGGCAGCAGAGAACTTGTGGGATAACTTACCCACGACGATGCCCCCGTTTGTCAGAAGAAAGCCAATGAAGCCCGCCACGGTCACAACGAATGGCCAGACGATTTGGAGAATAGACGGTAGGTTGGTAATAACAACACTGACGAAGTTCAGGAAGACCCGAAGAGAGCTGCATACACCACATCATAAAGTCATTCACCATACCCATAACGTATTTAAACCGTTGTGCTTTATACCTGTGCGCGGTACCAGCACCACTTGTGTCGTCCTTGAGTGATCTAAAAACGAATGCAACAATAATATTTACAAAATCTGAATTCAAGAAGCGGCACAAATGCAACGCACCCGTAGATGAACTTTGCGTGTGCCAGCTCCACGCAGCGAACCACAACCGTGCCTGCAACAAATACCACCCAGACAATATTCGTCTGGCGGAACAGCACCGCCACCGCGCCACTCTAATCGACATCATACACCGTCAGAAATACCACCCTGCCAGATAAACCCCGCAACGCGCAGGTATATCTTACCAGTGAACTGAGCATGAAGTTGCCTCTCGTTGGCGGGTACTGCAGCAAGTTCACTTTCTCCGCCAGTAGCACCATCAACAGCACAAAAAACGTCGCACCTCCGTCCGTGTAAAACAGGAACGCAAAGAAGAAGAGCGGCGGGAACACCGCGACCCGCAGCGCGTGCAGCAGCGCATTTGGGTCTTGCGGCGCTATGTGGCGTCTCAGTAGCACGCACAGCACCACGTTGCCCAAAGCAAACAACACATTCACACTGCGCAGCACTGACACTGAGCAGAATTCCCCGAATCCCAGCGTTGCCGCCACTTTGGCGTACAGCGTCGACGCCAAGTAGAGACCTGGGAACGTCGTGATCTTCGGGTCCCATTCGTCTACAGACACCATACAACGTAAGTAAATTAAGCACTCAAGTGCATTGCAGCAATGAAATACCCACCGTAGCGCCCTTCGCAGTACTTTTGGGCCTGCGGGATGTGGAAAATCTCGTCCTGGAGGTGAATGATACAGTCAGAAGAGGGTAGAGGGGCAATAAAACCAAGGATTCATCTACCATGTAGGGCTCCGGGACGGCTCTGTTCACTGCGTTCAGCAGCCAGGCGAAGAGCAGTCCTAGGACGGCCAGGACAAGCAGCATGGAGGCTGGGGGACGCGGGAGGACGGCGCCATCGCCGCTGCCGGGAGCTGCAGCTGGGGTCGCCATGCTCGTCGGTTGTGGCGCTTGCGGATTGGCTGAAAATGGTGTCCTGAAACTGTCCACCTTGAAAACTGTCCACTTCGGCTGAGAGGATGCCGAACGAGAGGTATATTATGACGGAAGACAGGATTTCCTTCCCGTTCACTGTTTTAGACCACGGTAGGGTCCATGTTGCGAGGAACAGCCGATGCCGTGACTTGGATCATGGCGGGCAACTTCTCCCCCATAGGGTGGCTCTGAGAAGAAAGCGCACGCACAGAACCCCCGCCGTGCGACCATATAGTCCTGCGGTCATACTTTGCGAGGCTTCGCCCCCACGCTTTGGGCCGGGGCGTTTCCACAGGCGCGATCTCATATCCGTAACCCACCGTCCCCCTCCGCGGTCTTCCGCTAGCCACTGCCCGTTTTATTACCGAAAGCGACTGGTCCCACGCACTGTTGCCAACCCCCCATTCAATCATAAATGGAATAAAACCCCCTCTCATCACACAGCATTTCCCAACCAGAATAACCTTCCTAAGCCAATACATACTACCCACCGTACCAAAATCTAGGTACATCCCTTACATCAAGCATTCTCCCTCATCTGCAATTTCGCATCCATTACTATCCAGAAATCCCCCGGCCAGAAAACGGAAGCTTTGAGCTTTTGGTCACTCACTACCCAAGCGTCCGCCTCGAAGCTCAAGCTCAAGCTCCCCAGCTCGAGCACGATGCCGGCCCGTCCCGCGTCGAGCTCCGCGCCGGGCTCCGCGTCCTCGAGCCCTGGCAGCAGCAACTCCGTGGCCGCCATCTCGGGCGGCTTCTCGTCCGCGCCCATCAACCCCGTGGTGGCCAGCAGCCACAGCCGCCGCCACAAGGGCGAGAGCTGGCGCTCCAGCAACGCCGGCGACTCGCAGAACGAGAACGCGGCCAACAGCGCCGACTCGCCCAGCAGCTCCGGCACGCAGGACGAGGACATCCGCTCCAAGCCGCGGCCGTCGTCCGCCGGATCGCAGGGCAGCGGCCCCAAGGACAGCGACAACCCGATGCAGAGCCAAAGCCAGAACCAGTCGCTGCCGTCGCTGTCCTCGGGCAGCGCGGCGCTGCTGCAGCTGCGCGGCAGCGGCAACTCGCCCCCTTCCAGTAGGAACAACAACAGAGGCAGTAACAGCTCGGAGACGAACAAGCTGCCGCCGCAGAGCGGAGCCAACGCCAACACCGGAGGGCAGCAGAGCCAATCCAACGCCTTCCAGCGATCTGGAGGACCTTCTAGAGGCGCGCGGGAGGAGGGCAACCCGCTGATCCCCGACGAAGAGATGAACGGAGACGACGACGGTGCCGCGGGCGACGCGGAGGACGAGGATCCGTCCGCGCCGCCGTCTCCGCATGACGGACGCGAAGTGCGCATCATGTTCCACGGGCGCGAGGTGTTCGCTGAGGACCTTATCGGTCTGCGCGTGGCCAAGACGTTCGCTGGCCACGGCCGCTTCTTGGGACAAGTAGTCAAGTTCGACAAGCGTGTCTCGCTCTACACTGTGGTCTACGCGGACGGTGACGCAGAGGACCTGACGGTGGACGGCACGCTGCAGATCCTGATCCAGGACGAGATCGAGCGCGCGGATCCGTCGCAGCCCCCGCCGGCCATCTCGCTGCTGCTGAAGAAGACGGAGGGCGGGGCGTCGCCCGCTAGTCCCGATACTGGGGACTTTATGATGGCACCGCCGAGGCAAGCCAGCGCTGCGCCTCGACGCGCGCGTATCCAGGTCAGCGAGCGTGAGGCGCAGTTTGTCATCAGTCTGTTCGAGAACCACGCGCTGCCCAGTCTGGTGCGGCAAGGGTGGCGCGTGCAGACCAGTACCTCTGGAAGGGGCGAGACGCGCTTCGTGTCGCCTTCAGGAGAGATCTTCCTGTCTGCGCTGGACGTTGTCGGGTACATCGCCTCCGAGAGCGAGCTCCTCACCGCGTGCTTCCCTGCTAACGTGCACTCCGCTATCCTGTCGCTGTTGCCCCGTGAAGCTGCACCCAGCTCGGCAGCGTTTACGGACACGGGAAGCAACCACGGCAGCACTGGAGGTGCGTCGAGGAAACGAACGACGTCAGATTCGCCTAGCGCGGAACAGTTTGACGGCAAGAGGACGCGACAGGCGCGCGATGACGCGTACGTAGCCGCCGGGATCCCGATGCGTGCGGGTATGGGGCGTGGTGCTGAAGCGGCGCTGAACAGAACCGAGGAACTGAATCGACGTGCGGAGGCAGCCAGCCGTATTGCTGCTTATCGCGGACAAGGTATGGGTGGGCGCATTCGGATGTCTGGAGACCGGCTCGTCGGAGGTGAGACGACGAGTGAAGCTCGCATCCAAGCCCCGCCTGATCTTAGAGGATATCGGCGAGTTTCTAGCCGCGATCCCACGCTGGAGAATCCTTTCTCCTCCCGTTGGTCTGGTGTTGAACCGGCCCCCGGTCGGGCAGAATCGGCAGAGTATACTCGCCGGTTTGCGGACTCACCGGGCTGGCGAGAACGCGGCGACGCATTCCTGTCAGATCGCCAGCTTGAAGCACACCCTCGCAATCGCATTCGAGCAGAAGGCCGCTACATTCAGCGATTGAGCGCGCGGGCCGCGCCGGAAGGAACTGCGTCGGGCACGCCCACAGGCTACTACCGGGACTCGACGGGCTCCTCTCCTGGCGGCCAGGCGAGTCCGATGCCGGGTGGTCTGGGATATCCTCAATACCCAACGATGCGAGCAAGAGCTGCAGACTACGGCCGAACATCCGCAGCCCCTCGACCTCGCGAGACGGCAAGCTTCATGTCGCCCACTGACACTCTGGGAGCTAGCGCAGCATTCTCCATGGTGGATGTCGACCGCATCTCTACGTCTCGACCAGGAAGTGCTCATGGGGAGCAACCGCGGGGTCGCTCCCCACGACAGGCTGAAGCTCAGCAGGCATACCTCCAACACCGCTGTACCAACAGTGGCCACAGCTACCGCGGCAGTGAAAGTCACTATGCTGCGGAAGCCTCGAACGAACCTCAAGGCGAACAGCACAAATCGAGTGCGAGTGGCACATCCAGTGCCCCCAACCAGCAGCAACAACATGAGTGAGACCTAAAGGCCTGAAATGTATCATCGACACAGTGAAGTCGTGTTTTAATCTTTATTCACGTTGTGAACGTGGTAGAACTCGAGGTTCCTCTGCTTCTCTTCTTGCATGGCGACAGACTTCGCCTCACTCAGTGCAGCGACCACCTCGGACATGCGCGTGAACTTCCATTCAACCAGTCGACGAGTCAACGCGCGCAGCCTTCGTGTGAACGAGCTTTCGCCAAAGTCGCGCGTGTACTGTCGACACAAAGTCGTGATCTGAAGCACCACGCGCGTGTGCACCTCGGACAAGTGGGCAATGGAGTCAGCCTCGACCACCACTTTGCCACTGATCAGGTTGCGTTGTTGCTGAGTTCCTACTAGCGTCACCGCTCGCTCAAGATCCTGCAGCCATTGGGGCTTGACTTTCGCAGTGTCTAAGCTATCCACACGAGCGTGTTTGCCAGCAAGAACGCGAGCTCGGTAGTGTGCCAAACGAGCGAACTCGCTCACCTCGTCCAAGTCGAGATCTGCGAAACCTGGTTCCCGACCGCAGGCGGCAACAAAGTCCTCCGTTCTTGGTAACTGCAGAGGATAAACGTCCAACAAGCTGGTACTGGATGACCGGGTCATGCCTTGCTCGTCTCTAGCAGAAAGCTTGGTAGATTGAGCAGATCGAGGCCGCTCATATGTCGGATCCGCGTGGGTTGAGCCCTTGGGACGTCTAACGAACGGAGCCACAACAGTAAGTCAAAAGACGAAACGTGTGTAAGTTGGTGCAAGTACTGGAACGTAGACTCACCTGAGACCTCTGGGACTGCGTTTCGTAGGAGATTGCTTACAGAATTCGCTGGACTTCTTCATTGCAGCGCGAGTCGTAACATATTCGCGCCGTCTTGCGGTTATCGAGGTCTCATCAATCGTAGGTGCGTTATTACTGGGGGCGGTGGTGTCGACTTGTCGCTTTATATCCACGTTTTCGGACCGGGTGTCGATTCCATTCGCATTCGTCTTTTTGCCTGGCTCCGTGGAAATATCGCGAGACGGTATGACCTGAGTCTTCTTGCGCATCGTATCACTCGTATACGGCTTTCTTGTCGGGGAGGGAGAAGTGGATGAAGGTGCCGACACTTTTCCACGAAGTCCGGTTCGAGTTTGACTTCGGGGCTGGCGTTCTCGGGTAGATGGTGCTGGGTTTCGCACCAGTCTCTTGTTGCCTTTACGCTTTGTGCGTGATACGGAGGACGGGGCTGATACTGAAGCGCTAGTACTGCTCTGGGGTGGGTGCAATTTAGCCCAGAGACATCTCCACCACCGTGCTATCCGACCAGCAGGCCCATCGACCCAAACGAACACGACGCGATAGATTGCTGGACATGAAACATAGTACAGCTGACGCAAGCGATAGAAATTCGAGTCTCCATAGCAAGCTGAGAGGTGGGCAGCGCTCCCATTGCGACGACGAAACCATTGGGCCAGTGACCATGCAACCGAGGTGCACAAATTCATGTGAGCGGTGGGGCCTTGTGGACCCACGAACGACATCAGTGAAACCAAATATCGGTATCGAAAGCGAATCGACGGTACGAAATCGTTTCCAGAATCTGCAGCCATGGCTTGGGCATAGAAATCTGCCGCAAACACGCACAGATCGTTGTCGAAGAAGCGATCGGCCATTGCCTCCCACAGCTTGACGTTGTTCTGGTCGAAAACACTTAGAAGAGGTGGCCGATAGAGTTTCTTCCGCCAGAACTGTGCTGCCTCAACGGATCCACGCTGTTGATACAGCCGAGCCTTCCGTGAACAGAACCGATAACTAATTAAACGATGCTAAGAAACAACAGTTGCTACAAAACTTACAATGATGCAGATCCCGTCTACCAGTGAAAATGGCGGAGGCATCGACTGGTAAAGACTCTGTCCGCCATGATATGCGTCAAAATCTTCCAAATTAGGGCTGAGTTTCTTTCCAACTCACCAGCATGCAGTCGATACTAGCATCCAGTTGCTGGACAGCTTTTAGAAGCTGGGCAATATGCAGAACTGCACATTTATAGGATGTGCTGGCTGACTTTGAGATTTCTAAGACGCTTCGTAGCGCTATCGTTGCTTCCGTGTAGTTTTCCGTCCGCAAGCACTCCCTACACGAGAAATAGAAACATGCACGTAAAAAAAATCTTCACCCCAAGTTCGGGATTCTTGACTCTACAGCTGCAATACAACAAACCTTGCATAGCTTGTCGCGCTATCCACAACTCGTGAGGTGTCGCTACCGTCGTCATTGCCGCTGCTCTCATTATCCTCCGGGGCTAACGCACCATCACCGTCTTCACCTGTAGGCGGCAAGCTTTCAAGAATGTTGACATTGCCGCCATCGTTGCCCATCAAGTTCATTCCGAACTACACAGCTAAAAAGAGCAGCAAGAAGCAATCCTAAACCAAACTTAGCATTCCCGATGAAATGAGCCCGAATACGAATAAAGAAACTTGGATTTGATACCAACAGCAATTTATCCGCCCTTTATATTCTTCTCCTTCATGGCGACCCAGAATTCGTAGTAACCATCATACCATTTCCTGATCTCTGAACCCTTTGGTTCGTCGGGGATTTTCAGTGCGTGGAAGGCGTCGCTAAAGTCGACTCCTTTCTCCTTGTAGAGTTTTTCGTACGACATTTTCTTGCCGTAGTACTTTTTGATTTGTGCGAGTTTCTTCGCGTACACATACTCATCCCATGTGGAACGACTCGACATCGCCTTCACAGCCTTGATGAAGCCTGCCAAATCCCTGTCTTCGCTATCCGCGTCGACTTTCTCCTCGTAGCTCCGCAGAAAACGTTGGTCATTGCGATTCGCGTGAGGGGCGACGGCTCCAACCGCCTCGTTCTTCTGAAGCTTGTTCGGACTTGAATCTGTTGTCGTGGGCAACGCTGAGCTGCTCGAAAGGAAAGCGCCCACCGCCATTAGCAAAACGAGATACGTCCGCATGGTTGCAGCCCGTTGGGTTTCGAGGGAAATTGAAAAATGGAGAGCCACGAACGAGGCTGGTGGCGGTGCCATTCACATCGCTTTGTTGATCGTGCTCGATTCTCTGTCCTGTTCATCTGTTCACGAGGGCACGAATGCATTCGGAGCCGAAGCCATAGGGTGATGTACCTTTCGGTCATTTTGCCGAGTCCTACGTAGGACTTTGGAGGTCAGTTAATCTGAGGTTGGCGGTCTCTAAATCTGACATGCAAATCTCGGACGAGTCCGATGAGCGGTCTCCCGGAGTCTCCGTTCAATGGACTCCGGTTGGAGTCCAAGCCAAGCAAGCTTTGTTTAGAGAAGCAAGCAATGCCGGAACCCGCGAAGGCGAAGGGCGGAGACTGGAGTGTTTAACGTATCGACTGCATCGTGTTTCCCTAAGTTTATTTTGCGGTTGACATACGCCGTATTAGAGTCAGCTCGTATGAAAGTGGGTTTACGCGTGGCACTCCAACCTCTGAGCATGAGTCAATGTACACTGCAGCTGCTGGACACTCAAGCGAAGAAACTGGGACCGCAATCTACAGTAAGTCACTGCTCGGAGGAACAGCTCGCCACCGGTAATCGAGAGAGTACATGCCGCACTTGTGCTCGACACCTGCCACAAGACTTGGCAGGAGTCCTTCGTAAGACCTCAAACCCCGAATGCCGTGAAAATGGGCGACATTTGGGCTTTCGGCTGTTTGTAGGATCTGCGCAAGTGCTTCCATCGGACTAGCAATTCTTGGTCCTAATTCCCTACGAGGGACCTGCTAATCTGCTCCGATAACCTAGCCCCATCTTAGTAGGTAGCTATTTTACTCCGATTCGCCAAAACAACTGCAAAGCACAATATTATACCGCAATTCGCATGTGGAGAGCTGCACCCTATGTTCACCCCGGTAATGTTGATCTGTATAATCAATGATTTTGGCAATACAGTCGTCCCCGGGCTAGTCCCGGCTGTATATTTTAATGTACCTCGCACAGGAAGTACAAGCAGTTCTCAAGATTTGCGCGCTATTTCTGCAAACATATTGACTTAGATGCGTGTACAGCGAGACCTACTGCGACAAGTGGCACGTTGCATCAATACCACCACCGTATTCTTGAGCTAAGCTTGTAGTAACTCAGTACATACTCATCTATGTTCAGACCACGTGAATCTTGTTGATTCGCAAACATCATAAGTACCACTGTGGCGAATAGGCCGGGGACGCCTGTATGAGGCGAGATTTGCTGTATTTATAGCGACCACCTGCTAGATTTACGATAAATCGAGGTGCATAAATGGGTGGAAGCCTAGAGTTACGCTAAAAGCGCCACAATTGCAGTTTTGAGAAAGTGCAATTGTGGCTGTGCAGCTGCAATTCTGTCGGTTTTTACCCACAAGCACCTACACACACGGCAATTATGCATAAGAGGGTGGATGTGCTGGGGATCATGGACGGTGGTGTACTGGGCCTATGCATGGCTGCTGACAGGCCCTCCCAAGTCGATATATATATGAGGAGGTGGATTTATGCATAATTTTAGCAGCTCGTGTATCTTTTTTCACACATATTTAGGAGCAGGCTTTGCCATATTTAGCGTCTAAAATGGTCGGCAAAATAACTCCAAAGCACAATAAAAGTATCATTTACAAAATTCAACATGTTGTATTGTGAATCCCGGCCAAATGAATCGGGTCGGTTTTGGGGCCCCTGTCCAAGTCATTTGCCGAATCGCCGGCCAACAAACATATGGTTCTGTGCCCGCATGTCAAGGCCAATCCGTACTTAGTAGGGAGTCAAGGGGGCATAGCCGGGCGACCATAGTCTGGCGATCCGCCCCGATCGGAAAATTAGAGTAGAACTCACAATTTAAGTCACAGCTGTAATATTGTGGTTATATCTTATTTGCCGGATATAATAATTGGTCTGATTGGATAAAAATATGTAGATTGCTTCATATGATTGGTCGATGTAGGTGCATCTCATAAGTGGGTGCAGCTCTCAACATGCGAATTGCGGTACACGTATGTCTGGATGAGCACATTGATTGGGAAGCAATCTTCACCTCTCAAGGCTGCTCCGTTCTTAGCGGACCGGTCGAACCCTGTGCAGTTGAAGCTATTGGCCGGACCCCGGGATCCCGCATCATGTACCGATGGCGACCGGAATTATTTATTTTTATCGGCGGGGCAGTGATAATATATACTGTATAGGTTGTGACAACTTTGTGATAATTTTTCGAGTTTAGCTAGAGCTCATTTCACCTTCAAGCATCTAGCATCCAGTATGAAGTCTAGGCGAACTGGAGGTGCAGAGGTTCCTCGGCGCAAACGTGATACGTAAGTATTGAAATCGTCGTGACCACAAAGCTGCTGCATACGACCAAGCAGATTCAAGCTCACGGCTTGAAGCTAGCGCCTGCTACAGCAGCAGCGGCGTCGGGCACGCAAAGTTGCGAACTCTGCAGCTCTGTGCAACTCGAGAGTCGATGCTACAAGACATACATAGCATAGATACATACACTTGAATTTACCGAATATACCGGTTGCTAATGCGGGGCAAGCGGGGACCCCGGGGTCCCGCCAAACGGACAAATTTTGTCCAGCGCATGACACGTGCATGCATACATTGCATTTGGCACGGTGCTTGTAAATGGTAAACTTATGCTACCGGCTTCCCTCGTACTAGACGCCTAGGCGTTGTATTCGAGGTTGGTCAACAATCCCGAATCTGATCGGACCCTCGAACTGAAGCTATAGCAAAATAGAACGCCTACCCAAGCGTAACACAACTCAAGAATGTCAGCCAAGAAAAAGCGTAATAGCTACAGTATCGGATTCAAGCGCAGTGTTGCTGGAGAGTACAAGAAGGGTGTCGACGGTTTTGGGTTTGCCGCCCTTGCCGCAAAACTCAAGATACCCTCGACGTCGATAGTTCGGAAATGGGTTGAGCAGCTGGGCGCCTTAGAGGCCACTACCAACCTTCAGGGATTTTAGATTTCTTGAATACAACGCCTACCTTTTGCATCCTTCAGTTTCACTTGAATATAACGCCTAGGCCTTTTATTCAAATAGAACGCCCACTGTGCGCGTTCTATTTTTTTAGAACGCCCAGGCGTCTACAGTAATGTGCGTGAATACCGGACGGGTCTACAGCTAATACCCTTGTATAATTCATTATTATGGGCTTACGATGTGACGAGATGGTGATAAGCAAAGGTACTGAGCTAAAAATCCATTAAACTCGTGATGTCGTATTCAGCGGTAATTTGAATATTGGCGCGCTTTCGCCACTTTGATTTTCTTTAAAAGCGTTCACTTCCTCATTTGCGATCAAAGCCTCAAACTACCAACCAAGGTATCATCCACTGTATCAAGAGGTTTGACATTCTTACTGCTTTGATGTGGTGTGAGGACGCCTGGTCGAAGGTTACTGCTGATACCATACAGCATTGCTGCAGCTGGCAAGAGGAGAACAAGGAAGGACTTTGCAGCATGGGAGATTGGTGGACTCTCATTTGTCCAAATATTTCAAGCACCACCAAGAAAATCGGCATCAAGCCACCAGAACCCCAGAAATTCGGCACAAAGCCATCAGAAATCCGGCATCAAGCCCCCAAGAACTGCGCCCACCGTGGCCAAGTAGGCACTGCCTATAATCCAGGTCGCTATAGTTAGCAATTAACGCAAATAGAGGATCTCTTCACCACCATACAGCATTGCTGGTATCACTCGGGCCTTATTAACAAGGCCGCCATCAATTTCTTGACGAACTAAATAATATCAATACATTCATTTTTCTTAACGAATTGGATTCAACTTATACTCTTGGAGACCTTATATATATCAGGCGTCCGGTATTCACGCACATTACTGTAGTACGAGGGAAGACGGTAGCGTGATAAGAGCGTGTTCGCTAGGTAGCTGGAGATGGAGATGACCTCTCATCAACTCTATTTCTTGTCTTTTGATTGGTCAAAATAGTTTAGTTCACAACGTGACAACTGGAGAATTACCCCGTCTCCTTCTCCAGCTCTGGGAGCTGGAGAAGGAGAAAGTAGCTGGAGATTGAGGCAGTTCAGCCGCACACACAATGAACGAAGAGGAAGCTGTACTGGTTGCTACATGCTCAGCTGTCGCACAGGTTGCAGTCCTCCTATCAGGAGAATCCGACGATGCGCCGCAAGGCCCTAAGGAACAGAATCGTACCGTGACCTCACTGCACTTTGAGCCCATGCTACAGTCAGCCGCGTATGCAAGTTGGTTTGAAGACAATCTTCGCTGCACCAAGCCAACTTTCCTACGTATTGCTGGTTTACTACGAGATCAAGGTGTTCTGTTTGCTGCTGCCAAAGTACGGCAGCATAGCTTTGAGAAGAAAGTTGCAGCCGTGTCAAAACGAGCCCGCAGCAGGGCATCAGCTGCTGCAGTCGTCCACGCAAAGGAGGGTTGCTTCGTAGCGATAGACGTTTCACCAGTATTGGCCTTCTTCTTCTGATTCCCAACGCGGCGATGTGAGTCTTGGTTGCGGGCTGACGCAGCTACAACTCCGAGCGCAAAAAGCTGGCTGGGTGTCTCTGAATGCGGCAGCGCCAGCGCCAGCGAGGAAGTGCGGGCATCCAGCTCCGTTTGAGTAGTGGCCGGTGTCGCATACACAGTCTGGGCAAGAGCAACATCAGAGACAGGTATGTCCAAACTGGCAGTAGCCAGCACGAGGTCGCCACTGGCTGACGGGAGCGGAGGCGCAGCTCTCGGAGCGTCATCGGCAGCTTGGTCCATCTTGCCACGCGTCCGGTGTCTCGGGCACAGTGTTCCCGGAACAGCAAAGTAAGGAGAAGGAGAGCGAGTCGCACTGTGATTGGCTAATTTTACCTAGATGCGCTCTGTTGTAGCGAACAAGCTGGAGATGGAGATGCACCAACTCCCTGCAGATATCCATCTCCAGCTGCGTAGCGAACACGCTCTAACGACAGCTCCCATTTTCTTCATCATCCGGATACTACTGAAGTTACGTTGTCTCCTACAATACACTCATCGTGAAAGAAGCGGAGCTCTATGAAGCGTTCGTATTCAAGTAACAAGTCCTGTGGTACCGGCACACGTGTGCCACGGCAGCCTTGCTACCATATACGGTACAGTACCTTTCTGGTTTTTAATGGTTCTACAGCGTGATGAATGGAGTTGAATGATCTTTTTACACAATTGTCGGAGCTCGAGTTACGGCTAAGCTGCAACACGTGCAAGACGGAGACACCAATTCGACCGACTGTACTCGACAGACACCACTTCAAGACCAGGGACCTGCGCCACCAATGCCTCCAGGTCTCCCTTGCGATACACGTGGCAGTATCGCTCGTAGACCACCCACCGCTTTTCACGATCAGCGCGTCCATGGGACCCTGCACCGCCATCGACCTCTTCCTCGCTCCCCTTTTCCTGAGCGTACTTTTGCTGCAGTTTCCACTCCACCATGACGTCCTGCTTCTCGAAACGCCGCTTCGAACGCTCATCCTGCTCAAAGGCCCAGGCGACGATCAACACCTCGCCACCAACTCGAACCAACCGCGCCAGTTCACTGATAAGTGCAACACGTCGTTCCTCCGTGGAAATATGATGCATCACTGCAATGGACAACGCCGCATCGAATGCCCCCGACCTCAGCGGGACCTTGAGTGCATCACAACCCAGCAAGTTGCTGTAATTGGCGACAGGGTCTCAGTTAGCGAACACCTCACGCCCTCAAGATGTCACATATCAATTACGCACCAGTCACTCGACGCTGCAGTTTGCATCAATGGGATGCTGCGATCGGCTCCGATCATGCACAGCGAGGGGTTCACCCGCAGGTATTTGCCATTGCCACAGCCCACGTCAGCCACGAGTGCACCAGGCTCCAATTGCTCGAGGAATTGGGTCACTTGGGGCCACGGATGGTGTCGCGTGTGGCTGAAATGCGGCGCAATGAGGTCGTACACCTTGTGCACGTGCTCGCGCTCGAGCTCCGTCGGAGCCAACGGACTGCAGGACGGAGCAGCAGCACCGGCAGTTACGGCGGCCATCGGATTGGGAAATGGCTACACTTCAGTTTTTACAAGACATCACTATTTTCCCTCGATAAAGTGACTGGTAAAGTAAACTTCAAGTTGCCTTGATCTTATCTTACCGGTATGCATTATATTCAGTCTTTACGTAGGTCGGAGGCGTGTAAGGGCGGCGCTGGTGGCGCGGGGAGCTCTCGCAACTCGCTCCTGGAGATACGCACAACCTTCGCTCCAGTCCGTTCCCCACTGGTTCGTGCGGTGCTGCCTCGACTCTGAGACGCTCGAAGGTAAACTTTGGCGGTGGCCAGGTCCTTCATGAGCGAATCATTGGCGTCCTCAAGCTGCTGGATGCGACGCTGCAATTGTCTCTCACGCCCAGTATCGGAGGAATCGTCGCTGTCAGACTGCCGCTGCTGCTCGCTTGACGACCGGATAAGCTGCTGGAGCTGAGCCTGCATCTGCTTGGCCTTCGACTTGTAGAAAACGACGTGTTTCTCCAAGTCGGCAATGTACTCGTCCTTCTTCTGGCAGCGGACGATGAGCTTCTGCCACTCGCCGTCCTTAGGTCCCTCGCCATCTTCGTTGTTAGACGGTACCAGGACCTTCGGCTGCATCTTCTTGAGCTGCTCCATGGCTTCGGCGCTCTCTCGCTGCTGAGCTGCCAGCCGCCGGTCAAACTCGTCCCGTGCCACTGCTAACCCGCTTTCCAACTGGCTCAGCGCTGCTTCACGCTCGCTCAACAGAGTCTGCAGCTCCTGCACCTCGTTCCCCATCTCGCTCACCCGCATACGCAGTCGAGCGACTTCATCCAGACATTTGCCCATGATGGTAGCTGTAGCACCAGTAGGGTCCACGCCGAGCTGTTGAACCAGTCCATTAGCTAGACCGTCAAGTGGAGACTTGGCATCTCTGCTTTCAGACCGCTGCTTGATGGCGAGCAGATCGTTGCGCGCAGCCACCAGCTCTGCGTCTTGGAACGCGATGTGCGAGTCCAAGTCCACGATCAGCTCCTCGAGGTCCTGGAGCTCTTGCTGCGCCTCGCTGTCCAGGAAGTCCGCCTTCTCCTCCTTCTTCCGAAGAGCAGCGAGTTTTTGCTCGGCACGCACGCGCAGCTTCTTGAGGCGTTCGAGTTCCTCCAGCGACTTGGATTCGGCCTGCATGCGCTCGTCTAGTGCGTGGAGAGACTTGGACAGGTCCGAGATACTTTCACGTACGCCCAGACTCTGACGCATCTTCTGCATCTCCAAAGCGTTCACACGTCGAGCAGCTTCGGTTCTGCTTTGCTCCGCGTCCTTCTTGCCCTTAAGCAAGTGAACCACCTCACGCCGAGTGGCGTGATACTCGATCAGCTCCTTGACACTGCGCTCAAAGGCCGAGATCACCGCTTCCTTGTCGATTGGCCCGTTGTTATGGGATCTCCTTGCAGTTGGAGGTCGACTTGATTTACTTGGAGCTGGTGTACCAGGCCGCTCATGGTCAGCTTCCTTCGCGCTAAGACTCTTGGTGGAGACAGTGGTTGCGGCCTCTTCTTTCACTTCGCTGCGCTTGTCGTTAAGTACCGAGTCTTCTAGGACTTGGTTGTCGCGCTTCAGTGCTTCGATTGAGTGCTCGGCCTCGCTAAGTTGACGCTCGTAGTTCTGCCGTTCCAGAGCCCAGCGCCGGGTAGATTCTTCACGGGCGTCCAGTAGTTCCTCCTGTCGAGAAATAAGTACATACAATGCCATGTAAGACAACACTGTCTCCCTACACACTCCTATCAATGAATGCAGCCGCCTCTCACCGTACATTCTTCTTCTGTAGCTCCTCGAGTTTCGCCTGAAGAGCGGTGATCGTCGTTTCCAACTTGCCAATAGCTTCACTCGTTCTCAAGCGAGATCCAGACGTAAGACTGCCTCGACTACTGTTATCGCTTCTGCTACTCGTACTATTGCGTGAGAACCCCGAAGCTCCGCCGCTTCTGGATTTGCGTGGTGCTGAGGGCATTCTGGGCTCCTCTCCACCATTTTCTTCATCGGGATTGTCCATTACCACCTTGTCTTCATTGCCATCGTAAGCTGCAGTGCCTCCACGACGAGAAAACAATCCACGCGACGACGATACCGTCTTCCCACTGCTTGTAGAAGGCGTGCGAGAGCGTCGACCAGAAGGTGAATCCGTTGTAGTGTGGCTTGAAGACTTGCTCTCCGACTTCTCATCAGCCAACGACATCCGCGATTTCTCTTGAGCATCACTGGGAACCTCCGAGTTGGTCCACAACTGCCCACCACGCTCGAGCTCCTGCACGCGTTGAATGAGCTTCTCGTTCTTCCCCTTCGCTTCAACCAGGAGCGCCTGAAGTTTTGATATATCCGTGTTCTTAATCTCGAAAATCTGTTCGTCTCGTGTCAAATTCGCCTTCGCTTCTTTCAGTTCATGACGAAGCTTCTGAACCACGACAGATTCTTCCAATTGTTGAGCGCAGTCCTCATCCTGACTCGCAGGGTCGCTGTCTTTCTCACTTCGACGTCGAGACGGTGAAGGCAACAGCTTCTTAGCACTGATCTCGCTCAGGTTTGCCGTCTGGATGGAAGCATTGAGCAGCTTCACGATCTCGTTCAGTCTCGCCTGGACCGGTCGACCAAGAGACTTTATCTCGCGCTCCATGGCCACCAACAGAGTGGCGGCTTCCATCGAGTACGAGCGGATACTTTCAATAGCGTCGCCATACAGATGCACGCACTTGGTCGCTTGTGCTAACTCCCGATTGACGGTGACCAGCTCCCGCTCTTGATCCACGTTCTTCTCCTTCTTCCCCATTGACGAAGACGGGCGAGACGGAGGTCGCGAGGGCGGAGCTCCAGCTTTTTGCTGCTTTAGCTGCGTCTGTAGATTGGAGATTTCTTCCCGCATCCGTAGCATTTCTTCATCGTTACGCAGACGCTCCTCCTCGCTCACGATTTTATCGTTGACAATCGGTTTATTCTTGATATTTTTCGCACGGTTCGCATACTTGAGCGTGTTCAGCGTTTCTTCAAAGTTCACACTAGCGGGACTCACGCAGGCGATCATCAATGTGCGGGCGTTGCCTCCCAAACTGTCCTGAAGTAGGCGAGTCAGCTTTGAGTCTCGATACGGCACGTGCACAGCTCCGCTTCCGCTTCCAGCGCTGCCAATACGACGCTTGTCATCGCCCAATGCGCTGATCACATTTCCCAGAGCCAGAAGACCCTGGTTAATGCTCACGGACTCTTTGAAGCGGCCCGCTACAGCTCCAGTGCGTTTGGCACGCTCGGACCCCGCCAAGTCGACGAGGTGAAACTTTGAGAACCTCCGCGTACCGGACGTGAGGTCGCGCTGCTCCAACAACAAGCTGAAAATGGCGTGAGAGCGACTCGATTGTTCGTTCATGAGCGTGCTTCCAGTGACACGTGATGCCCCTCCAACCACGAGATGCCGGAACACTGCCTCCTTCGAGTCTGCAGGTTCCGATTTCACCCCCGTGATCACGATGTTCCCCTCCCCGTCCTCACGAATTGCCAACTGCTTCGACGTTGTCTCGGGATGCAGTAAATCTCGCAGCTCTTCGTTGTAGATTTCAACGTATTCCACGCGCAGCGTGTTCTCAGTTCGACGCTGGTTGTCGCTGTCCTCCTCCTGCAGCTGCAACTTCTTGAACACAGCCTTGATAACCTAAAAACCAGCAACAATTCGGTTAAAGACTTGCAAGAAAAAAACTATAAGCATAAAATTTGTTTTACCCGTGGGATGATGCCCTGTAGCTCTGCGTTCTTCTCACGACCTCGAGCGTCGAATCCTGAGCCTGCCATGGTGTGAGTTTTACCCGTTCCGGTCTGGCCATAAGCCAGCACTGTGGCGTTGTAGCCTTCCAAGAACCCTTGCACCAGCGGCGCAACACATAGTCGATACGTGTCCTACCGCACACGTAAATTCGGTTTAGAGTCATGATTCCGCTTAATGTGAGTGTTTTGAACTTACCGTTTGCGAGCTCGTGACCCCGAGGACATTGTCGAAGGTGAAGGCTCGATCCCTGCCGACGATCAGCTGCTGGGGTCCCTGTTTGGTTCCTGCACTTTCACCTCGGGACGATCCAGAGCTGCTGCTGGACAACCCGTCGAACGAGGCGGCGATGCGAATGCAGCTCTTGGTCTGCTCCTGCTTCTCCTTGGAGCTGAGAGGCCGGATCCGCACACAAACCTTGACCGAGTCCTGCTCCTCAGCGCCTCCACGACGGCTATTCTCCGCAGTCATGAACTCGGCAAACACTCTTAGCAGCAATATATGGGGGAATGGAATGGCAGGAAGCAGCAGTGAGCAGTTGGCTGAAAGACTGGCCATATTGTCGTTACCCCCCACGGGCTCTTCCAGGATGGAAACGTCCATCCATTTGTTTCATCTGGCTTGGAAGCTGCAAGGAATCGCCAAAGTTAGACACGCCTTATGTAGTAGTAGTTTGCTCCAACGGTATCAATACAACACACAATAATCGCTGTTCTTGATGACCCGTTAGTTCAAAAACGTGTCTTTGATGGGTATTGACTGATTGACCTTGACTACCCAACTGGCATGTCCGCCATATCTCGACACTTGACATTCAGCCATGTCGGGCGTCAGCGTTGGTAGCCGCAAAGGCGCAAGTCCCCATGATTTGGCTGCAGGAAGTGACAATGAGGGCACGCCTCCATCCGACGAAGCTTCTGAGCCCACTGGCTGCACCATCGGCATTGACTTCGGCCGTACAAAGTGCGAAGCTGCTGTTGTCGCTGAGGACGGGAGTGCAGCGTTGATTCCATTGGAGTTGCTAGCCCCAGAAAAGTGTTTCTCGCTGCCCAGCTACGTGTCCATGGGGGCCACTGGTGAGTGGGAAGTCGGGTTGCAAGCGGTGAGTCGTGCTAAGGCTGGACACCCGTACACCGTGTACGACTTGACCATGCTACTTGGCAAAAAGTTGGACGCGCTACGACAGCGAGACGTTGAGCGCTGGGCGTTCATTCTCCGTTCCGGTGTTGCTGACAAAGCTGTGGTAGAATGCCCCACCAAGAGCAATACCCCTGATCTGGCGTACCCTGAGCAACTCGTTTCCAAGCTTCTGTCCACGATCAAGCAACGTGCCGAGGTCTTCACTGGAAAGCGCGTCACTGGTGCCGTATTGAGCGTTCCAGCAGCGTACAACCGCACGCAGCGTCAGGCTCTTCGGGATGCGTGCAGTATTGCTGGGATCCCTGTCGAGAAACTCGTGATATCGTCATCGGCATCTGCTGTTGCCCACGCAGACTCACTCACAGACGCAAACAGTAGCGAGAAGATGGCGCTGGTAGTGGACTGCGGCGGTGGGAGTTTAGACGTTACTTTGGCTCGAGTTCGTGCAAATGCGGCCGAGGACTCATCTACGGGGATCGAAATTCAAGTTGAAGCGACAGCGGGTGATCTCGAAACGGGAGGCGAAGCTCTCACCGATCAGCTCTTCGACCATTTCTACCAAGAAGCCAAGGCGTCCGACACGTCCACGAAGACATCAAGCCCAGCATTCTCCCGCCGTCTTCGACGTGCCTGTGTCTTGGCGCAGCGAATCCTCTCCACATCGCAACAAGCAGCAATTGATCTCCCGCCTTGGCTGCTTCGACGTGGAGCTCGCGGGTCAGGATCAGCCACTGGAGCGGTCGCGGGGTTTAGTAGCAGCATCTCGCGAGCAGATTTTGAGACCTTGTGTGGAACAGAGCGATGGAGTCGTCTACCAGATACCGTCGACCAAGTTCTGGCGAGAGCGAAGGTGAAGAAAGAGGATGTCGACGTGATTTTGGTCGCTGGAGGTGCCGAAATTCCGTGAAGTGCTTGGAGACTGCTTCGCGGAGCACTGGAGCCGTATCGTGGACCTACCCAAACACACTGTCGCAGTCGGAGCGGCCTTGATCGCAGCTCAGAACGGTCGACACTCGTTGCTCTACGAGCCCACACCGTTGG
This sequence comes from Phytophthora sojae, assembly GCF_000149755.1. Classification (NCBI taxonomy): domain Eukaryota; phylum Oomycota; class Peronosporomycetes; order Peronosporales; family Peronosporaceae; genus Phytophthora; species Phytophthora sojae. The sequence goes on from NW_009258115.1 coordinate 4,718,544, forward strand.
CACTAGGTATCCGCAGTGCCAGTGGAGACACACTGGTTGTGGTACCGCCCAGTACCCCGCTGCCAACGCGACAATCGCGAGTCTACTACGCCAGTTGCCAGAGCGAGATCACGTTCGACATCCTGGAAGGCTTGGAGCAACAAGCGAACCATAGTCCCGGAAACACCAGCAGCTTAGAGCATTGCATGGGTTCCGTGCCTATCGACAAGACTCGTGCATCTGCTCCGTTGATATTGAGGCTTGAGATCGTGTTCGAGGTGGACGTGACCGACCGCTTGGCGGTTGTGGTCTCGGACAACTCAAATAATCGCACGACGCGGTTGGTCGTAGCTGGGGATGAAACGTGTCTCTCACCTGAGGCCATTGCACTGGCAAAAGCTCATCTGAGTGAAACTCTGAAGAACTCTGGCGACGTGGAAAACGAATCCAAACCCGCACCTCCGTCGTTGGCGTTGACAATTTCTCCACAAAGTCTCGCACCTGTTGAAGCTTGTCCAATTGACTCCCTGCGCTCCTGCGTAGCTGCGTTGGCACCTATGGTGCAGACCAACCGCCCCAGCGTCTGCATTCCACCTGGAGACGTGTTCATCCTGCGTTCAAGAGTTGAACACGCGAGCGCGTGGCTAGCTCAAGTCGATTCGAACGCGCTCAATACCGACCAGCAACGACACATGGCGCGCGAATATCTCCGTCAAATCCGCGTGCTCCACCTCTCGAGCACTGCCAGCAGCGCCTTCTCTCAACTGCGTCAGGAACTGGACCTGCTCAACTAAAGCAAACAAAATCAAGCAACAGGGAATGCAGCAGGCGCTAGCGAGGTCACATATCTATCTCGATAAGTAGGTGTTTATTAGTGCGTGACTGCTGCTCATACGAGGACACAGCGACCGCAACAAAATCTCACACTTCTTCCGTTCGAGTCGTGAATATCTTGTCTTCTCTGTCCGAACTCAGTGTTCCTCACTTTTGCACGTCAAGCTCCGTGTTGATGAGGTCCACGAGCTTGTCCAGGTCCGCCAGCCCCTTCTTCACGTCGAACGTGCGCAGGTTGCCCAGCTTCGTGTAGAAGTCAATGAGCGGGGCAGTCTCCTGGTTGTACACCTCCAACCTGAAAAAAGCGAAATATAAAAAATCGTCAGTAAAAAAGTGGAAACGAAAAAAAATGAAAAAGTATCTAACCGCACCTTTGCTTGACAGTCTCCGGGGCGTCATCCGGACGCTGCACCAGCGATGCCGAGCCGCAGGAGTCGCACACTCCCTCTACCTTGGGCAGCAGAGGCGGCATGTAGTACTCTCCCTCGTTGATGAAAGCCACGTTGTAGCCGTGGCCACACTTGGTGCACACCCTAACCAGGTTAGACACACACAGAGAATAACGGTTAGCACTAGCCTAAAGATTTAGCACCAGCTTAAACTTACCGTCTGCCACTGATCTTGTCCGAGAGGATCCACTGCGGTAAGTCGATGTTCACCACCAGGTCGAGCTTCGTGACCTTCTGGAAGGCTTCGGCCTGGGGCACGTTGCGCGGGAATCCGTCCAGGATGAAGCCGCGCTTAGCGTCGTCCAGCGCCAGCCGCTGCTCCATCATGTCCAGGATGATCTGGTCGGGCACAAGAGCTCCGCTGTTGTTGTATTCCTATCAAGAGGGTAGCATCAAGACCGCGGTTAGCACTAGCCTAAACGGCAACTGCAAATTGCTGGAAGATCACCATAACCATAACCGTCGGCTCGGTTAGCACCACCTCTCTAACGCACCTTGATCTTGGCGCCGAGCGCCGTGCCCGTCTTGATCTCGTGGCGCACCAAGTCCCCCGTGGAGATCGTGGGGATGTGCAGCATGGGCGCGATGCGCGAGGCGTACGTGCCCTTGCCGGCGCCGGGCGCGCCCAGGAACATGATCTTCAGCGTCTTGGCGGCCATGGCAATGCGTTAGGTGAATCCTCTCTAGCCTGACGTCAGTTGGTTTGTGAGCCGCTCGTCACGCAAAAAACGCAACATGTCACTAAAATGAGGGGTACCCCCGCTTTTCACGGGGGTACCCCTCTTTGCCGGTACAAAGCGCAAGTGAGGCGACCGATTACGAAGCATCATCTTTCCCGTCGCCAACTTCAACGCTTACCGTGCACAATGTCTCGCCTTGCCTTTCCAGGGACATCGAGGACACGCAAGTATCGACGCTTTGAAGAAGACGGCGAGAAACCACGACAAATAGTTTGTTAACGTAACTTAGGTAAAGATAAAAACTGCCATTTCGACTTGCTTGGAACGACTCCAACACTCACGTAATAAAGAGTTCGCCTTGAGCTTGACTTTTTCTTGTCGGCCAACTGGGTCAGAACCCCCAAAACCCGCGGCGTGCGTTGGCTTGGCCCATTTCTTCTGCTTCACCTTCTCCTTCGTTTAACCTTTTGCTTCCGCTCCGCCTTCCGCGGCAACACCAGAATCTCCAACTGGAGACAATGTTTCCCCGCCGCTTGCAACAGCTTTCGCAGGTGCTTACTCTCCAGTGGCACGAGTGTCAAGTCCAGTCGTCTGAGTCCCGGCATCTCCACGAGAATCTTGTCCCAGTCCACGTCCACTTTCTCCGTCTTGGCGTCTTGGTGGTTAACAACGTGAACTTCGGCGTTCCGTAGCCGTGTTCCTCCTCTCGGCCGATGACAACTCGGAGGTCGCACACGGCGCCACCCCCAGCTGCAACTTGTTGCTGAATAGCTGTCACTTCCTTTTTAGTCCCTTGTTTGAGGCGGATCTCAATGGTTTCTTGCTTGTACTGCGTCGTCAGCTGTTGCACTAAGTGCAACCAGCTCTTGGACACCAGCGCCACTTCTTCGAGGCACTCGCCGGGCGGAGAGCGCGCGCTTGGCAGCAACGACTGGTCGTAGTCGCTCACCGCGAACTCCATCACCAGAGAGAAGACGGACAGGGGCAACGAAGCCATCAAAGCAGGAGCCATGGCCGACGGCTTGATACGTTTTCCCATTTTGGGGCCAAAGTTCAAGCTATTCACTTAGGTACGATGTATATTTTGCCTTGAAGTTGCCTAATCTTTTTATAAGAAAATACCACAGTATTTTTGTAAGAAAAACTAAAAGTTTTTTTCCATTGGGACTCGATAATGCTGCTCGGTGTCTACCTGAAGAGGTAGTCGGCGAGGTTGATGGTGTCTCGTGGCAGGTTGAGATCAGGGGGCTCGTAGTCTTCGTCGTCGGGGCCGTTGATGAACAGGTTGTTGCCAAAATGGTCACGACTCCAGATGAGCGTCAAGAGGTCGATCCTGCTGAAGCTGTCTCCAGTCTGTCCGGTGATGTGGGTACTTGCTTTGAGGGACGGATGCTGCTTCTGCACGCGCTCCAGTAGCGGTCTCAGTTGGCCGCACATGTAGGAGCCACTCCACTGCTTGTTCAGTTTGGATTTGTACGGGTTGGCGAGGTACACCTCGAACTTCTGCCGGCGCGCGGCAGCGCCAAAGTCCTTCTCGCTGACTGCTGCAAGCCGGCGTAGCAGAGCGATCACCACGGAGTAAAACCTCGGCACGCTGCCTTGCTGCCCGCCGATACGAAGATCAATCTCGAACGTGTTGCCAGTGCGGCAATTCTTCTCAATCACGAGACGCATGAAGTCGAAAATTCCATCACCAGTACACATGACGGCCAAGTTGCTCTCCGTCAGCCCCAGGTATTTCAGCTCGGCCAGTTTGAATAGCGTGACATCCGTGAACGTAACCGTCTTTTCTTCGAAATTGGAGCAGTTTCTGATGGCAAGCCTCCGAAGGAGAGGGCAATGCGTGACCACTGATCCCCAGAACTTGTCTCCATACTCGTCGAGCGTAAAGAGTCGAGCCGGCGTGGGGTTGTACTTTTGCGAGTCGACCTCAACGATGAGTCGGCTCAAACCGGGGCACCCTTTGAAGAGAGCGCGAATGTTCTTCGCATCTTTGCCGTGGCAGTTCTTGATCGCGGTGGCAGTAGCGTGATCGCAGTGCTTGAAATACTCCTTCCAGGTCCATAGTAAGTTCGCAGTCAAGGTGAGCTCCTTCAGCTGCATCTTCGGATATGCGCCAAATGCACTGAAAAATGGATCCGCAAAGGGCATCGCAGCCCAATGGAACTTGCGCAGGCTCGTGCAAGTCTTGCTGAACTGCTCCCACGTGTCTAATGACATCATCCACTTGTCATCGCACCTCACACCATTATACCCATGGAAAACTTGCTCGGGTCCATCCAAATACTCGACGTTGGGGCAGAACTTCATCACATTTTCCAAGAACTCAGTGATCGATCGGTGTCTCTCCGCTTCGTTCCTAGTGGGTACCGTCAGTTGCTTGAGTCCACCACGTCCGCCTTTCACGTACATCTGCTCGATGGCCTCATAGAGTTCCTTCATCACCGTCTCGATCTTCTTCCCCTTCACAACCTTGTTCCCCTCCTCCCTGCGTGGCAGAACGAGAGCATCCAGTTGCAAGCAATGCTTCCCTGCCGCGTTCAGCAACAATGGCAAGTGCTTGCTCTCCAACGGGACCAACCTCAAGTCCAGCCTCTCCAACGCCGGACAGTTGGCCAGAATTGCACCCCAGTCCACTTGCGCCTTCTCAGTCTCGTCCCTCAGCTCCATGAACTTGTTCTCTCCATAGTGCCATCTCCCCTTCCGCCCAATATGCAGGCGAAGGTCGCGTATGAATCCTCCCCGAACGAAACTTTCATGTTGCAGCTTCGCCACCTCCTCTTCCGTCCCAAATTTAAGGTAAAGGGTAATGGTTTCTTGCAGGTAGTGCGCAGTTAGTTTCTGCACCGCAGCTCTTGCAGACCATCGCCACCTCCTTCAACAACTTCCAGGGCGGACAGCGCCGAGTCGGCAGCAGCGACTCCGAGTAGCTGTAGTAATAGAACTCCATGATGTGGGAGATGACAGACCGCGGCAGGGACCCAAGCGTGGCACGTCCGACGGGGGCGACGTCTTGAGCCGCTTCACCTCCGTCATTTTGGCGCCGAAAGTTCAAACTTTTTGACACGCAAACAAATTACTGTAAGTACGAATGGCTATATTTTTGTGCTGAAGTGCATATCCTGCTATTAGCCTGACGAGTTCTCGCGCAGCCATGCAAACCTAAATGTATAATCGGATCCTGTTATTGAAAACACACGAGTCAGTTGAGAACGGCCCTGCGGGGTTAGCTGCATAACGCAAGTATAGGGTCTTACCGAAGTGCTGCAACGATGCTTGGATGTTGTAGAAGACCCGCAAGATCATCCTGTTCTGCACTTGGTTCCACTGCTTTTCCAGTACAAATGACAGCTGATGCAACGCTAAAATCTGCAATCTACAGAACGAAGAAAAGTCGAAAGTTGCTAACATAGTCATGATATTGGAAGAGAGCTTGAACGCGCTGCGTAGAATATTTGCCTTGCAACTCGACTTGCACCGCCTTCCAGAACGCAAGGACCTTCGCTGCCACGAATGCAGTCATGCCGAGAACGCGAACTTGGTAGGCTAAGGAAGACGAACTGACAAACTTACTATCACGTGTTTTGCTATCCACGATGATCAAGCCCCATGAACTAGATATGTCTTTTGGATGACGTCCAGAAGTAGCGCCTTCGACAAGAAGGTAAGATTTAAAAGGGTCTTATGCGAAGACGTTTCTAATGCGGGACTGCTACCCAACGTGGCAGATATGCGTTAGTGCGAATTGTTTCCTGAAATACTTCGCTGAAATTCCACCGTAACTTCGTTGTAGGCATCCTGTTTACTGCACATGCATCCGATACATTCAAGCGTATTTTGAGCTCCAACAGCCATACTCTTCATTCATTCAAGCAGACTGACCTCCTTGGTGTGCGCAGATCACAGCAACAAATCACGAACTTTCACGAAACAAACAAAGACGACGTTCTTATCGCTCTTTCCGTTCATTTCCTTCCTGAATGTCAAACGACTTCATATTACGTTTTTTCCGGATTACCGTCCAACGCATTCCAAAATCACGATTTTTTTACTTCAGTCTTTGTAACAGCTACGTCGAAGAACGAGCTGGAACCTGAACATTTAATCAACATCCTGATTGACGTGAAGTAGGGACATGTAATGGTGACACAATGCGCGGGGCCACACGCAAGAGGACCATAAAGGTGCTTGCATCACCAGCTGTAGAAATACTTGCAATCGACGAGGCCCGGGCGTGTGCTTCGATCCAATCAAACTCGGATTGTCACGTGCCTACAACCTACCGTGTTCGAACAGCGGCATCAACTGCAACTAGCACCTCGTGCTGTGTCTTGTTAGCAACTTGCTGACAAGATGATTCTAAGTTTTGGTTAGCAAATTTCCGCTGACAAGATGTATCTACATACTGCAGAGTTCTATGGATCAACTTGCTCTGCCGCGTAATGTTGTTGCTTTGAGCACTCACTAGCCATAGCGTGACGGTGCCGACAGCGGCCTACACCTGCCGGCACAATCTATCATTGGTTGAAAGCCTGAATTTTTTTGATTGGTCTAAAACGGCTATTTTGAACCCTTCTCGCATTTTCATTTCGTGGTGAAGGTCATAATGGCGGCGCTCCTGAGCGCCCCGTGACCTGCGCTACGCCCTCCCCTCCAGGCTTCGCGTGCGTGTCATGCGGGCGTGCACAGGCGTGAGCAGGTCCCCCAAGTCGGTTCGTGGCAAGCCCGGCACGTCGGCGTGCTCAGCCTGTGCCCTCGGACCCAGTCAAGAGCGAGGAGGACTAGGGCACCTAGGACACAAGGGCGAGGGGCAGCAGGCACCGGGGGGAGGGCACCAAGAGCGCGGGGAAGGCGAGGAGCTCAAGAGTACGAAGGACAGCTGAGGCTCCACGGGCACGACGGACGGACGGGCGTCGTCGTCGTCGTTGGCGGTGGCGGCGGCGGTGGAGGAGGTGGTGGCCGAGGAGGGGGAGGAGGAGACGGTGGAGGAGGAGGAGATGAAGGAGGTGGAGAGAGTGAGGCAGGCTGTGATGACGCTGCAGAAAGGATGGAGGTTGAGCAGGAGTCGAAGAGGGGAGGCAGAGCGAGCGGCAGTGGAGGAGGAGGTCGTGCAATGCATCAAGGAGCGTGGCGGTCACCGCTGAGGCAGCCGTGGAGGAGAGGGGATACGACGGAGCGGCTGCCGCGTATTGTAAGGAGAAGGAGGGTGCGGCGGAGCTGAAGGAATGAGTGGGCACGGCTGAGGTGAGCGCGCGGCGTACTCGAGTCGTCAAGCCTGCTGGCATCCGTGGACAAGGGAGAGTGACTGCAATAGAGAGCGAGTGCGGCGGGGACGAAGGCGCAGTTTGCCGGTTGAGGAGCGGGTGGTCTGCGGCGAGGACACAAGGAAGCGTGCGAGGAGCTGGTGCGTCTCGTGGCGCCGCAGCTGGTCATGCAGAGCTGCCACTGCGTGCGGGTGCTTTGTGTACGGTTGGCGGGGTGGCATGTTACTGGGACCTGCCCCGATGCCCTCCTAGCTGGAGTTAAACCGTTAATACTAATTAAGTATCTATTTATTCAAGTGTTCCATTGCGTCACCTCCTCCTACATGTACATCTCTACGATAAGAAACTTGCAAATACTACCTTGCCGTTCTGCTAACATGTAGTACTAGTACTTAGTAGTGGTAAGTTCATGAAAGAGCATCGCCACGGAAACTCGGTTGAGTTTGAGAAGCTAGCGGAAGCGCCACTACAAAACGCGTAAAGCAGTCAAATTCATGCTATACAAACTTTACTGATTGCAACATCGAATTGCGTTAAGATCATTGGATTTGCCAGCCGTGTACATGGCATGTACTCAGGCATGTCAGGAGGGGGTATTGTGGACAGAAAAAGAACGAAATACCCCATTTAAAGTTGCCAAGAGTACCCCCTCTTAACTAAGGGAATGCAGGCGTGGAAGCCAACTTGCACTGCGGTCTCCAGCGTCTGCAGAAGGTTATCCATGTATGCAACGAGGAATAGGCCAAATACATGGCTAATAACACTCTTAGCACGTCGCAAGCGGTGTCGAATCCAGTAGTATCGCTCATATGTAGATGTAAGTCGGGATCGTACCGCCTAAACTCAAGTTGAAGACTCCATTGGTGGCTAGTTGCTCACTTGAGCGTCAAGCGCCGAACTTGTCAATCATTTCTAAACTTGCCAAACAACGGCCAACCCACCAACGCCCATGCCACCCACTTCATCTTCCAAAGCTGCCGGAACCTCCAAAGGCCGTGGGAAGGGTCGCTATAAGCCGACTACAAGTTCAACTCAGGCGACTCGAAAGCTGCGCAGTGTTAACGACGCACAAACTTTGCCAACCAAGGTGAAGCTGCCAGCGCGTCAGCAATGGCTTCGAAAGTATGAGAAGGAGCTATGCGTTCGTCCGTTCAACTACGTGATCTGCAAATTCTGCGAGGTGTTTGGACGGGAAGATCCGCCGGACGAGCAAGCCGATTCCGCGTTCGATGCGTTGGTGAGGAGCGCGAAAAAGAAGCGCAAGAAGATGGCTAAAGCTATGGTGTTCAAGACGTTTCGCCGCGACCATATCATCCGACACATGCAGCTCGAGCACTCGAAGCAGTGGTCTGCCTTCCTTGCTGTCACGGAGGACGAAGAGCGCGAAAGCTTTTTTCTGCCTACCCGGATCGAGGACTTCCTCCCGAGACACCCTCAGATTTCGTTTGTGGTTCCGAGCGGAATTGCCTGCCTCATCGAGCGTCTGTTCTGCAACCGAGGTGATACGCCACACGGCTTGGTGACCGTGGACGACGAACCCGGAGAGGTTGAAGTCTCCAACGACTTTATGGAGGCCGAGACGGATGGATACGTTCTAGTAATCCGTGATCGAGACCAGTTTGAGACCATTATCAGCTGCAACAACGCGGGAGTAAGCTTTCGTGCCATTGCTGGTTTGTTTACCACATTCGGAACCGCGCTGTCCAACATGAAGCTTGGATCCCCCTGCAGACAAGTAGTAGGGCAATCGGTTCCCCATGTCGTTGCTCTCAACCTCTCTGTTATCAGCTCACTGCTCAGCAAGAGCTGGGGATTTTCGCTGATGGTTGATGGCGCAACGCACAACAAAGAAGGATACCTGGACGTGCGTGTGTCGTTTGGCCTCGTGGGTAAAATTCACAACATCCACCTCCTCGCCATCCCCATTGGCGATAGCGCCCACACAGGCGAGAACTATGCTGAGCTTGTCATTGATCTACTAAAGGACATCGGTGAAACCAACCTGCTCCCTCAACTGATCGGTATCTCGACGGACGGAGCTGCAACGATGCTAGGCCGCCACCAGGGATTCTCGACGCGACTTCGTGCTGCTGCTGAATTCTTTGGAAACTCGGCCATCACGATCAATTGGTGCGGGAGCCACCAGTTGAACCTTGCCGTAAACGCGTTCCTAAAAGTACTCGACAGAACGGTGAACTTCAGGTCGAGGCTGGGAATGGAGATCTCGTTTACACGGAGATACGAAACTGTACGCTTCGCAGTGGGTTTATGCCCAAAGTATGCAACGACTAGTTGGGAGTCGATTCATGACACGTGTCATTTCCTGGCCAAGCATTACGAACAACTCGTTGCTGCACAAGACGCGAAGAACTACTCGCGGTCGAGCAGCGCATGGTGGCTGTGTCTATTTGTTGTGAGCGAGCTGACTGAGGACATACGAATGTGTTTTCGCAAGCTGCAAGGTAAGACTGTCACTATGAACGAGCAGTACACCGCTCTGGATGAGCTCGTGAACACGTTCCAGTTGCAGTACGAGAGCGACACCGAAGACGGCTCAGTGAATGTGGACAAGACCAAAGTGGCCAACCACCTCAAGTGGTGCTCGTACAATTCGTTGGCGCTATTTAGCAGCATGGACGTCGGAGTGCAGAGAGACGAGAATGCCACAGAAGACCAGACCCACACTGCGATGGATGGTACCGAACTGGACGACGCATCCCCCGACGAGCAACCTGATCAAAACGACGTCGAGTATGAGATCGATCCCGCCCCAGCTTAAGACCCTATGACTCAGACTGAACTTGTTGGAGCGGTAGCTGAGGCCATCACCGTTTTCATCGAAACCGTGTCATGTATCAAGCTCGACATCAACAGAGTTTACCGCGAGGAACCTCCTACTTCTCCTATCGAGATAATACAGTGCACGGATCGCGCCTTCCGTGCACTGCTGGCAGCTCACAGCCCCAAATTGAAGGCTCGATTTGGTGCTACGGCAACAACCGATATCTGGAACCAAAGGAAGCAACTGGCGCACTACTTTAACAAGAAGTCTGAAGGTCGCCGCCGGCTTGAAAGCCCACAAAACTCGTCACGTGAAGTGACACTCGAGGTTGTCTGGGAGAAGGCGGCCTCGTTCGGCAACTTTGAACTGCTGGACGAGTTTGCTGTTGGACTCGCTAGCATTGCGCCAGGTACCCACACAGTAGAGGGGGACTTCAGCACGCTGAAGCGTACGATGGGTCCGCATCGCGGCCGACTCAGCAACTACGCAATGGAAGGTGAGTTGCAATGTCGACAATACTTTGAGCTCATGAGTTTGGCGAACAAGATGTCCAGGTACCAAGCAGCTGCCTAGTGTGCGTTCCTCTCCAAGCCACACTCTAGCGTAGACCACCACGTTCACATTCTTATACATTCTTGTAGCGCCCCTTTCTAGCTTTCAATACACAGCGATACATTACTGATCGGGCTACCCCTTTTGAAGCCCCCAGGAGTACCCCGTATATCTAAAAAGGGCATTATTTGCAAAATGCCCCCTCCGGACATGCCTGCATGTACTACATGTACAACTCAACAGTCAACATTCTTAGCGAAAATAACTGGTTGGTTGTCATCTATGGATAAATATCGTGACGGTGCCGACACATATGATTTTATACTTATCCACTGTATGGTGGCCATGGTCCAATCAAATGGCGATGACCGATTATTATCGAATGAGTAGGACGATAGATGGTATTTTATCCAATCGTCAACGTTAGGGGTAGGTGTATGAGCCGTGCTGACGTATAACGTAGGCATGGCTGTCGAGATATGTTATCCACCTATAGTAAAGTTAAGTAATTAGGTGATTATACACATATTTTGCACGCCTTCTGCACCCAAAAGGATGTCACTATTGCGAAATAGGATCCTTGCACAGCGCGAGGTGGCGCACCCTGCATACACATAACGTACTCTGTTAGTGAATAGTGTCTCGGTGAAACTTAGAGGGGCAACTTCTCCACTGTAGATCGCAATAGGATCGAGTACAAACACTGCCGACGTTAATGCTTGCGATGACCTACATGTGAGCCCGTGTTCCACTCAGTTAACCTCGTAATTGGATCTAGAGATGTATGCAGTTGCGCAACTCCCAGACGACAAAGGAACCATTGAAGGCGCGTCATGGTGTATTCGGCCCAGCCGGAGACGAAGCCATTGACAACATGGCTGGCGCTGACACTCAAGTCGCTTTCTGAGCGCAGTCAACACTTGCTAGGGCGCCTCAGGCAAGCTACTCAGCTTAAATCAGCGTCCATCCCTTATTTTGTAGTTCATCCGGGGCATGGACATCCCATCGTTCAGGCAGACTCACTGCTAGCTGGCCTACAGTGTAGACCAAAGGTGTAGACTCTACATCATCCGATAGCGGAGCTCTTCCAAGTGAAAATCATTATCGTACTTGGCTGTTTGTTTGAGTCGCGGATACAAGTTGATTGAGGCAATGGCCACGTCTGAGGTCTGGAGATTTCATTGGCTTCACCAAAACTCCTTTTGACCAATCAGCAGAAAGTCGAGCGGAGGATGTCGGCTCGGACGTCGACAGAAAAAGACGTCGGGTCAAGGTCAAAACCCTCGATCTACTGGCCAGACGCATCGTCACCCTGTGGCGACTTATCTCGTTAGGAATGGCCCTTACACCCGGTACACCCACGACCTCCACCCCATCAACATTTTGTCGTGTGCCGCGAAGTGTGAGCACGTCCAGTGAATTGGAAGACCACCGCCTCGCCTCACGTACAAGCTACAGGGGAGGGGGTCAATGGTTCATTCCGAGTTCACTTCTCAATTCTCCAAGCCGCCCCATAATACAAGACCAAGCCAAGTCAGGCTCCTACGCGGAGATCAAGTCGCCCGAAGTCGAGAGCAACGAGACGTTCGGTCAGCATGAAAACGGCGCGCTACGTGCCGCTCGAGGCTCCGTGTCGGTGTTCTCGTGGCAGAACCTGGGCATGGCAGCGCACATGGCTGGCATCGGCATCGTAACCAGTACGGTCAGCGGCGTGGTGTACGCGGTGCTGAATAATTATTTACACATGTCCGCCACGCTGGTCGCGACCGCTGTTGCTCTCATCGAGTTCCAGCGCAGTCTCCGCGTCTTCACGGGCATGTTGACCGACACTTTCCCGATCTGCGGCTACCGTCGACGCCCGTACACTGTGATCGGGTGGGGACTGTCGTTCGTGTCTTGCCTGCTCATGGCAATTCTTCCCTGGGCGCTCCGTACTACGGCGACCAGGCGATCGCTATCTTGGACCCCACCCGAGCAACTTGCAACGATCGACTCAGACGCCCCCAACCGCGGCATCAAGATGACCGTCCTCATGATGCTTGCCAACTTTGGCACAGTTCTGGCTTACAGTGGATTCAACGGTGCTCTGATTGAGATCTCACAGCAAGAACCGGCGAGCATTCGAGGCACCGCAGTGGGGAACTGCAACGTCGTCTTCTACTTTTTCTCCATTATCTCCGCGTTCTTCACTGGGTTGGGACTTAACAGCGAAGACTACGGCGGTACATTTTGGTGGTCCATTGGATTCAACGCCGTCATGGGCGTTTGCGCCGGGATGTCGCTCCTCGTGATCCCCTTCACTTGGTTTTGCATCCAAGAGGAGAAAGTATCATCCAGTCCGGTTTCCAAGTCCGTGCTCGTCTTCATCTACGAGCTGCTGCAACAGAAAATCATCTACCGGTACATCGCGTTCCGGTTCTTCTACAACGTGTTGGCGCTGTTCTCGGTGACGACGTCAAGCGCCATTCAAAGTACGTGGGCTGGTGTGGAACCGCTCAACAACGGCATCGCGACCATGCTCGCTGCCTTCCTGACGATGGTCGGCACGTACTTGACCAAGAAGGACGGGCTGGCGTGGAATTGGCGCCACATCATCATCGTCGCACAGATTCTCGTAGTGGCTCTCGATGCCATCCCGACAATGTTCACAATGTGGGATGTGTTCCGCAGTCAGTGGTTCTGGCTTGGAGTTCCGCTTCTTGAGAAGATCCCGTACGCTGCAACCGACTTTGTCGGTGCGTTATTCATGCTTGAGGTTGATAGCCAGGGCTTCGAGGCGACGTTGTTCGGGCTGGCCGTGACTTCACAACGCGTTGGTATTCCGTTCGCAACGGTTCTCACCAAGACGGTCGATGGTTACTTCGACATTGAGCGCGAGTACATCCAAGCGGACGACCACCACGTGCGCTCTCAAGTCACGTACGCGTACGTAATCGCCTACGCGGTCAACTTGCTGGCGATTCTGTTCGTTATGTTGTTGCCGCGCCAGAAAGATGAACTGCACCGGATGCAGCGTGAGGGAGCGAGGAGCAAGGTCGGAGGAATCGCGGCGATCAGCGTTCTAATCTTTGCGCGGGCCTGGTCGCTGATGACCAACATCTTGAGCTTGTTCGACTCGACCAAGTGCTTGCGCATTGCGGGAGGAAGTGGGGGCTAACAACCACTCTCTGTTCGGAGCAACTTCTGTTCTCATTCGTGTAGGAGATCTTCATCTCACTTACGGTAGTTGACCAAATTTGAGTTTTGCTCTGTAGTCGGGGCTTTCAGCTAATACATCATCACCCCTTTCCAGTTTATGTTCATCGCGCACGCCAACATCGTCATGCAGCCCAAAAGAAACCATTTTTTTCAATAAAGTATCTTTTCACTTCAAGTACAAAACCCTTCAAAGCACACATGCACATATTCCATATCCCAGGTTTTGCATCGCCTGCTTCCAGTATTGACAGACGCATCCCAACTTCGTTTTTTGCGCTCTTCCGCCCAACCAACGGACACCAACGAACTACGACCAACCATGTCTGCCACCGTGATCCCCTCGGTGGGGCCATCGATGGCTGAACACCTCCACGGCCTGCGCGGCGGTGCTCGACCTGACTTTCAGGAACCACTCCCCTCGCCTGCGCAGCTTCAAGAGCTCTTCGACCATCACCGGGCTGATGTTCCCCTTGAGGACTTCCTCCGTCGGGTGTGTGAGACTCGGCCTACTGGCACGGCCACTGCCACCTTTCCATTGATGCTTGACTCCGGCAACTTCTTCCAAGGGGTGTCGATGCCACGCATCATGGACTCTCTTATTCGGGACAACGGGAACTCGGTTCTCAAACGTCTACTGCTTGAGCATGCTTTCGGCGCGATCGACAAACGCCGAGATGGCGGCTTACGCATCCTGGTTCGCACCAGCGAAGCGCAGCAAGCTTTGAATGGCGAAGAGGTATCGATCATGGGGAGGAAGTTCCGGATTGGGCTAGAATCGCCTCTGGCTCAATGCTTCTTCCTTGATGTGATCGGCCTCACTACCGCGGAGGAGGCACTCAACGTGTTCGGGTCCCTCGCCTCTCGTGGGGCTAAACCTGTGCACTTCCGAGCTGCTGCCTACGATAAGGTCTCCGGCCTTTGCTCTACAACGTGGCGTTTTTACTTGCCGGGGGAAGAGGCTCCACCAAGCCTCTCCCGCGATGGGAGTCTACGCTCCTACGTCCGTGTGGGGAGGAAATCCTACCGATGCTTCGGTAAGAATGACGCGTCTGGGGGCCGACCTCGCCGTCAAAACCCACCGGGGGAAACCCCGGCACTGCGTGTGCATCAGCGCACGAGAGAATCAAGTGGTGACGACGGACCCACGGCTGCAGCCACCGGAAACGCAGCTGCGGCCACGCCAGCTCCTTCAGATCCAGGACAGACTGTCGATCCCCAGGAAGCTGTACCGTCGAGTCACTCACCCCAGCCTGAGGAGGGTGGTGGGGTACCGACTCAGTCGGCAGACTCGCGCGCACGCTCCATGTTGGGCAGGGAGGTGGTCGGTGCGGTGGAGCCGGTCCACGATGACGAGGCAGTGCTGGAGCAAGTCTCGGGGCGGGGGGGGGAGTGCGCTCACTCGCCGAGCCATTCTCCGCCTCGCTCCCCAACGCTGCGGGTTAAAAATCGCTTTAACGTACTTGACGATTTCGACGGCGATGCCGACCTAGAAGTCGCCACAGCCAACGAGGAGGACGCTGTCATCTATCAGATTCTGCCTAGGGTGTCTGCAGCTACTAAAGCCCGAGTCCGCCACCGCTTCATGTCGAAGCGCCCAAAGAACTCGTCTGGTTCCCAAGACCCCGACGCCGATGAAGCCATCACCAAAGCTCTGCAGGAACTCGAGGAGACATCGCTAACAGCTCAAGCGGCAGTGGGCGCCGACGCCATAAGGGTGGCCGAACGCCACGTCGAGGCGGTCAAGTTGGAGTTATCCAGGGCCAAAAGCGCGGAGAGTCTACTTAATTCGATAGTGGCGGCTCCTCATGCCTGGCAACTTGCACTCCAAGCTTCCGAGGTGGTCGATCAGTTCGAAGACTTCATCTCGCTACACGCTCTAAACCGGCAATTGCTCCGCCTGCCAAACGCCAGCTCCAAGTCGTTTACAGCACGGCTCGCGACTGTCGATCAGTTCCACTCTGGGTCCCGCTCTCAACTCATTGCCTCTATCACAGCTGCGGCAGGGTCATCCGAAGAAGGTCGCATTGGCTGGCACCACGCGCGATGTGTCAGTCTCTTCGAGCTACTATTGATTCTTATGGCTACTCACACGTTTCGAGACGACTCGTGGCTCGCCATCTTCGCGACCAGCTAGCTCCCCGTCCTTCTTGAAGCGTAAAGGGCTGCGTCTTCTGGCGGAAGCCACGCTGCGAGATCTGATTTACTCCAGCTACGGTGTCACGGTTGTCACGGAAAGCCTTCTTCGGCTGCCAGGCCTCGCCACTCTACTCGAGCTCTCTGGGTTGCAAGCTTCCGTCGACACGGTCTGGATGGACCTGACGCTGTCAGAGGTGAACCCAGCGACGGCCGACCAGGATATGGGCCCCGACCGCAGCTAAGGTCTTGCCGGACTGGCAAAACCTCAGCGTGCTCTCCGCCAATTTGAACGGGATATCTCCAACTGGCACGGAAGTGGCCCACCTCGCCCGGCGCCATGCCATTGTGTGTATCCAGGAATCCAAGCTGCGTGATGCGTCTCAAGCCTCGACGTTACGTTTCGTGGTGGAGGCTTCGGCCAAGCGCAAAGCTTTCATCAATGACAGGAACGAAAATCACTCGGGCTCAAGGGCCACTCGTAGCGGTGGCATCGTGACGGTCATTGACCCCAGCTTACCCGGTTTATCATCTGCGGAGGAACTTGTTCAGCACCGTCGCGAGGGCAGATACTCAATCGTACGACTGGTGATCGGGCCTTCGGTGGTGTATATCCACAACATATATGCCCCCAATGACAGCAGGGAGCGCAATAACTTCTTCGCAATGTTACCTCGGTCTTTCCCTGAGGATGTTGTCCACATTGCGTGTGGCGACTTCAATTTGACGCTGAACCCCTCGCTTGACGCGCTACGACCCGCGTCAGACCCGAGCCTAGCTGAATGTCGGGACTGGATGACTGCCCTGGCACTGGAGGACTGTTGGCGGACCCATCACCCAGCGGACTATGCTTTCTCCGGGCCCACAAGGGCAAACAGGAATGACTACATCGCCGTCTCGGAGGACCTCTGCACTCATCAGTACGCTGACTCCGCGTACGTGAACCTGGACAAAGGAGGAGATCACCTCGGCGTCCAGCTCCAGCTAACCAGTTGGCATCATCCACGCGGTCCGGCTTCATGGCGAGTGCCCCGGTGGTTACTCGACAACGAAGGTATCCGAGAGGAAATTCGTACGACGGCCGCCGAGCTGCTGCGTAGCCTCCCTAGCTCTGACAATCCAGGCGTCCTCTGGTCAGCCTGGAAATACCGGGTCCGTAAGTACCTCCAACGCCAATGCAGTTTCCTCCGCGCGCGAAATCGTCATGTTCACGACGCCCTTGTCCGCCGTCTGGAAAGGCTGTCATCGCTGCGAGCAGCGGACTCCTCCCCAGCGGTGGCCATCGCATGGTATAGTGCCAAGCGGGACGTCGAACTCATGTTGGAGGAACGTGAAGTCTACAGGAGCAGCTATCGATTTGACTATTTAGCGACTGCGCAGGAGACCAACCGTCGGCCTTCTTTCGTCCACCGGAGCCTGCGCGGCGGGTACCGCTCGATCGCGTCGAGCTGCAGGATGGGACCGTATCCACGGATCCGGCAACCATCTACGAGACTTTCCAGCAGAAATGGGGCTGTATCTTCGGCGATAAATGATTTGTCACGGACTCACAAGACGTCGCTGTCGACCTGTCTGCTCAGGATCAGCTCGTCAATGCAGTGGAAGATGTGCTTGCACCAGCCGAGGCTCTGGACCTCGACAGCGAGTTCACCACAGAGGAATTTACAGAGGCGATCATTTCGATGCGGAGCGACGGTGCACCGGGCCCCGACGGATTAACGGCACGCTTCTATCAAATCGCTCCAGACATCTTTGGGGAAGTTTTGGCTCGGGTATTCGACGGTCAGTTCCAGCGCGGCACTCTGTTAAGCCACCAGAACCTTTCCGAAGTCTTCTTGCTGCACAAGAAAGGGTCGAGAGCGCGTGTGGAGAACTACCGACCGATATCGTTGATGCCAGTGGAGGTAAAAGTGCTCTCCAGGGTTCTCGTCGAGCGCTTAAAGTCTCTGATGCACAAGTTGGCCCATGAGGACCAGCAAGGTTTCATCCCCGGTCGCTCGCTCCATCACCACCTGTTGTTGCTTTTGGACCTGCAAGCCTTCTGCCAGTCCACGGGTCAATCGGGGTTCGCCGCTTTTCTAGACTTCGAGAAGGCTTACGACCGAGTCGATTGGAAGTACTTGCTTCGTGTCATGGAACGACAAGGGTTTGGTCCCCGCTTACTCAAGTGGATCCACTTTCTTTACTTGAAACCAGCTTGCTCCCTCATGCTGGACGGCTGGAGCCAACCCAAATTATTCCCGTCTCGTGGTATGAAGCAGGGGGATTCGCTCTCGCCGTACTTGTTCCTGCTGGCAATGGTCCCTCTGGGAGTGATGCTTCGTCGTCAACCGGGCGTTGGTATCCCTCTGCCTATGCGCCGCATTGCTACAAGCCTCTTCTTCGCGGATGACTCGTTGCTCCTCGCAGCGTCCATCGAGGGGGTACACGCCCAACTTCAGACAGTCCAAGTCTATTGCGCGGGCTCCGGAGCCAAATTAAATGCCTCCAAGTCAAGACTGCTTCCGCTGTCTGGCACCTCCGCCAGGATAACTTCGGCTCCGCTGCCGGTAGTCGCAGCCGATGAACGTGTTCGATACCTAGGCATCGACTTCGGGTATAATGTTAACGCCGAGGCCACGGAGCGGGACCTTGACCAGAAGCTGAGCCAAGCACTGCGACGATGGCAGTATCGCGCCCGCACTTTCGAAGGCCGCAAACTGATAGTGACGACGATGGTACTCTCCTTGCTCTGGTACAAAGCCCTTCATCTCGTCATCCGTCCGACCACGATCCACAGATGGCAGCGCATGATCATTGACTTCGTCGTTTACAAGAAAGTACCACCCGCCTCAGCTCGGATCCGCCTTACCACCGCAGAATTGGCAGTGACTCCGACAGCGCAAGGAGGCCTCGGTGTCCCAGAACTCGCCTTGTTCCTCACGCGCCACAAGATGCGACTATTCCAAGAGTTTGCAGCGACGGTCGAATTGTCGACCACATCTACGATTCCGCTCTGGGCAGTTCTCCCCCTTTGGGCCGCCTACGGCGGTGAGATTTCACACTCGACCCGTCTCGACGACATATTCTACCTATCCGCCCGGGGTCATCAACCTGGCCACGTCACGTCATGGTGGAAATGGGCGTGGCGCCAGTGGCATGAACTAGCTCCACGTATGCAACAGCCACCGATGCCCAACACCCTTCATCAACGCCGGCTTCTCCACGCGCCGCTGTGGTGCAGCATCCTGCCACGCTTGCAAATCCCATCAAGCTCACGAGACCATTTCGAACCTCTATCCGACGGACTGCCGACATTCCACGCTTCTGTGATCAACTGGAGCGTCTCGGTTACCGGTCTCTCTTCGACTTTCTGGATTGGAGCCACTTTCTCTCTAGCTGACTTCATGCACTGGTTTCTCGGCCGCCATGAACTGTTCCGGTTTCGTGATGCCCACGCTTTGTTGATGAGAGTCTTTCAGAGAGTGTCCGTGGTGATCCACGCCATTACAACCAGCACCGGTGGTCTACTCGTCGTTCTCCAACGTCCAGACTCAGTCGCTGGTCTACTCGGCGTCACGACACAGTCACGCTTTCGGTTCTTTCCTCATCGCCGCAAGCAAGATTGGACCGCGCTCCTCCGTCCCCGACCTCGGCATGGGAGTCTCGAGCCAAACGCCTTCATTGCGAAGTTAGCGCGCTCAAAGGTCACTCCAACCGACTGGCGCTAGTCAAGCGATGGATGCTGCCTACCACCTACGACATCCAGTTTCGGGTGCTCCATGAGCTGATGCACGTGAACAGCAAGCGTTTCTTTCTCCAAACCGGACGCCGCGACCCGACCACCTGCCCCAGACAAGATTGCTACCAGCGCGAGAGTCTGGCCCACTGCTTTTGGCTCTGCTCACCAACTCAACAGACGTGGTCTGCACTACGTCCAATCTGGTCCCTGCTACTCCGTTGCACGCCCTCCTACTTGGGCTTTCTCCTCGGGACCACGGAGCTGCTTCACTCGAGCTGGGCAGCGCACCACGAACTGGCATACGGCTTGTGGCTGATACTCCGCGGCATTTTCATGCGAGCCACCTGGATCAACCGAACCAACGACGCTTTCGGTCGGGAAGCTGCTAGCCCCAAGGCCATTGCTGCCGGCGTCAAGTCCTCCTTCATTGCCCATTTGCGCTCGCTCAACCGTCGACGCCACATGATCAAGGTCGACACAGCCACTCTGTACTCCTTCATCCAGCGCCTTGTCTCCGGCCCTAAGGATGACTCGACGAGCCGCTGCGCGGATACTCCACGCCCTAGAGTGCCGCTCTGGATCGCCCATCGTTAAGTTGCATATTTCCATACTTAGTCAAATCAGCATCAAACGAGGTCCACCCGTAATAGAACTCCTTTCAAGTCATCCCATGGCCGGCAAGCGTCCGGCGGGTTCGTCGGGGACCGGGTCTCCTGCTCGCCCGCCTCCGAGCGCCATGTCGCTGCCTGCCCTGCCGCTGCCGCTCTTCTCGCTGGTGCTGGAGTTCGCGATGTTCTACTTCACGCAGGACCTGGGGCCGGCGCGCCGCTCGCTGCACGCCAAGTACCTCAAGGACGTGGCGCTCGTGGCCAAGAGCTGGTACCGGGCCGTGGACGAGCTGGCAGCGCGCTTCCGACGCGACACCATGCAGCTGACGTTGAAGTTCGGCTCCAGAGTCGAAGTGCTGGCGATGCGACGCCAGGTTCAGCTCCGAGGGCGGGCGGTGCACGACCTGCGCGTCCGCATGGGGCGCTCCGACGGCACGCGGTTCGTCACGGGCGTCCGGTGGTGGATGGAGGACCGCGAGATCCCGTGGGACATTCTCTTTGCTCAGATGCCGGGGCTGAAGAGGCTGGACCCGAGGAACATGCCCCTGGAGAGCCGCCACTTGCCGCTGCTGCTGCAGATGGCGGCCAAGCACTGTCTGCAGCTGGAGATGCAGGTGCTGCCCCGGAAGCAGGACATGACGGCCATGGTCAACTGTGCAGCCATTCGACGGGTGATGAAGGTGCTGAGGGAGGCGATGCGGAGGTGGCATTTGAAGGGCAAGCGTGGTGGACTGAAGCAGCTCGCGGTGCCCACGAGGGAGGAAGAGGACAGGTTCCGCACCAGCACGACGTTCATTGAGGACGTGATGGAGTTCTGTCCGAACGTCGAGTACTTGGATGGCTACATCCATGCGATTGATGAAATGAATGATGTCACGTGTGAGGAAAAGTGGATGGTCTCGCTAAAGACGTGGGAGAAGTTCAACAGGACGTGCATCAACTTGCGGGGGCGGTCGTACCCTTTGCAGACCCGTTCTTCAGGGCATTTGGAGAACATGTTAAGCCGAGGATGAAGAAGCTTGTGTTGACGTCGAATCTGTCGTGGAATTGGGCGGATTACTTTAAAATGGAAGGCGCGCCCGGTGCGCCTGGTGAGAGGAGGCCTGGCTACGGCTTACTGGCGAATGATGTGGCTGCGTTGCTGCAAGGATGCCCTTCTCTAACTGAGCTGGAGATCCCAATTGATCAGGAGAAAAACGAAGCAGCGCTTGAGACGCTCCTGGATGCTGACGTATTTGGGGACGAGTTCTGGAAAGCGGGAGTTGAGCACTGCCCGCTCTTACAGTCAATTTACGTGCACGACGGTTCTTCATATGGAGGCAATCGCTCGGTCAGACCGATCCGAACCTTCACGGACCGCGCCCTCCTAGCGTTAGCAGATCACCTTCGTGTGGCTTCTATTGAACTTTCGCCCTTTGCTGTTCTGGAAACGGCGTATTTGAGTTTGTGCGACGCGTATATAAGACGATTGGGGGTGACGGTGGGAATCGCAGCCTCGACCTCAGTCTTGCCGGACCAAATGATCATGACACTGCGCTCCCGCATCCTTTTTACGGTGAGCTGCTCAATTTGCTGACTCGTTTAGCCGAAACAAGCGAAGAAGATCTAGGTGTTGCGTCATGCAGCCACAAAGCGTCCTTGAACGTATTTAACCCGCACAGTTCGTCCGTGGACAAGGAGTGGAGCATAACGTACGTACGCGATGAGCTCAAGCCACTGCTAGAGAAAGTGGCAGAAGCTCATCCATTATTGGATCTGCATATCGTGCTTTGTCGAGACAAGAGGAGAGTTTTCGCCGCATTGATAATATTGAGCTGGACTGGGGTCCCGGCGCGCAGGATGGCGATGTATTTATTGAAGACGAGTATATTGGCAATGCCGACAGCAACGGAGAAAGTGATGAGGAGGGAGAGGAATTCAATGATGATGGTCCACTTGATCCTCACGAGCTTTTCCTCAGGCGGCACGCCATGTTCATGGACGACTTCCAAGTCGTCTCTGACGAAGAAGGAGACGACGGTGGTGGACCCTGACCACAACACTCCAAGCGTGTCCGCGAATGAATTGTCTAAATGGCGCCGTCGGCATTCTTTCGGGCAAATAGATTTCAGGCGCCGTAGTCTGGAAAAGTACACGAGCACCGACTTGAAAAGCAGCTCGTTTCATCACCCACACCGTGTTGTACATGTACCTTGGTGGCGCTCTTAACCCTTTTCTTCTTTTTGGCCGAAAGGAATAGATCACCATTCGATTGACTTGCGAAAACGTAAGATGGATTCTGCGACGGTATCAAGGCACAATTTGATCGGCTAAAAGTTTATTGAAGTGCCATACAGGTACAGAGGTCCCGTGCAGTCCGGCAGGCAACATCGACCAAGCCGTGACTGCAACAGTCGACAGCCGAGTTCTAGGCGGCGACTTCACGAGCTACCAGGTTTGTGTTTGTTGTTGCTAAATGGCTATAAAACTTACGCTAACAACTTTGGTTTTAGGATACCCTGTACGCCAGCAAGGTTTGCTAGCTTTACTGTAACGGGGTTACACGGAGGTTACCCTTTTGGTTACCCTTTTGGTGTGCGATACACCAAAGGTTACTCCCTGGGCCACTGGCCAGTCATTGAGAATGGACTAGAGTTAGTTATGTCGATAGTAAGTGCAGGTATTTGCACCGTAGGCGGCGGAGCCGCAGATAAGAGAATGAATACAGTTTGCCTTTTGCAAGAAGTCTCTGACTTGTTTTCGTGGGTCCTCGGATAGGACCCTGTTGGACTCTTTGAGTCGTAAAGTCTTCCTATACGCAACGAGCTACGGCAGCCCCGCTGCATTTACGCTCCGTTGCACTACTGCGATCAGCTCGACTGTACTAACACGAATGTAAATGGGTGTACTGTTTGATTATAGCTACTACTAGCTTTGCCAATCTCAGACACTCGGATTGGCTTGTGTGTCTCTGACGCTTGGGCGGCTGACTGTCTTCTTCGTTTCGCTCTTGATTGGCTTGTCGGATGAGTCTCAAAACAGTTGTAAGCTTAAGCTGTTCAGCCCTTCGCTTACGTTTGCTTGGCTTTAACCGCAGTGTACCGTATCCAAAGTTGAAAAGCTCAATAGCGTGTTTCTTGTCACGGATTTCTGGCATAGGTGCGTCCAGCTTGGCCTCGATCCCATTCATAATGTGCCGCATCATAATTGACCATTCTGACAGCGTCGCTTTTTTCTGCGGTGTATCCAGGTCGTCCGATGGTATTCCTTTGTACGGGGGGTAGTTGAGCTTTGGATTTTCGAACCACCATAGCATCCATGCCCCAAGGGGATCGATACTCGGAAAACTAAATTCTCTAGGTAGCACATGAAATTTCCCGCCCCAGACAAGATACTGGTGCACTGGAACTGGCGCTGGCACTACGGCGTTGATCGACGGACGTTGTTGGAGCCCAACTTCGTCTAACAACGATTGAATTTCATCTCGCAATAACTCTCTCGTAATATTGCCCGCTGGCACACCCTTTTTCTTAAGTACATGCTCCATTCTCTGCTCCAGTTTGCCAGGCATCTCATCAATTGACCTTTGCTGCTGGTCAAGCTTCTTGTATAGCTCAATATAGGGCGGTATCCCCGTTGGTCGCATCCAGACAGACTCTCCAGCTACTAGTTGGCCTTCAAGCGTCCTAAGGACAGTGGGGCTTGTAAACAAATGTGTCGAAAGTAATGCATGGGTAGCCGGTAAATGCTGTTGCAAATATTCCGCGTGATGCACGAGTGATGCTAGGCACAACCGCAAAAATTCCTGCCATATTCGCTTCGCGAGAGAGAACCGGAAACATAGTCTCCACGCACGATTTCACATTTTTATCGGGGGGGGGGGGGGTATCCTGAAAATGGGGCGGTAAAGTAGCGAACTTAGAGTCATTTACGGGAAGTCCTGCCACTACTCGCCCCAGGATTGATCCCCTGCGACTTCATAACGCAAATAGCGATCTTGAACTCCACCGAGGCTCCATCCGCAGCGAAGACACGCACTCACGATCGAGGGACCACCTGTACTTCCTCCACAAGCGAATGTAGCCACTCCATTGCGTACCGTAACTTTTACCAGCGTCTCCTTGCTTCAAAAGGTTAGTCAGCACCTTGCTAAATTGTAGCTTCTGGTTTGAGCCTGGAAATAGTGCCCCCGGTTCCAATCGAGGGTGGCATGCAAGATAAATTGCCAAGGCAGTCACCCAGCACGTTGATGGGCTCAGCGGGTTCGCGTACAGGTGGAGTGGATCACGGGGCCCTGAACCCTCCTGGTTAGTCTTCGTCTTCACAAATATTACTCCAACGCTATCATCTTTCGCCACGAGGTGCTGACTTTGGAGAGTCTGGGCCGACATTGAGCGACACATCAAATTCCACTGCGAAGTCAAAAAAAGATGCGAAAACCCGCCATCACCCGCTACGAGAGTCGAATTGCACAACTCCTTATAAAGGGAGTACGTGAGTGGCTGCTTTCCTGATGTTTTTGGGGTGCTAGTCTGGTCCTGATCAGCCTCCATCCGCTTCATACCGGAGAACAGTTGCTTCATGTCATCACCGTACTCAGGAGGCAGCGCCACGCGCTTCACGCGATAAAGATCCTTGATAGCACTTCGGTACCCGCTCAGCGTAGCCGTCTTCACAGAAGCGCTCTTGAACATCAGAAAACGCTCAAAAACACTCTGTGTAAACTAACTTAGATTAATGTCATCATCAGCGTCGAAAAACCTGGCGATGTTCTCATCCTCCTTAGCGAGCTCGCTCCTGATCCACTTCGTAATCCCGTTGAGGCTGCTCTTGCACTTTTCTCTTGTTTGCTTGGTGACGCATGCATCGCGTATCGCCTCGACGTCAGCATGACTGGTACTCCGCGCTGAAGCAAAAGCGCGTTGCGAGCCTCCATCACTCATGTTGCTGCTGGGTTGATGTTCTTTGTGTGTTGTTGTCAAATTTTAGCCAATGAAGGACTTGATGTAAGCGTCGGCGGCTCCCGCTTACGTTTGCTCAGAAGAACTGGATGGCAACAGTCGCATAATGAAAGCCAGTCAAATCCCGTGAGGAAAAAACATTTCCTGCAAAATGTCAGCTGTCCACGCCGACGACTTCGCAGGAACCCCTATATGCTACTTACGAAAGCGAAGGAATCATTGTTTTCACTTCAACATGGCTGCACTAAACTGTCGAATCACGGTACCGTAAGGTGTTAACGGATTTGTGTCATCATTTCACGGTCTCTGCTGCGTCGAGCATGGCAGGACAGCAGCGTACGTGGCTGCTTGGCGCCGCTCTGGCCGTTGCGGCTGTGTCTGTGTGCGCATCCCTCCACACGAGCGTGGCCGTGACCATCGCATCGGCTTGCGTTGCTGCATACCTCCCGTCGTACTTGGACGGGTCGGAATACACGGGGGAGCGCTACTGGCCATGGTTCGCGACGTTCATCGGACGCGGCATGGCGCACATTCCAGGGTCGCTCGAGTTCGAAGAGCCCATTGACGCCACCAAGCAGCACATCTTCTGCTCCCACCCTCATGGACTGCTGTCCACCCACCACGGCCTGCTCATGTCAGGCCAAACAGTTCCACGTGAGCACGAGCCTGCCGATGGATATCTCTGCCTAAACCAAGTCTAATGTTGTTGTTGCTGTTGTTTTGCACCAGCATTCTACGAGACGGTGCCGCTCTCAACGCGCCGCCACTTGGCTGCGTCGGTTTGCTTCCGGGTGCCGTTTTACCGTGAATACGTGCTCTGGTCCGGGTGTGTTGATGCCCGACGCAATGTGGCGGAAAAGGTTGGTGGATAACGATAGAGCTTTGTGTTGCTGGTTGCTAACCTGTCGCTCTACTTGTGTAGATGCTTCGAGATGGCAAGAGTTTAGTTATCCTGGTGGGTGGAATCGCCGAGCAGATGCTGTCGCAGCGAGGAGACCACACGATCTACGTCAAGAAGCGCAAGGGCCACATCCGCTTGGCGCTGAAATATGGCGTGCCAATTGTTTCGGGCTACGCGTTTGGAGAGACCGACTTGTTCACACATTCCAGGTAAATTGATCTAGTTTTTATGCTAGTTTGTGGGAGGACATTAGAACTAATCGTGTATTTTTTTTCAGCGTGCTTCTTTCATTCCGTCAAATGATTGCAAAGAAGTTCTCGGTGGCGTTGCTTCTCGGATACGGGTACTCCAAGTGGCTGTTTTGGCTTCCGCACAAGGAAGTTGCCGTCAATCAAGTGTTCGGCAAGCCTATCCTTGTTGAGAAGAAGGCCGACCCGAGCGCTGAAGAGATCGAGAAGCTGCATGACCAATACGAGAGAGAACTCACCCGCATCTTCGACAAGTACAAAGAGAAGTACGGGTACGGAAATTGTACGCTGCACGTGCGCTAGAATGTCATGCATTTTGTATAGGGGGTTCCTGTCCTAGCTGCTGAATGAATTGCCTTAGATGCATCATCGAGTTTCCCTACGAGGTTTATGCCACGTACAAAAACCTTGTCTGGTCGTCGTCGTGTCGGCGGAGATATTCCTTCTGAATGAGGATCTCCACGTTCTGCATGATCGCCGTGGCAGTCGGGACAAACTGGTTGGCGAGCATTTCAGCGACTTCGTGCATAAGCTGCGCCTGGTGGATGTCCCGGCGTGTCTTGAGTACCCGCACAATAGCTGCCTGCAACGACATTTTGCGGTCCTCCTCAACTTCGCGTGTTGGAGCTTTCACCGCTTTCGGGGATTCGACTGGGCTATTTGGAACGGCCTGCTCCAAGCAATGAAACACATTAGCTGATGAGGTTGCAGTCATTGAAATAGGCTATAAAAAAGCGCACCGAGATTCGTAGTTTCCGGCTAGAGAACCCAAAATTGATCGCGTACGTTGGGTTTGCAGCGTCACCACCCATTGTGAGAACCTTTGCCTGTATCCGATATCAGCAGAACTTATTAGACAGACAACCCAAAAACCACCGGTACCAAGCCATACGATGAACAAACCTTGACGAGGCTTGCCAAGTGGTGAGTGCAATCTTGATCCGGGATATTTGTTAGCTGGACAATATCAGATCGTGTCATCTCTTTTGCCGTGTTGAACTGCGTAGGATCACCATGAAACACAGTAAGTAAGCAAGGATACGGACCCGCGCTTGTTGAGCATTAGGTACCTGGACGAGGATCAGCATTTGGTAGAAGCTGAGTAAGAACTCGTAGCGCTTCTCAAAGCAGTGACTTTGGATCATTCCAAACGACAGGTGATGAATCCACAGCAGCTTTCGTCCGGTGCTTCGTCCGGTGTAGAATTTTGTGAACAGGTTGGCGTGAGCTTCCAGTGCAGGTGGCAAAAAAATCTTGTGCTCTGCTACTGCACTAGAAATCGGCCAGGCTCCAGCAGTAAGAACATCGCAGTGATACGATACAGCGTGGTGCAGATCAATTGCAGAAGCATTGGCGGCATCCTCGGTGCGCAATTCAATGTCTTTCTCCTCCAGCCAAGCGGTGAATGAGTCCATCAACTCCTGTGAACGGAACAGCGATAAATTAGCAACGGTTAATGTTTAGAAAAGTAGCACCAGCACTAATATACCTTGCTGAGCATTTTGTCCTTGAGCATCTTCTGCAGCTTAGACACAAAATCGCACCCGCAAATTTCGCGTAGCTTCTGAATCAGCAAGATCTCCATGTCGTTTGAAGCAGAGGTGCCTACCAAAAAGCGAAATGGGGAATTATTTGTGTGAGCATACCTGATGTTTTACAGCAAGAGTTTCACCAGCCATTTACCTTTAATGAGCCGCTTTGCTAAAAACTTTGAATAATACTTCTTGAAGATGTCTTTGTCGTCAATGAGGCAGAACACCACACTGATGTTCTCGATTTTTTGCTCCAACATGTCGTCCAGAAGCGGAGGTAGTGCAGAGCTCGGTGATCCAGGCAGAAGTAGCGCCCGACTCCCTCCATGCTTTTTAGCACGGGACATCAAGTAGTGTGTATACTTCGCTAACAATTCAGGAAGTCGTGGGTGGGAGTTGGCAAACGCCCGACAAGCCTAACACACAAACGTAGTACCACTCACCAGTAAGCGTTTGAACTAGTGAAATTCATCAAATATAAAACCAACCTGGTCAAGAGCTGACCGCATCAGGGGGTGATAGCCAAAAGCGTCCTTGATGAGTTCAAAGTATTTGTTGCGAACTTGCACCAGCGCTTCAATATAGCCCTCCGGGTTCTTTGTCGTGTCTTCTTGTAGGAACTTCTGCACGACCTCAAGGCCACTTCGCTCAATGTACTTCTTCAAGATGTTCTGTGTACAGAGCATTCAAAGCCGATTGTCAATCAACAAGGATATCTAAGACGATATAAATCATGCGAAAATAGTCACCACCTTGAAGGACATCAACGCGTTCTCGTTCGTCAGCTCCGAGAAGAGAGAGAAGAGTCGGTGTAGATCCTCCTTTTGGTTATTTATCAAAAAGCTCTCCGCGTCTTCACAGATCTGATCGGCATGTTCATCCACCAAGACGCGGCAACACGCTTGTCTAACTTGGATGACAGTGCTGAAGAAATTTGGAACCCCACATGTTAAGTTTGGAAGATCAACCCAAAATATCCCAGCGCAGGTATGGCTCACGTTCGATGCAATCGCGACTCGCATCGCTTTTGTTCTTGGTCGCACAACAACTCAGCCTCGCGCAAGTACTCTGAGATTGTCACCCTCGACAGCAGCTCCGTCGCCTTCGCAGAGTAATATCTAGCAGCATCCTGGATACACGAAATTTAGATCTGCTATTCCCAGAATCCGCATGTACAGAACTCATAACTCGTACCTCCAAGAATGGCTGCTCCAGCTCCTCTCGGTAGAGGCTCATTTGATCTTGTCTGCACAGTCCTAGACTGAAGTACGTCTGCCAAGAGCCACAAATATTAGAACAACCAGCCACTCTACAAAATAGAGCCTTGACGCCAGCATCCACCTGAACTGTGGTCGTGATGCAGTCTCCATCTTCAAAACACTCGCTCCTGTCGCGTCGTGCTGCATGGAAGATGTGAATGATCGCCTTCACCAGGCGCTTCTTGAGCTTGGAGAACGCGATGTCGTGCCAAATGTGAAGTGCAAGCTACAAGAAAATAAAATACGCACAACATCACCACCAATATACTCCAAGCAGTCGCGTCTACTGTCGACCGCGATCATACTTCTGTGACGGGGTACACTCCAGGAACAGGAGCCTGGCCAGTCTCGCAGTGCGAGTACGAGATCCAGTAGCGATTCTACATCAACTCAACAGAACATAAGTATCCACAGAGCGTGCAATTTACTAAAGCTAGCTCCTCTGCACACTAACCAGGTAGCGGAAGAGCTCCGAGATGTAGCTTGTGCCCGTGGCGAAGGACTCGAACGACGTGCAATAGTGATTCAGGAACTCCGGCTCGCCGTCGATGGCGTTCAGCTCCTTCAAGATGGACTCGACGTGCTTCACCAGTAGCCCTCGCAGTCGGAAGAACAGCATCTCCGCCTGCGGGGCCCCCGGGTTCGTGCAGATCTTGTAGATGCCGCTGCAACACCCAAGATACGTGAGCTTAAGTCCAGCCAGCCTCACTTCAACTGCCTCCTATATCTACTACGTACGAGTACATCCTGAGCCACTTCTCGTTCGTGAGCGTCTGCGGCGTGCCCGTGACGAGCGACGCCAGCGGCGGCTGCATCTCCCGCCATTCGTTCTCAAAGTTCACCTGCAGGCAGGCAGCAGACAAAGGCGATCAGACGACGGCGTCGAGCGTCCGCCACGCTGAGCTCCAGTTCTGAGGAGGAAGAACCTAGTAAGACCTACCGTCGACGCCTTGAGCAGCGACATCTTTTGGCTCTCCCTGCGTCTGGAGTCGGAGTCTTGTGCGTGCGTGCGAGTGCGCACTGCCTGCCGCTTGCTTGCTTTCCTCTTCAAGATCCGATACAAACTTGCAGTCAAGCGACCGCTCAGTGCGGAATCGATTCGGCGGTTTCACCTACCCTGATACCGGTACACTGCACCGCCCTCTATTCGGGCAAGTTGCACTTCTTGCCAATACAAAGAGTGATGGACGCCGGGGCCGAGCTGGCGCAGGTGGAGCTCGAGCTGCGCGAGGTGGAGGAGGACCTGAACGTGCTGCTGCTGCGCCAGAGTGAGCTGCTGGAGCGCAAGAGGGAGCTGCAGCAGCAGCTGGAGAGCGAGCAGGGCGACGATGAGGCAGCGGCAGTAGCGGCCATTTCAGCCGCCGCGCCGGACTGGAAGGCGACGTTCGACTGGACGGAGCAGATCCACACGCTGCTCACCGACACAGTACGGGCAGCTACACATACCGTTTTATACTGAATGCACTCTTACGCTGGACTATTTGCTGCTTATTAGTTCCACCTGCCAGGCTTCCGGTCGGTGCAGGAAGAGGTGATCAATGCGACGCTGTCCAAGCAAGATGTGTTCGTGGTCATGCGGTCTGGAGGAGGCAAGAGTCTCTGCTAGCAGCTGCCAGCAATGCTCGACGGGGTGAGAATTTATTGTGGTCGTGTTAGTTGATGCAGTTCAGCTGACGGGCGTCTTTATCGTCATGAAGAGTTCAGGGTTCACGGTCGTCATCTCGCCGTTGATCTCGCTTATCCAGGACCAGGTACGACGATGCATGAGCTGCTTAAAATTATTTAATGATACGTCGGATTGGATTTTAATTTATCTTGTGTGACCTGTAGGTGATGCTGTTTAACGACATTGCGGGAGAAGAACCGGCGTGCCAATTGTCGGGCGAGCAGTCACGAGCCGAGGCGTCGGCAATTTATAAGACGCTGCTGGCATCCGATAGTACGCTGAAGATCCTGCTGATTACCCCGGAGAAACTTATCAAGAGCAAGCTCTTGATTTCGAGGTTTGAGAAGGCCTACCAGAGTGGGAGGCTGAAGCGGTTTGTCATCGACGAAGCCACTGCTGCAGTCAGTGGGGCCACGATTTCCGGAGCGTAAGTTACTGGGGTATGAATTCGTGTTGGGATGAGCTTGTTCATAGTTTGTGGGTGTATTTGTTGCGCAGGATTACTCGAAGCTGGGCATTCTCAAAAGGCAATTCCCCACAGTACCCATCTTGGCACTGATAGCGACCGCCACCCCACGTATGTAAAGAGTATCCTCGAGATCCAGAATTGCGTATCGTTTCGAACCTCTTTCCTCAGGAAAAACCTGCACTACGAGGTACGCGCTTGACGTCGATTATTGGGCCAGTTCTTTTTGTAAAGACCAGTTTTTTGTACTCTTTCAGGTCGTGGAGAAGCCAGCTAAAGACGCTACAGCGATTGATACGTTGGTTCGCCTTGTGAAATCTTTCTACCCATCGGACACGGGGATCGTGTATTGTCTTACGAGAAAAGAAACCGAGTAGGTGACAAAGCACCTTCGCCAAGCAAACGTTCGAGCAGCATGCTATCATGCGTACATGGAGGACAAGGAAGAGACCCACATGGCTTGGTTTCGCAACAAACTTCAAGTTGTAGTGGCGACGATTGCATTCGGACTTGGAATCAATAAGCCCGATGTTCGTTTCGTCATCCACTTTACACTGTCGAAGGTAATGTGTTCGCTCACTATCAGATTAATATTGCAACGTGCTAACCTTTTCCTGTTCGGAATATGTGTTGTAGTCTGCTGAAGGATACTATCAGGAATCTGGGCGAGCAGGTCGCGATGGCAAGACGGCACGGTGTGTATTGATGTACAAACCGTCAGATGTTATTCGTGTCTGTAACGTCGTGCAGGCAGAGGTCGGAGGCATGTAAAATATGCGTTCGATGATCAAGTACTGCGAGGAGCTTTCTCAGTGTCGTCAGTCCATGATGGCTGCATACTTTGGGTAGGTATTGTACTCGTGTTGGTGTCAGATACGGAGGTGATATTGAAGGCATTATATTGATGCCGTGCATGTGTGCAGAGATACCTCCGAATCTACAGTAATATGTGAAGGAGCATGCGGCAACTGCAAGCGGGATATTGACGCGGAAGATACGATTGATCTGTCAGAGCACTCAAAAGCTCTGATTTCAATCATAGAGGATGCCAAACAATTGTACGTGAAGCATTTATGGATCGAGTCCGTTCGTCGAAATTCACCCCGTAATTTGTTTAGGGAGAGGCGTCTCACACTCAAGCAGCTAATCGATGAATTCAAATCACGGAAGTTCGCCCAACAGTGGACCGAGCTTGACCCAACGATAGCTGCTCTGTCTCGAAGTGCGTGTGATAGTCTCGTGATCAACCTTTTGCTGAGGTGGGATATTTTGTGCATTACTTCTAGACACATATCAAAGACTGACCCTCTGTTGTGAAACTGCATGAACAGCAATGTTCTTCAGCCCGAAATCAGCTACACTGCTTACAACACGATCTGCTATTTGGTTCCTGGACCCCGAGCCCAACATCTGAAGAGGGACCGCTTTAAAATCCAGCTTCCACGATGTCTCATTGACGCGACCGAGAGCTCGGAGGACGCAATTCCTGTGATGCCAAAGAAGAAGCGAAAGCGGTCGCCTGAGGTCATTGAAATCGACTAATTTGACAGTGATCACTTGATTGAAAGTCATATTTGTTCACACTCCGTATGTTATCCGTGTGTTAAGTCAAAATGACCATACATGTAGAAGCAAACGAAATTCAGCGGGCTGCCAATGGAAGAGTTGCCGACTTCGTGGCAGCCTACGACCTGCCCCCATACTGCTACTACGACACAATACATGATTTTGCTGCGCTCACTTCGAAAAAACGTCATCACTCTGGCCGCAGTATCGACAATACGTTTTCCGCCGTCACCACTTGTGGCCCCTCGAGAGACGAAAGCAGTTGATCGCGAATCAACAGAAGTTCGTCGGTCAAGGCAAACTTAGTCCGGTGAACTTCATCCAGCATCTTGCCTACGTTGAACAAGTCGCGGCGACAGCCTGTCCCTCTGTAGAATGCAAGCAGCCCCTGTCGACCAGCGCATCCGTCCTGCATGACATCTCCATGTTGACTATCGTCCAGAAACAAGAACCAGCGGATGGAGTGCATACCACGTTTTCCCAGCAGACATCGCCGTGGTAATACTTCGATTCGTGCCAATATTTCAGACCAAATAGAACTCCGTGCATCCATCGATGCAGCTCGTCTACATTCTCAGGCTGTCGGAAAAATCCCATCGGACCCACCTCCACTCCGTAGCGATGATGCCAGGAAAGAGGTGCACTTCGCTCGGTAGTTCAAAATTAAGAGGGCAGCCCCAGTCGTCTTCCTGACGAAAGGCATACAGCCTGAAGTATTTGCCGCGAGTAACAAAGCCAAGGAGGTAGGAAAGCCCTCCACTGAACAACGAACTCCAACGCTTCATTTTGGGTCTCAACTCGGCCATTGTATCGTTCATCGTTGCAGACACGTCCCTCTCCTCGCCGCAAAGCACAACACAATCATTACACTTTACAATGACGTCAGGCTGTAGTATTGCTCGATCCGCACTCGCCGCATCTTCACAAATTGTTTTCTTCTGGACTTCCAAGCGAAACCCATTCGCATGACAGATTTGCCTCGCAAAGCTGAACAAATGGTCGTAAAACTTGCGGTGTGAGCCTGGTGTAGTCATTTCAGCCTCGTAATTCATCGTGAAGGCATCGATCGACGAAGACAAGTCGTCGCAACGAATCTCGGGGCCATCGCGCGCGAACAGGTATGACGCGATAGTTGGATCTCGCACTCTCACGCGGAATGGCAGGCGTCCCTGAAGAAAAAAGTTTAGCCGATCTGGATGGGGAGGGCTCTACTCGTTCAGGACGCAATATCGGCTAAGCTCGCCCAGAGCGATTTTTGCTTTCGTGGTAGGGTAGCGCGGGTGGTCCTTCACGATAGCGGCAAGTCCCGTAACACCCAGGTACTTCAGGTTGTGGTTGTCGCTCGATATGAAGCGCTCGGCGGCTGAGGCTCCCCCGCGTCCGACTTCGTGCTAACTTCCGTCTGAGGAAGGACTCGAACGATAACGTGGACTTCCTGGTCTGGCGGAGCATTTCTCGTAGCGAAGTAGCGTATTCTTACGGAGTCCGGCATTGCCACCAAGGTGCTGCTGTCGATAACGGACTCAAGAGAAAGGTCCAAGCCATAGTCATCCTCGATCCAAACCATGTTCGGGTTCTACAGCAGGACTTGACTCGCGAGAACATCCAGGTCTTGAGAGTTGGCTATGATCGCCCTTAGTTCCGCCACCCTCGCGTCGGGCGCAACTTCGACCCTGAACACAAACGCTTCCCCCTCGAATGTGCCGCAACGAAGCTCCCACTTCCCCATTCTTCTTTCAGGTTTCAACCAACGGAATGCAATGCTTGATTGACTACAGAAAGAGAGAGTTCGAAGAAATACACGCCCTTAAAAAATGACAAATCTGAAAAAAATCGGAATTCAAAGATTGCACAGTTTGGAGTTCACTGCTTTTTCAAAGCTTATAATATAAATGTTCCGTTGAAGCAAAAGGAAACTTGGGAGACTGCAAGCGTTGGTTTGTTCTTGTGTGTTGCCAGCCGCTCTCGATATTGTAGTCCGTAGCTCACTGGCGTGCCAGATCGGGAAGGAAGCGGCTCGGGCGGGGTAGGAGGCTTGATAGAGTGCTTTTGGCTCGAGTGCCCTAGCATCAGACGGTGTGCCGCAGCAACCTGCATCGGACCTGGAACAACGAGCGGCTTTTTATCAGCTGCTGCGGCTAGCCACTGCGCCTTATCAGTCCCAGAGAACCCGAAGCAGTCTCGACCAACCTGGTCCTTCTTCTGGGCACCTCTCAGGGGTGGCAGCACCACGCCGTTGCTATCTGTTTCCGGGCGGCGGTGCTGCAATGGCGCGGAAAACCGGAGCTGCAACTCGTCGATGTGCTTTTGTGATGCCTCCAGCATCTTCTGGTACTTTGATTCCTGAGGGGAGTTTGCAGGAGGGGGGTATATGCGAACATAGTCGATCAGATGCTCATCTTCGTCCTGTTGTTCAGGGTCCTCGTCTTGCTGTTGAGCATCAGCTGCAGCAGACTCGCGAGGTACAAATTCAGTGATACACTTGCCGTATTTCTGCTGGAGGCTGCGACTGAGCTCCTCCTGGTTGTCGGCGTACTTGGCAACAATCTTGTCGAGGTGGCGCAGTCGATCCGAATTGAAGTGAGCGTAGTAGTTGGTGAGGGCTTCACGAAGTTGGCTGGAATCTA
Source organism: Phytophthora sojae (assembly GCF_000149755.1). Taxonomy (NCBI): domain Eukaryota; phylum Oomycota; class Peronosporomycetes; order Peronosporales; family Peronosporaceae; genus Phytophthora; species Phytophthora sojae. The sequence goes on from NW_009258115.1 coordinate 4,753,949, forward strand.
ATGGTAATTGGGCCCCCTTGTCGACTTGGTTCATGTCTTCTGGGCAACTTGTTCGCGGCGTTGACGGGATTAGTGGTGGTAGTTCACTTCGCTGATTGTCGCTAACCATTGAGCTCGATCCTGAATAGTTTGACATTGAGGACGCGGATCCCCCGTAAAGTCTTCGCTGGAGAGCGCGAGCCTGCTCGGATTCGTACCGCTCTTTGTCATTTGTCGAGATGTTCAACAAGTCGAACGTTTGAGAGATCAGGGGCTCCTTCACGCTCCAGTCCAGAGGAGAGTCACAGCCAAAACTTGGCAAGTGGTTGACCTCCAGCAACCAAGGCTTGAGCTGTTCGTCCACTAGCACGTCCATGCCCAGCAGCGCAAAAGAGCAAGACGGCGTCGTCGACGAGCTCGAAGCTTTGGGCGAGAAATTCGTATTCGTGTCGTCATCTGTGCTTCCTCCATCACTGCTACCGCTGATACTTTCGCTCGCACTCGTCGGACGCGCGCTCTTGGCACCATTATTGTCTGATGCGAAGTTCATATCACTCGTCTGGGGCCCCGACCTCGAGGCCGAGTTCGTACGGCGCACATACTTCGCAAATGTGGATTTGTACTCTTGTGCGAGCGTAGGCTGCACCGATAGGATCGACTTAAGGCAAATGTCACCGATCTGCTCCCACAATTTGTCAATGCGATCAGCAGGAAAGATTTCCTTTAACCACCCGAAGAACCATTTCAATGACCTCTTACTCCCTGTTCCTTCTGTGCCATTCCCCTTGTTCACTTCGAAGTTGTTGGAGTGTTTATTCACCGCGTAGTTGGTGAGGTGCATGAACCGCTGCTCGAGGTTGTCTGCGTTTGGGGTAACGTAGTCCGCTGTGCACATTCTCACCAGGCCGTCCTTGAAAATATATACGCGCAGTGGGGAGCAAGAGGTCACGAGCACGTAAATCCGCAGGTCAAACTTCTTCCCGTCAATGAGCAGTGGGCGAGCCACATACTGTTGGGCCACGAGGACGTCGCCACGCGGGATCTGCGAAAGCTTGCGAGTCAGGAACACACCTCGTCCTTGGCACATGTGATCAGGCTTCACAATGAACGTGCGTTGGCTCTCACCTTCCGAGTTGAAGTTCTGCTGGAACTCGTACTGGTCGAACGGCAGGATCCACGTCCGCGGGACGAAATCGTATTCGCCAGGGAAGAGCTTCTTCATGCGCTCGAGGTTTCGTGCTAGCTTGGACTTGCACGCCAGGTTGGCCATCCCTGGGAAGTGGTTCACCTTCTGGTAGGGTAGAAGCGCCTTGAACGTCGGTAGAATGTCAGGCACGTCGATCCAGTGAAGATTGCAAACCGACGGCTTGGCTTCAGGCTTCTCGTCCGTCACGAGCTTCCAGCCCCGAGCTCGCGCGGCACGACGCACCACTTCATACCTGCACAGAGTCACGTTTATCCGCACTCGCTTGGTCTTCCGCTTCGACGCTCGCTTGCTCTCCATGAGCGATATCCCTTAAAACTACTGTATCAGAGCTTTCCACTTGCAGCACAGGGTCCAAGCCGACTTTGAGCTGCCGACAGCATCAAGCTCGCGGGTCTATTTGCAGAGAGAAACCACAATTCGCGCATGCACATTTGCAGCACTATAAATATGAGTTCGAACTCACGCACGAGCTCAAGCATGAGCACCAAACCATTAAAACAGCTTGAGAAGCAGTTTTATTACCGGAGACGAATGCAACACACTCATGTCAGCTACAACCCATCACCACCCGCCTAGAGGACACTGCGGATAATAGTGTCGAACTCGGGTTTAAGTGAAGCTCCGCCCACGAGGAACCCGTCCACGTCCTCGAGTCCAATGAGTTCGCGGCAGTTCTTCCCGTTCACGGATCCTCCGTAGATGATGCGCACGTTGCTCGCCACCTTGGGCGACACGTTGCCGGCGATCCATTGGCGCAGCTTCTGGTGCGCCTCCTGAGCCTGCGCGGGCGTGGCCACGACCCCCGTGCCGATGGCCCACACCGGCTCGTAGGCGATCACCACGCGCGCCCACTCCTTCTCGTCGATGATGGCCGCCAGCGCCTTGGTCTGGCGCGTGAGCACCTCGAGCGTCTGGCCGGCCTTGCGCTGCTCCAGCGTCTCCCCGATGCAGAAAATGACTTGGAGGTCGAGATCCAGCGCGCGCTTCGTCTTCTTGGCCACGACCTCGTCCGACTCGCCGTAGTACGCGCGTCGCTCCGAGTGGCCCGTGATGGTCCACGAGAGCCTGAAGTCCACGAGCTGCTCGGCCGCGATCTCCCCCGTGTAGGCGCCCAGCCCCGTGAGACTCACGTTCTGCGCGCAGACGGCAATGTTGCGCTGCAGCAACTGCTGGACCAGCTCCAGGTGCAGCGAGGGAGGGGCCACCACCACGTCCACTTGGGAGGGGTCCACCGCCGTCTTGTTGAGGATGGCCACCAAGTCACGAACGGAGCTCCTGGTGCCGTTCTGCAAGGGACGATGCAATAGGTGGTGAGCCAACGTTATGTGGAGTTTGATGGTTAGAGGTGGGGGTGGCGTACGCATTTCCAGTTGCCACCGATGAGGTACTTGCGAGGCATCGTGGTGGGAGTGGCAGGTAGAACGCAAAAGCACTTGTGATACGACTGTCGCTGCGGCCGTTGCGTGTTGACGTCAGCGATCAGCGTTGAAGTGTAGAATGACATTTGACTTGGTATTTGTATGCTTCGTTTTGGATAAATATGAGTTTTATTTGTGGTACGGTAGGATACATATGGCGAAAGTCTTCACTTGTAATTTTCAAAGAAATACATTTGAGGACGCAGGATTTACACTCGCTGTATTCGTAGCCGTCCGGGAATTATTCGCTTTTCACTGGGGAATATCGCCACTCACTATGGCACTTGCTGTAGAGCAGGCACTTACTGTCATCGCATAATGGGGGAGCAAACCCGTCGTCCCGAGACCAATAGTAACCACAGCAGGTGAAGCTATAAAACTGGCTGTACCAAAGATCAGAGCAGCGTTTACACTTGCAGCAGTTTCCCCACCCGCCGCAACTACCGTTTCCACCGCACCCACTTATGATAAACCGGACGCACAGTGCTACTGCAATCCCAACTATCGCAAGACCGACTGCACCTTTAACCGCAAGCTCCGTAAAATTCATCGTACCATATCCCAACGCAATTGCAGCGTCGATGTAGACATACATGACCCCGAGGCTAGCTTCATTGATTTCAAGGTGTCGGTCCAGTCGGCGGAGGTCGAGAGTGAACCAACTCACCAGCACAAACTGGAAAACACAAGCCGAAGTCCATTCCCGACAGAAACTTCGACATGTAAGCTGCATACACCACACAGGACACAATGACCGTAATGACGAATGCAACGGGACCATCTTTGTGTATCGCCAAGAAGTCACTGCTTCCGTCAAAATACGCCTGCAAACACGTATCGGGCGTGCTGTCCCCGCGGTTCGGCTTCATCCACCCTGCCGTCGCAGGTCCACCAACTTGTACTATGCTTACATCGTGCACTTTAGTCCGCTTCCAGCCTCGAATCGCATCGAATAGGATCAGTATCAACGTCCAAAGCAGTGAGAAGCTGCAGTTGAAAAGTCGAATTGTCGTGTGGAGTAGCTTGTCAAAGCCGATCCAAATCGCCACCCCTGCAAGACTCAGCAGCAGGAGAGAGAACCACTTGACGACACTCGTGCGCCTCGCCAAGAAGACGCACCCGAGCAGCACAAGTAGAACCGCGACACCTCCAAGCAGCAGACCCAGACTATTCGAGTCGAAAGCCGACTGGAGAGGGCTGTAGAATACGGAGAGCGCGGCACCTATCGTGACCAACAGTCGTTGAAGTGCGAAACAGCCCAGTAGTACGCGCCTAAACTTTGCGGAAAGTGGTGCGCGGGTATTCATCACACTCTTGTTCGCTGTAGACTACGCGGGTCTTCTTGTCAGGAATGGCGAAATGGCGAAGTGGTTTACGTGCACATTTAGAATACAGGGGTTTCAGACCACAGAAAATTTGCACCTTCAAATATCGCACTTGGGGGCTGCAGTCAGTTCATTCAAAGCGGGAATGGAACTCCAGCCGAGGGGTGCGGCGTGGAGGGTTTCTCGAAGCAAATTCTAAACTGACCTACCAGGCTACCTCGCTATCCTTGTTGCGCTCACAGCCAACAGTGTGTGTAGGCTGCTCTATGTCGGCAAGCGCTTCTTCTCTTGTTGCAAAGCGAGATTTTCCTCAACTGCAAATCATCCAGTGTCAACAATATTGTTTTGGAGACGAGAAAGTTAAGAAGAGACCTCACTACAATAATGCCAAAAGCTTGATGCGATTGTGTACTGAGACTGTGCTGGCTTACACCGGTGGAGCGCGTCTACGTCTAAATCGTCGTGTGGACCCATCGTTTTACGCTGAGAGGATTGTAGTGCTGTTTGACCCCCTCGTATCCCTGTGCACCAGACAACACGAGTTAGCTAGATTTACACAACTGATCAGAAGTTTCCACAGTTTTAGCAGATCAAAGGCGCGTTAAACCCCCCAAAGGTTTGGGCAAACCTGAAAACAATATCGATACTGTGCGCATTATCAATGGATAAACTGCCTTCTCAATCAAAGCAAAACTACTGCTGCGTCGCTCATTTCATCACTATCCACGCAGCAACTATCTCAAAACACTACTCTCAAAGCGTAGGCTGCAACATCTGCGCCTCTCAATGACGGCGGCACGAAGACCCGGAAGTCGTCAAAGCACACGGCCACCCTCTCGTCGCCTGCCTCCCCACCTTTCTGCTGCCGTTGACTGCCCCGCTACTGGCCCCCACGCTGCTGCTGGAACTCGCGCTGCACCTCCTCGGCCGACTTGCCGTACGTCTCTGGGACGAGCTTGAGCGACAGCGCGTAGAAGATGGCCAGCAGCACCACGAACGGCACGTAGCTGTAGTCGTCGAAGGCGTCGGCGATGTACGGGTAGGCGACGCCGACGATGAGGTTGCAGAGCCAGTTGACGCCGATGCCGATGGACGTGGCGGTGGCGCGCACTGAGTCCGGGAACAGGTCGGCCGTGATGACCCAGACGAGCGGCCCGAGCGTCGCGCCGAAGGCGATCACGTAGAGCGCCATGAAGACGACGGACAGCGCCGCGACGTCCACGAGGAAGGCCACGGTCATGAGCACGGCCATGACGAACATGCCGGCGATGCCCCAGAGGATGAGGTTCCGGTTGCCGAAGCGCTTGGCCAGGAAGCCCGTGAAGAAGGCCGGCCAGATGTTGACAAAGTCGATGATGAGCGTGCCGACGCGCGGGTCCGAGATGCCGGCGTCCTCGAAGATGGAGTTGGAGTAGTAGAAGACGGCGTTGATGCCCGAGAGCTGCTGCGTGCACGAGAGCAGCATGGCGCAGGCCAGCGGCAGGCGGTACTTGGGCGAGAAGAGCGACTCCTGCTGCGCCGAGTCGTTCACGAGCGCCTGCTCCGGGTCGGGCTTGCTGGACGACTCGAGCCACGACAGCGCCAGGTACACGTTCTCCTCGCCGTAGAGTCGAGTGATGACCTGCTTGGCCTCCTCGCGCCGGCCCTTCATGAGCAACCACGCGGGGCTCTCGACGCACATGGACGGAGCCAGCAGCAGGAAGAGCACGGCGAGGACGGCCGGGAAGCCCGCCAGGTAGCGCCAGCCGCTGCTCGTGTTGGCGAAGAAGAAGCAGATCGCCGGGAACAGGATGCCGATGGTCACCGAGATCTGCAGACCCATGCCGAGCATGTTGCGCAGGTGCGGCGGCGACAGCTCGTTCGTGTAGGCGCCGAGTGTTCCCGTGGCGGTGCCCGAGGCGATACCCGCGATCATGCGGCCGACCGCAAACGCCCAGACGTTCGACACGGGCGTCTGGATGGCGGCGCCTGCGAGCATGAAGATGCAGTTGACGAAGAGCAGCTTCCTGCGGCCCCACAGGTCGCTGAAGTGGCCGCAGCAGAGCGAGCCGATCATGCCGCCGAAGATCCAAGCATTGACGGCGAACGTCCACTCGAGCTTGGAGTGGCCCGGGAACATCAGACAGGTGTCCTCGGCCACGGGACGCGCATTGCACTCGTCCGTGTTGCTGTACTGCGAGAGGTTGGTCTGGGACGACGACCACCCGCTCTGGAAAGGCTGCAGCAGCGCCACGAGCAGACTGGAGTACAGGATCCAGTTGGGCTTGACGTTGCGCTCGGCGGCTTCGTCGTACGCGGGGGCGAGGTCGGCACCCTTGGGCGTTGTGGCTTCGGAGTAGACCGGGTCCGTTAGTGCTTCGGACGGCATGCTTGGTTGGCTGGCTGGTTGGCGACTTGGTTCTTCTGGCTGAGTGGTAACGAGGAGCAGAAGCTTCCGGTCGTGGGAGGGCAAGCTTGACAGGCTTGCAACTTGGTTGGTTGAGCTTTGGATGACCAAATGGAAAGTGAGGTGGGGACGATGGAGCCTACAGTAGATCGGTTGCACGCTCGAGATGCATGGCTGGTGTGCCGGGAAGCAAGGGAGTGCTGCTGTTCTACTTACTGCAACCACGATAGTCGAGCAACTTGCTGCCGTGCAAGCCCTTGGGATACCGGCCACTTGATTCATATCGCGATGATGGCATGCACCACATCCACCACTCGTAGGGTCGTTATTTTTGCTAGTTTTGCAGGTGTATCGCTTTCGTGACAGCCCGGTCAATTTGGATTTGGGACTTCAACTTGTGTCGGCATTGGAGTAATCGCTGGTCAAATTTCAAATTTGACCAAGCGTGGACTGCGTGTCCATGCAAATTTGAAATTTGAAATTTCAAGCGTGGACTGCGTGTCCATGCACCAAATTTCAAATTTGCATGGACACGCAGTCCACGCTTATAACGGAATGTGGGACTACATGCATGTACCTCGATCTATCCCGCGCCTGAAGAAATCCAAGCTTTGTGGGGCACATTTGCGTGGGCCGACAACCCCTGGATACCGGACAGCAATGCACCGTCACTCCAGCGCAGCAAATACGACCGAATCAAGGTGACATCAATTGCAAGTTTAAGTATCGTCAGAGCTTCTGAAGATGTCTATGAGGTGAGAGTGCCCACCACACCTTCTACTTTCAAAAGTGGGCTCCCCCTAATACGAGAGCCAAATCTCGCACAAAACGGGCTCCCTCATGGTAAGTACGAGATCAAGGAGCCCTGGTTCGGGCTCCCCATTGGCTTCCCTCCAGGGCTCCCCAAATTTAGCTTCAAATCTATGACGGGCTCTTCATAGTAATATCTGATTGGCCAATTTTACCTAGACTTAAGGCGAGCAACTTCGCGTGATTGATGCGCCACGCTAGAAGATCGAGCTCAAAGATCACCAGACTAGAAGATCTCGCGCCGCTCATATGTGTACAGCCGCTCCGAGGCCACCCCAGCGTCGCCGATCGTCCTTCCTTCCCCTCAAGGAGAAGCCCTCTTTCCTATGCCTTTTCAGGTTAGAACCTGGAGATACTTCAATGACGGCCAATCATCAGCGAGATATTTAACACAGGTGAGGGGGAGCCCTTAACGAGGGCTCACAGTTCTGGAGGGCTCCTTTCACTTAACCTATTGAACTCAAGAGCCCAGGAGCCCGAGCTCGCGACTTTTTGGGTTCACCCAAGAGCCCAGGAGCCCGGCTCTCCCCAGGGCTCGTAGAAGGTGTGGTGCCCACTGCGGGTGGGTTCCCTGCCGGTCACACCATCGCAAAGCTGGAGAGGTGGCTCATAGCCATTCTACTCAGTTCACCCAGGCTCGACATCGGTCAACTGCTCGGACGACCGCCCGCTCTGGTGCTCAGACGGCCTCCTTCACTCAGTAACAGCTATACATGGTCGGTCGAGGTGGAAGATTCTACAGTACGCGGAATCTCCAACAACGGATCGGCAACTATCGTGCTGGAGCACAGGCCCAACGGCATTGAGTGACAAGTCAAGTCTCACGACGACGCAAGCGCTGATGCTAGCGCGCTCGAAAAGCACACAGGAGGACTTGTGTTCAAGGCAAACCCACAGATCCACGGATATCCGTGGCAAGTACCGGACTCGACGAGGAATCGCAGAATCCTTCACGTGTTAAAACAACAGCCCAACAAGCGACTCAGGAAAGCAGCAAGCCCGAACCTGGATCAACTGCTGACGGAATGGGCGGAGCGGAGCCGATGACTGAATTCGAGGCCACCAAAGCCAACTACCAAAGCATCTTTGGGCGCACGGCAATATGCTGACGAACGTCCAAGTGTGGGTCACCTACCGACTGGCGACTCATCGGCTGAATCTGTTCTACGAAGGTAAAGGTGATTATCAGGGGTGCCCTAGGGACGTGGCGTGTGCAGAGGTTCACATTACGAGCACGCATATCACTTGGGCCTGTGTTCGAGCACAGCAATTCTGGCGGCGCTGTCTCGAGCACTGGCTGGGTCATGAAGTCTCACCGGACTGTCTCGAAGGATACAAAAGCTACTTCGCGGCTCGGACAGCACCGCCACTGGGGGAACGGCTACAGCGCAGGATCTCTCAACGCTACGGGCAATGGAGAACAGAGAACGGGGAGTCTCTCCGCCAAATCTGGTGGGTACTCTGCAGCGCCGGGATTGCGTTGCTCTGGCAAACACGGAATCAGGTGGTGCACGAGGGACAAACGTGTATGCGCCAGCTCAACGCAATAGCTCGTCGGAAGCGCCTTCGAGCGCCAACGAAGATACAAGGAATGCAGTTTCAACTAAGCCTCGACTGTTTTGCAGACATAGGCCCAGAAGCGAATCCGATGGATACCCTTCCGCAGCCTTCGGCGTGGGTTAAACAGACAGAGCCCGCTCTGATCACTAGACTTAGAACATACCAGGCAGCTATTAGCTAAGGTTCAATAGACTACCTTCTCTCTCTCTCTTTCTCGCATGTACCTCGATCAAGTGCTGGTTGGTTTGAAAAGTGCAAAATAAAAACATTGCTTCGTAATTCTCTCTCTTTTTTTAAATATGTTTTACGACTGATATAGTTGGCATAGGTTTTTCTGGGAAATCGATAGTAGTGGCACGCGGTTGCTGCTGAGAGTCTCAGCCTGAGACCGTACAGCAGATCTTGAAGTATCTGCTGCGATTATTTATTGTGCTTTACTTGAGCAACTCTGATTTACCGCTAAGTACGAACACTGGGTAGTGCACTAAATAGGAGGGCAAACTGGATGCAAAGCACAATACCTACCTGGAGGGGCGAGTACACGTACTTGACTAGGGGATCGGCTTGCCGATCCTTTGTGTGCCATTATAGATAAATAAATATAACAGCGGCATGCCCTCAGCGGCAGGTCATTGAGTAGCTGCCACAAATTAGATGTTGTATGTACGCGAAAGCAACAACAAGCCCTTTTATGTCGTTGGATAGCTCCCAAGTTGAAGTGGTCAAATGAATGGTCAAGTGAGTCGATTACGGCTCGAGCTGCTTGGTGACCGCGTCAGGTAACAATCAAAGTCCAAGCGCGTTTATCGCGCCCACTGCAGCGACGAATAAATCAAGTGCATGTAGTGTAGGGCGGGTATCCGCACCGGCACAGCGTGTGAGTCTTCAACATGTCCCCAAAGTTATCGGAGCGGACTCGATGCAGCAAAAATATTTGGACTACGCTTGCGTGTTGCTTAAAATGATCCTTAGCAACTGAAGCAACGATACTTGTGATTTTGATCCACTATGCAGCTAAAGGACTGCGTTGTCCATGCAAATTTGACCAGCGATTACTCCAATGCCGACACAAGTTGAAGTCCCAAATCCAAATTGACCGGGCTGTCACGAAAGCGATACACCTGCAAAACTAGCAAAAATAACGACCCTACGAGTGGTGGATGTGGTGCATGCCATCATCGCGATATGAATCAAGTGGCCGGTATCCCAAGGGCTTGCACGGCAGCAAGTTGCTCGACTATCGTGGTTGCAGTAAGTAGAACAGCAGCACTCCCTTGCTTCCCGGCACACCAGCCATGCATCTCGAGCGTGCAACCGATCTACTGTAGGCTCCATCGTCCCCACCTCACTTTCCATTTGGTCATCCAAAGCTCAACCAACCAAGTTGCAAGCCTGTCAAGCTTGCCCTCCCACGACCGGAAGCTTCTGCTCCTCGTTACCACTCAGCCAGAAGAACCAAGTCGCCAACCAGCCAGCCAACCAAGCATGCCGTCCGAAGCACTAACGGACCCGGTCTACTCCGAAGCCACAACGCCCAAGGGTGCCGACCTCGCCCCCGCGTACGACGAAGCCGCCGAGCGCAACGTCAAGCCCAACTGGATCCTGTACTCCAGTCTGCTCGTGGCGCTGCTGCAGCCTTTCCAGAGCGGGTGGTCGTCGTCCCAGACCAACCTCTCGCAGTACAGCAACACGGACGAGTGCAATGCGCGTCCCGTGGCCGAGGACACCTGTCTGATGTTCCCGGGCCACTCCAAGCTCGAGTGGACGTTCGCCGTCAATGCTTGGATCTTCGGCGGCATGATCGGCTCGCTCTGCTGCGGCCACTTCAGCGACCTGTGGGGCCGCAGGAAGCTGCTCTTCGTCAACTGCATCTTCATGCTCGCAGGCGCCGCCATCCAGACGCCCGTGTCGAACGTCTGGGCGTTTGCGGTCGGCCGCATGATCGCGGGTATCGCCTCGGGCACCGCCACGGGAACACTCGGCGCCTACACGAACGAGCTGTCGCCGCCGCACCTGCGCAACATGCTCGGCATGGGTCTGCAGATCTCGGTGACCATCGGCATCCTGTTCCCGGCGATCTGCTTCTTCTTCGCCAACACGAGCAGCGGCTGGCGCTACCTGGCGGGCTTCCCGGCCGTCCTCGCCGTGCTCTTCCTGCTGCTGGCTCCGTCCATGTGCGTCGAGAGCCCCGCGTGGTTGCTCATGAAGGGCCGGCGCGAGGAGGCCAAGCAGGTCATCACTCGACTCTACGGCGAGGAGAACGTGTACCTGGCGCTGTCGTGGCTCGAGTCGTCCAGCAAGCCCGACCCGGAGCAGGCGCTCGTGAACGACTCGGCGCAGCAGGAGTCGCTCTTCTCGCCCAAGTACCGCCTGCCGCTGGCCTGCGCCATGCTGCTCTCGTGCACGCAGCAGCTCTCGGGCATCAACGCCGTCTTCTACTACTCCAACTCCATCTTCGAGGACGCCGGCATCTCGGACCCGCGCGTCGGCACGCTCATCATCGACTTTGTCAACATCTGGCCGGCCTTCTTCACGGGCTTCCTGGCCAAGCGCTTCGGCAACCGGAACCTCATCCTCTGGGGCATCGCCGGCATGTTCGTCATGGCCGTGCTCATGACCGTGGCCTTCCTCGTGGACGTCGCGGCGCTGTCCGTCGTCTTCATGGCGCTCTACGTGATCGCCTTCGGCGCGACGCTCGGGCCGCTCGTCTGGGTCATCACGGCCGACCTGTTCCCGGACTCAGTGCGCGCCACCGCCACGTCCATCGGCATCGGCGTCAACTGGCTCTGCAACCTCATCGTCGGCGTCGCCTACCCGTACATCGCCGACGCCTTCGACGACTACAGCTACGTGCCGTTCGTGGTGCTGCTGGCCATCTTCTACGCGCTGTCGCTCAAGCTCGTCCCGGAGACGTACGGCAAGTCGGCCGAGGAGGTGCAGCGCGAGTTCCAGCAGCAGCGTGGGGGCCAGTAGCGGGGCAGTCAACGGCAGCAGAAAGGTGGGGAGGCAGGCGACGAGAGGGTGGCCGTGTGCTTTGACGACTTCCGGGTCTTCGTGCCGCCGTCATTGAGAGGCGCAGATGTTGCAGCCTACGCTTTGAGAGTAGTGTTTTGAGATAGTTGCTGCGTGGATAGTGATGAAATGAGCGACGCAGCAGTAGTTTTGCTTTGATTGAGAAGGCAGTTTATCCATTGATAATGCGCACAGTATCGATATTGTTTTCAGGTTTGCCCAAACCTTTGGGGGGTTTAACGCGCCTTTGATCTGCTAAAACTGTGGAAACTTCTGATCAGTTGTGTAAATCTAGCTAACTCGTGTTGTCTGGTGCACAGGGATACGAGGGGGTCAAACAGCACTACAATCCTCTCAGCGTAAAACGATGGGTCCACACGACGATTTAGACGTAGACGCGCTCCACCGGTGTAAGCCAGCACAGTCTCAGTACACAATCGCATCAAGCTTTTGGCATTATTGTAGTGAGGTCTCTTCTTAACTTTCTCGTCTCCAAAACAATATTGTTGACACTGGATGATTTGCAGTTGAGGAAAATCTCGCTTTGCAACAAGAGAAGAAGCGCTTGCCGACATAGAGCAGCCTACACACACTGTTGGCTGTGAGCGCAACAAGGATAGCGAGGTAGCCTGGTAGGTCAGTTTAGAATTTGCTTCGAGAAACCCTCCACGCCGCACCCCTCGGCTGGAGTTCCATTCCCGCTTTGAATGAACTGACTGCAGCCCCCAAGTGCGATATTTGAAGGTGCAAATTTTCTGTGGTCTGAAACCCCTGTATTCTAAATGTGCACGTAAACCACTTCGCCATTTCGCCATTCCTGACAAGAAGACCCGCGTAGTCTACAGCGAACAAGAGTGTGATGAATACCCGCGCACCACTTTCCGCAAAGTTTAGGCGCGTACTACTGGGCTGTTTCGCACTTCAACGACTGTTGGTCACGATAGGTGCCGCGCTCTCCGTATTCTACAGCCCTCTCCAGTCGGCTTTCGACTCGAATAGTCTGGGTCTGCTGCTTGGAGGTGTCGCGGTTCTACTTGTGCTGCTCGGGTGCGTCTTCTTGGCGAGGCGCACGAGTGTCGTCAAGTGGTTCTCTCTCCTGCTGCTGAGTCTTGCAGGGGTGGCGATTTGGATCGGCTTTGACAAGCTACTCCACACGACAATTCGACTTTTCAACTGCAGCTTCTCACTGCTTTGGACGTTGATACTGATCCTATTCGATGCGATTCGAGGCAGGAAGCGGACTAAAGTGCACGATGTAAGCATAGTACAATTTGGTACGGCAGGATGGGTTGGGCCACCCCGCGAGAGCACGCCCGATACGTGTTTGCAGGCGTATTTTGACGGAAGGAGTGACTTCATAAAGATGGCCCCGTTGCGTTCATCATTACGGTCATTGTGTCCTGTGTGGTGTATGCAGCTTACATGTCGAAGTTTCTGTCGGGGATGGACTTCGGCTTGTCACTTGTTTTCCAGTTTGTGCTGTTGAGTTGGTTCACTCTCGACCTCCGCCGACTGGACCGACACCTTGAGCTGTACGAAGCCGGCCACGGTGTTGTCTACGTCTATATCGATACTGCCTTAGTGACGGGGTATATTTCGATGATCTTTGTCGCCATTGGGATTGCATTAGCAATCTGTGCAGGACTTGCCATGAGCGGTCCTCCCATCTTGGGAAGCTTGAAGATCTGTGGCTGTTGTTTTTGGTGTGAGTGTGATTGCAATTGTTGCCGCTGTTGCACGTGCTGTGACGACGACGTTTGTTCTCTGTCGGGCGACGACAACAAGTGCCTATTTATCAGCGAGCACCATAACGCATGGGATTGCTGTGATGCATTCCCCAGTAAACGGAGAATAATTCCCGTGCAGCTACGAGCACCACAACAGGATCTGGACGAGATAATGCAGCGAGTGTAAAATGCGCTTTCAAACCCACAAAAACAAATTATTGAGCTTTCCTCTATCGTATCACTCGATTAAGAAAATGTTTGACATCCTTCACCGTCGCCAGCTACGAAGCAATTGGGGGTCGACCGCGACCGAGACATCGCCTGCACTAAGTCGTTTGTCGCCAAATGTGAAACGACCGAGTGAGCAGCCGTGAAGCGACGTCGCCGCCAATACGAGACCCGACCACCCGATGACCACGCCGCTCTCGATCGACGCCTACAAGCGCAAGCAGAATGTGCTGGCAGCCAAAGCCCACGCGCGGCGAGTCGGTGCTTCTTCTGTCTCCAAATCGAAAGAGGCCTACACCGTTGAACAACGCCGATACCTGAACGCCTGCGTCGAAAAACACGCGGATCCCGATGAGAGGCTGCTGACGGCACTGCGAGACGCACGATTCGTGCTTAAACTCGACCGCTTTGGGGGAGAAGAGGTGATGATTGAGTCGGGGTCGTCATGTCTGCGTGCAATTATTCATTCGCTCTAACACATTCATGGCCCATATAGCTTAAGTTCCACATGGGTTTTCTTCAAAAGACAAAACACTGCAATCATATAAGCCTTTCACTGGGATCCGTGGCGATAAACCGAGGTTTGATACGATACAGTATGCAAAACTTCGACAGTATTGAAGTTATTCAACATGGTTTCCTAGATTTGCGCACCATGTTCGACCGTCTGGGCTTGAAAAGAGCATTCGCCTATGAAAACCAGGGCGCTTCAGTCGTCGTGAGGTTGGTACGCAGCCAGTTTTTCACGTCATACCTTCTCACTAATGAGGCTAACGAGCACTGTCTGACTTGCTAGATCGGCCTGCTCATCCGCATACAAGACGCCCGACTTGCTGCGCTTTCACCTCATTGGAGTGAAAATACTTCCTGAGGTCGTGCCTCCCCTCGCAAAGGTTCGTCCAAAAGGCTCGCGTTCGATACCCATTCCGTCCTGTAACTTGCTGTTCGGCAAATAGTCTTTCTTTCACTGTCAGCAGCTTGAAGACGTCAGCCTCAGTGGCACCCACCTAGGCGACGAAGGACTTGAAGGTACCGGTCTTCCTGTTACTCGCCCATGCGAATCGGACATTATTGACTATCCACCATCCCTCCGTTGGTCAATTTGATAGCTGTAGCGATGGCTCTGGGGAAATGCCCCAAGCTTCACTTGCTCTCCCTAGCTGGTTGCAACATAACTGACAACGCGCGAGATCATATCGCCAAAATCATCACCGTAAGCGATGGCATCCTAGTATCGTGAAGTTCCTTGGAGTATTCACCTATGATGTTGTGTGTAGCTTCACGGTGTGATCAAGGATGAAGCGGTGTGGAGTTCGAGCTTGCGAGGTGAAGCAGCCCCGAATACGTCAATGCCCGAGCTTCTGATTAATTTGTCCAGAAACAAACTCGGCGACGCGACAGCTGAAACAATCTGCGACGCACTTTACAACGACAAGTGGCTACTGGGTAGGTGGTGTACAAGAAATCAGCACAGTTTTCGATACTAATCGTTGGATTCAGGCCTCAACCTTGGTGAAAATCAAATCTCACGGCAAGGAACGGAGACGTTTATCGATACGCTCGCCAACAGCAATAAGACTCTCGCTGTGCTAGGTCTCGCAAACATGAAAGAACCAGGTAAGCACTATATTTCGCTTTGTCGGTGGCGGCGCGGTTCTTTGACAAGCTACTTTTGTTTGGTTGACTTGTAGTGACAACGAGCGCACTGGAAACTCTGGACTCCCTACTTCGCGTCCGAAACCGCTTTCTCCAGCAAGTGGCCACGGAGTCGCGAGAGAAGCGCATGACTCTCGGTAGTTTGCTCCTCGATTGGGGTCTCGATAAAGACACCATCGTCGAGATCTGCTACCTGGAAACACTCGGAAAGCAAGCCAATACGAAAAGTACCAAACTATCGATGGTTTCCAAGAAACCTGCCTTAGTGTCACCGAAGACCCAAAGCAGCTTTATCCCTCAAGCATCGAACAACGATATGACCCGTCAAAAGACTCATAGAAGCAACAATGACGACGACGACGACGACAACAACAAGAATGGTGAAGACGATAGTGGAAATGAAGACAGCGATAGCGATGGTGGCGAAGTTGCCGCTTCGACAGCAGATAGTCACGTCAAAACGGTGCGTTTTGCAGATGTGTTTCAGCAGGAATTTGCTTTTGATCGATTCGTTGTGCTACAGATCGAGTATCTTATCGAGAGACTGAGCGCGCTAGAATCAGAGAGACGAAAAACGCAAGCGTACGTGAGCAAGCTTGAGGTGGGTGGCGTGTACCCGTGACGATCGACACTTCAGTTTTCAGGGCAAATATCGCTTACTGATGATCTGCCCACACTAGGCTGAAAACCAGCAGCTTCGCGTCGAACTGGAAGCACAGTCGGCATCAGCTCCTTCACCTGGAATCTCACCTATTGAAGCTCAGATCATCGCACAGCTAGAAACTTCGATCAGCTGCCTCGCGGAGCAAGTAGAAATCATGGAGCATGAAAAAACAGCACATAGCGCATAGGACGGGCCCGCAACTCTAAGATCACTGGTATGTCACGAACTTTCATGAAAAGGACGTCAAAGAATTTGAATTCATGTCATTTCTAACTGAGTTGAGGTTCTCAAGTCCTGGTGTATTTGCGCTCACAAAAAGATACTTCTAGGTGATGCTGGACCTCAAATTGAATCGCAAAACAAGCCAACGCGGCTTTAATTATCATATACAAATTCCGCACTTCCTTTGGTACGATTTTCTTTCTTGTGTTCATGCCCACCTCGGATCGCTTTCAAGGTCTCAAAGTGTATCTGCCCTCGAGGTATAATAGTCGGAGTACCGTCACGGATCAGAACGCAACTTCAGCTCAATCCCAAGTTCATAACGAGATCCCTTCTTAGCTTTCTCCTCCGGCTTAAAACAGCGTTGTCGCTTCTCTGTGAGCCTGACCACTTGTACTGCTACGTGTAAACTATCCAGTCATTTCCCCATCTCAGACACAAGGGCCAACCTAACTCAGCCTACAGCTCTAAGGACAGCAAGCAGCAACTGTGATGAATTCATCAGCGAGTGCCTCCACGATATTTCGGCG
This sequence comes from Phytophthora sojae, assembly GCF_000149755.1. Taxonomy (NCBI): domain Eukaryota; phylum Oomycota; class Peronosporomycetes; order Peronosporales; family Peronosporaceae; genus Phytophthora; species Phytophthora sojae. The sequence continues at coordinate 4,770,673 of NW_009258115.1, forward strand.
CACACTACTTGGCTACCTCGCACTGCAACGGCTCATTGCAGGGCTGGTAAAACCTGTCGATTTTTTGAAATGGAATTAGGTTTTTGGTTTTACCTTGGTTTAAACCAATAGAACCTAGTTATAATGCAAATACTACTCTTCACTACTGAGTTCTTGGTCATTCTCGTAACTATCGCCGTTTACGCGCTTGTAGTTGTGGTTGGCCTTGATGTAAAGAAGCTTTTCGATTTTCGGTGCACTCAGCGCATTTCTAAGCTTGTTGTGGATGAAGCTTCTAGTCGAAAACGTGCGCTCGGATGCAGCACTCGAAGCGACTAAGCTGAACACATTCAAAGCCAGCTCTCTGAGTGTCGGCCACCGCGAACCCGTTGTCACCCAAAAGTCGTATACGCTTTTCACCTTCTCTTCGAGCTCCATATAACGTCGATCTTGATTCGTCTTCATCTTATTGCAGTACACTTGGAAAGCAGTCAGCTCGACGCTCATATTTTTGCTTCGTGTGGTGTCACGAGTGATGGAGCTGGTATCAGACGCAGGAAAGTCGACGATAATATCTTTTTGTGGTGTCACGAGTGATGGAGCTGGTATCAGACGCAGGAAAGTCGACGATAATATCTTTTTGTGGTGTCACGAGTGATGGAGCTGGTATCAGACGCAGGAAAGGAAGTCGCGATAAGCAAGCTGAAGTTCCTTCAATCGAACACTATGATGTATAATTCTGTGGTACGTACGAGCCTCATACCAGGATACTGGAACCTGATTGGTCGACATACTGTATTCGGCAGTTGTGATTCGCTACGAGAAGGTAACTTCAACTTGCCTTCCTTTTGTTTTCTGGTACCCTCCTAACACGCGTCGAAGTTAGAAGCTAGGACGTCGTGTACTTGTTGATAAAGCACAATAGAACAGATTGGTCAAGCTAGTTTTTCTTATTCCAAGTCAACTGACTCTGGGAAAAACCTGTTGGCTGTTTTGGTGGCCAACAGGTTTTACTATAAAACCTATATTAAAACCTAATGATTAAACCCGATGTGCCAGCCCTGCCTCATTGTGATGCTGGCCGTGGCGTTTTCAACGTTTTGTAGCCCTGATTCCTCGACTTTCGATTTGTTCGGCCTGAAGCTGATGATAGGAGCCGCCGTGGCCTTAGTTGCGGTGATTGGATGCGCCTTCCTAGCGCGGGAGGTGAAAGTTGCGAAGTGGTTTTTCCTCTTAATATTCAGCTTGGCAGAGGCGGTACTATGGATTGGATTGGACAAGCAATTCCACACAAACATTAGGCTTTTTGACTGCAGCTTGATACTTGCGTGGACGTTCGAAGTGTTGCTATTCGATGCGATTCGAGGCAGAAAGCGGATAAATATCCACGATGCTGCCATGGTAAAGGCTGGCGGGCCTGCGGTTGGTACGGGTGTCACTTCAAAACACGTCGAAACTCGCACGACTCTCAGCTTCCTGCGCAAATACTTTGCCGCGACTAGCGATTTCTTGGTAATCCATAAGGATGGCCCAGTTGCGTTCATCATCACGGTCATCGTGGCATGTGTGGTCTACGCAGTCTACATGTCGACATTTTTGTCAGCAATGGAGTTTGGATCGTCCTTAGTTTTCCAGTTTGTGCTAGTAAGTTGGTTCACGCTCGACCTGCGCCGATTGGACCGACACCTCGATGTAAACGAAGCCAGTGATGGGGTGATTTACGTCTACCTCGATGCTATAGTCATGGCTGTATACGCAGCAATGGCTCTAATTGCCTTCGCCACCACGGCAACAATTTGCGTAGGCCTGGCGACATCTCACGGTGCTGATGAACTCCGGGAGTGCGGAATCTGCGACGAGTATATCTCGTGTTTCATGTGCATTTGGCGCTGTTGTACCAGCCAATGCGTCTGGATTGACTGCGAGCTCTGGTATGACTGCCTTTACGATCGCTATAGCAAGCGACAGTGGTGCTGCTGCGACTGCTGTCAACTGGTACTGGATGACAGCAAATGCCCTTGTTTCAGTCAAAAGCACGGCGACAGCGATTGCTGCGAGTCTTACTACGACAACGGGAGGATCCACACAAAACCATCACTTCACCCGTCGGAGTTACAACAAGGAGGGCTGGACCAAGTGATGCAGCGGGTGTGAAGCTCAAGAAAACTAACTTTATCATTCAAATTTCACTTTGCTGGAAGTGCTCCATTACTTTTCCTGAAAATTAGTACTCTACAAAGTGCGCATTTTTTGTTCACTAAACCTTACAATTCATCTGATTGGTTTTCAATAACGGCCAATCCGCGCGCGTAGGAGAAAAGATCCTTTGAAGGGGGAACGCGCACACAACGCAAAGGAACCGGCCGAGCTGAGCAACATGAAGGAGACGGCGCAGATCCCCGTGCCCACCAAGGACCCTGCTGCGGCCAAGGACGACAAGACGCCCGATGCCGCCAAGGCCACCAACCCGGCGGAGGACGCCCCCGTCGAGGAGGAGCTCGTGCGTATTGACAAGAAAAGATCCTTCCTCTCTTCCTTCCTCTCTTCCTTCCTCTAATCTTTCATGTTTTTTATTGCACCGCAGTCGGAGGAGGACCGCAAGCTGAAGGAGGACCTGGAGACGGCCGTGGCGCGCGTGTGCGACAAGCAGGAGGAGCTGGGCGTCAAGCAGCTGGCGCTGGAGCTGCTGCGCCGCGAGATCCGCACGGCCACGTCGTCCATGACGTCGGTGCCCAAGCCGCTCAAGTTCCTGCGGCCCTCGTACGACGACCTCAAGGCCGCGTACGAGACGCTGCAGGCCGGGGAGACCCAGAAGCTTATGGCCGACGTGCTGGCCGTGCTGGCCATGACCATGGCCAAGGAGGGCAGCCGCGAGAGCCTCAAGTTTAAGCTGCTGGGCAACAGCACGGACCTGGGCTCGTGGGGCCACGAGTTCGTGCGCTCGCTGGCCGGGGAGGTTGGCGAGGAGTACAACGCCCGCATCACGGCCGAGGACGCCGTGGACCCGGACGTGCGCGACCTGCTGGAGATCGTGGACGCCATCGTGCCGTTCCACATGCAGCACAACGCCGAGCCCGAGGCCATCGACATCCTCATTGAAGTGCAGCAGCTTTCCAAGCTCCTGCAGAGCCCCGACATCGACGAGAAGAACTACCAGCGCGTGTGTCTGTACCTGCTCGCCTGCGCCGACTTCATGTCGGACGCGGACGACCTCGTCAACCTGCTCAACACGGCCTACTCGTTGTTCCTGCGGCTGGAGCAGTACCCGGACGCGCTGCGGGTGGCGCTGCGCGTGGGCAACGACGACTTCGTGGCCGAGGTCTTCCAGAAGTGCAAGGACGACGTGGTGCGCAACCAGATGGGCTACATCCTGGGCCGCCAGCGCTGCTTCTACGAGGACGAGAGCGAGGCGTCGGCCAACGAGATCATCGGCAACTCGGACCTGAGCGACAAGTTCCTGTCGCTGGCCCGTGATCTGGACGTCATGGAGGCCAAGACGCCCGAGGACATTTACAAGTCGCATCTGTCGGAGACGGCCAGTGTGGGTCGTGGCCGCGACTCGGGCTCGCAGCCAGCGGACTCTGCTCGTGCTAACTTGGCTTCGACCTTTGTTAACGCCCTGGTGAATGCTGGCTACGGCACGGACAAGCTCATGACCCCCGAGGGCAACACTTGGCTGTACAAGAACAAGAAGCACGGCATGATGAGCGCCGCCGCGTCGCTGGGTATGATCATGCTGTGGAACGTGGAGGAGGGTATCACGCAGATCGACAAGTACCTTTACTCTGGCGATGAGTACGTCAAGGCCGGCGCTATCCTGGGTGTGGGTGTTGTCAGTGCCGGTATTCGCAACGACTGCGACCCTGCCCTCGCGCTACTGTCGGAGCACATTGACTCGGGCAACTGCTCCATCCGCTGCGCTTCTTGCCTGGGTCTGGGCATTGCGTACGCGGGCTCGGCTCGTGAAGATGTATCGGAGCTGCTAATCCCGGTGGTTTCCCACGCCGACGAGAATGCTGACATCCAGGAGGTGTCGTACGCTGCACTGGCGCTAGGTATGGTAGAGGTGGGAACTTGCGACGAGGAGGCTGGCAGCGTGCTGATGCAGCGACTGATGGAGAGCTCGGACACTGAGCTGGACTCTTCTTGCGCGCGCTTCCTTGCTCTTGGTCTTGGACTGTTGTACCTTGGGTACGTACTGAGTTGCATATTCATTTACTGGAGTAAACGATGAGTAGGACACTTACTTTGTGATGTGTTGTGCAGCCGCCAGGAACGCGTGGAGGCCATGCTGGAAGCTGCCAAGACTATCGAGCACAAGATGTCGAAGTACTTGGCCATCACTCTGGAGACCTGCGCTTACGCCGGCTCCGGTAACGTGCTGAAGGTGCAGCAGCTCCTGCGCACGTGCGCTGAACACATTGAGGACCCTATTGAGGCACAGCACCAGAGCGTCGCCGTGCTTGGTATTGCTCTGATCACGATGGGCGAAAGCATTGGCAGTGAGATGGCGATGCGGTCGTTTGACCACTTGCTGCAGTACGGTGAAGTGGCAGTGCGTCGCGCCGTGCCGTTGGCGTTTGCGCTGCTCAGTGTGTCGAACCCGGAGTACGCACTGATTGACACACTGTCGCGCCTTACGCACGATGTTGACTCGGGTGTCGCTCAGAATGCTATTCTCGCGCTTGGTCTGGTTGCTGCTGGTACGAACAACTCGCGCGTGGCCGGATTGCTTCGTCAGCTGTCGGAGTTCTACAGCCGGGAGGCAAACCACCTCTTCGTTGTTCGTATCGCACAGGGTTTGCTGCACATGGGCAAGGGTCTGATGACCCTGCACCCGTTCCACTCAGACCGGTTGATCATGTCTCGCGTGGCAGTGAGCGGACTGCTGACGATCCTGCACGCGTCGCTAGATATGGAGCACACGATCCTGGACACGTCCCACTACATTCTCTACTGTATCGCCACAGCAATGCAGCCCCGTATGCTGATCACGCTGGACGAAGAGCTGAACCCTCTCCCCGTGTCCGTCCGAGTCGGCCAGGCGGTATGTGCATTTTATCTCTGCTCGCTATAGGTTGAACGCCAATACTGACGCTTCTTCTGTTGCTTTGATGCCTGCAGGTTGAGATTGTGGGTCAGGCAGGTCGCCCCAAGTCTATCACTGGTTTCCAGACGCACACTACGCCCGTGCTGCTGAATGTGAAGGACCGCGCGGAGCTCGCGACCGAAGAGTACCTCCCGCTGACGAACGTGCTAGAAGGCGTTGTTATCCTCCGAAAGAACCCGGACTACGAGCCGGAGACTTAAGTGAGGGGCGAAGAGGAGAATGGAGAGGCCGGGCCAAAAGAAAAGATGGCGCTGTTGTTCTGCAGCCTCCGGCCGCTCTGTCTCCTCTGGCTAGCTATAACCAAGCCAACACACAAAATACCTTTAACGCATATATCCTGCTTGTTGCTGCCGTGGCTCACTTGTCTTGACGTCTTGTGCTGCGTGCTGATCAGAGCTACCGAGGCTGGCCGTGCGGTGAAGCGTTTCACTGTGTCTCTTCGTGTGCAGCGCATTTGGTTTAGCCCCGTAGAGGACGGCAATGGAGACGGCTTATCTTTCTGGGTCCTCCTCGGCTATGATGTCCACCGCAGCCACGACAGGAGTCCCAACTGTTCCTAGGCGCGCTGAGGGAAATGTGGCACTTGGACTCTTCAGCAAGATCGCTGCGGCGCGCAAGGAAAACCTGTCGAGCTTCGTACGAGCTGCATTGTGTCCGCATGCCCTGGTCCTGCCATTAACTCGCCATTTTATTTTTCAGACGAAAGCAGCCGCTGGAGATCTAGGACCGCCAGGCAGAAGCTTTGACAAGAGGCCTGTGGTAGCGGGGACTAGCCAATTCCCAGAGCTCAGCGACCCCAGCAGTAAGGGCCATGCCATTTTCTATCCTGTTGCATGGACAGACCTCTCACCACAGCGCTTTTAGTGCGTAACCCAGCTCTGCGGACGCCAGTGCTTAATGAACGGAAAGCACAAGCACGATCGAACTCTCAGAGCGTCCGGTGGACAAAGCAAAGCGCCCCTGAAGATCCATTGGGGGCGGTGGGCTCCGCAGCTACTGTCAACGGCTCCATTTACAATACCGCAGGAGCCAACAGAGCTGTTTCTGCTACTTCCCAACGCTCGATTCCTGTTGGTTTAGCGGCTCCGGCTAGTCGAAGACGGCATCTTTTACCCCCGCATCAACAACTTTACCAACAACGCCGCTCCACAGTTGAATCGGTGAGTACAACCACATGTGCAAACAACAATGTGCTGGCGTGTTCACCCACCCTATCTACAATTTGTGTTTTTCAGTCTAGCACCTCGCGAGAACTACTAAATGGAGATCACGAAGTTTCTGTCAAGGAAACACCAATACGTCCAGCTACGGCTAGTGAAGTAGGTATTTGCTGTTGTGTTGAAGGAATGTATTGCTGGCACTGCATGAGCTAAGGTGTTTTGGTGATCATTAGATCCTTGATACGCGGTATTCAGCATATCAAGACAATGTTAGAGGATACGTGAGGTAAAAGCAGCCGATGTCTATGATGCATACGCGGTGCTTATATCTCGTTTCACAACAGGAGGCCACCTGAAGCTTTGTCTAGCTCGCTAGATTCGTCAAACTCTGTACGTGGCAACTAAAGGTTTCAGTGGTGGATACCAGCCTAACATGGTTTCAATGGGCCATAGGCACTTTGGCATCGTCATGGAGAGCTGCCGCGTACGCTCCAAGCCACTATGACCGATGGTCAAATAAGTGGTGTAGATGGCCGCCTCAACGCGAACAAAACACAAGCAGATGCGGTAATTTCGAGTGACTCAAAGCCGCCAGGGTCTGGGGAACACCCTGTTAGTGCTCCAAACCAAGAGGTACGAAGTGCGGCAAGCATGAATTGGGAACTGAGATATCGTATAGCCGCTGACCTGACCAAGGATAGGTGCACTTTGCAGTGACTGCGGAAATTCCCGGCGTGCCTATCGTTTATAGGAATCAGAAGGTGATCTGACTTCATCCTTACATGATCACGCCACCAGCACGAAGCTAACACTTGTCTTCGATGTCCTCGATCCAGACGAAAGCGTCAAATCCAGAGCGGTTGAATCTCGATCGTCGCAACCTGCCTGTGATTCCTCTTCTTGAGGGTGAACAGACTCTCCGACTGCTCAATCTTCAAAACAACGTCATCAGGCGGATTGAAAATCTGCTGGGGCTACCCAATCTTATATTCCTCGACCTTTACAACAATCGCATTGAGGTACCCACCTCGTCTAGCCTGATGATCCTCCCGTCAGTGGAAACTAACACTTCCCTTTTGTTATTCGCTTAGAAACTCGAGAATTTGCACTTAGTGCCCAACTTGCGAGTACTCATGATGGGGAAAAATCGATTACGCACGATTGAAAACCTGGAGTGCTTGAAAAACCTGGATGTGCTGGACTTGCATAGGTTCGCTCGATTTTTTTTACCGGATTGCTACGGGTCAACTAACACGCATGACATATTTTGTTCTTGTCTGTTTCGATAAAGTAACGAGATTGAGCAGATGCAGAACTTGAACGAGCTGAAAGAGTTGCGTGTACTCAACCTGGGCGGGAACATGATATCAACGGTGGAGAACATCGACAGGCTGATGCTGCTCACTGAGCTGAACCTTCGTCGAAATCGGATCAGCCGCGTCGCCCCGATCGGCAAGCTCCCATCGTTACTGCGGCTTTTCCTGTCGAATAACAAGCTGGAGACATTCGAGTCGATCGAGCCCCTCTTTCAGGTAGATAGAAGCCCTGCTAGCCCTCTTTATTATCAGAGCATTGCGAATTAACCACTTGGTGCTATCTTACCTGGCATAGGTAACCTCGATCAGCGAGCTGCGGTTAGACTCAAACGGAGTTTGCGCGTCGAATCAAACTGAATACCGTGGGCGCATGATTCGGGGATTTCCGTCGCTAAAGCATTTGGATCTAAAGCCGCTGAGTGATGCCGATCGAAGAGAGGCGTTGCTACACGCGAATTCACCAACTAAAGACGGTGATGATGCCGAAACAGCAGCCCGAGCGCACGCTATCTCGTGTGTGAAGGCGGCGTGGGAACGACGTTCAGAACTTGCTCACTCTCCGACCGGCGTTAAGGAGTCTCGCGAGTTGCTGTCGTCGTGGGGGCTTTCTGGAAAAGAAGAGGCTGTGTCACATGTGGGCTACGAGGAGCGCGAGGTGTCACCCACGAGTAGGGAAGAGTTGACGGTGTGCAACAACAACAATGGGTTCTCGGAGGTAGAGGTGTATGGCGACTACCGGGTCCTGGTGATCTATGGGAATGCCCTCGAGGTGCTTGAGCTGACCAAAGCGCACAGCCTCGTCAACGCCATCTCTTTCCGCTACATTGGAATGAGCAAGATAGTGTCTGCAGTCGCGAGCGCTACGAGCAACAATCTCAAGCTGTTCACGCGACTGAGAAGGCTCATTTTTGCGTACAACGATCTGCAGTCGTTTGATGAGCTGCTCTGGCTGAGCAGCATGGGCTCGAAAGCTGAAGAGGTTTGTTCCCGTGCCAGTGAATAACTTTGTCGTTCTTCACTTCATTTACGCGTCTGTTTCTTGCTTGCAGGTATTTATTTCCAACAACCCTGTCTGTGCCAAGACTCTTCTCAAACGCTACGTCGGCGCCCGAATCAGCGTAAGTCGCCTACTAACTTTAACAGGGCATATTGGGCACTTGCAGTAACCTGAAGTGGAATTCTGCACGTGGTAGAATACTTTGCGACTCAACGGCGAAGAGATCACTCCGACCGACCGGCATCTGGGCAAGCAGCTATTCCCAAAGCCCCTCGCCCCTCGCGTGCGGCCTACGGTCGATTCTTCTGAAGCAGGCTCATTACTTCCCTTCAAGGCGCGAGTGAAAGAAACCAAGGAAATCAGGCCATCCAGGTCCGCCTCGGCGCTGCATGGCAACCCCACATCCTCCGTAGTCACCGACATCTTCGACACCGCGTCCGACATCGAGAAGAAGACGGCCGTAAGTGCGCTCTGCACATCCAAACCGCAACCAGTTCACGCTCTCACCCCTCCATTTCTGTATATGTGACAGGCCTTGGACCAAGCGTGGAAGGACATGCTCCTCTCAATCGTCAAGGTTCGCCCACATATCCATCAATACCTGCTTTCTCTCTCTCACCTTGTGCTGGTGCAGGAAACGCTGCAAGACACTGAGCGTCGTGACAGCTTCATGTCCGGGTGTCTCGACAACCTCTAGCCGGCTTCAGACACACCTAAAGGCAGCACCACTCCCCCCCAGTTTTGACGCTCTGCAGCCACAAAATTGGCACAAAACGAAATGGAATTAAATGGGCGCGTCTACTCCTCCATCTTGTCGTCCTTGTCGCTCTTCTTGTCGCTCTTCTTGTCCTTCTTGGCCTTCTTCTTGTCGTCCTCGTCCACGTCCATCTCGCCGCGCGCCTCCTTCTCCATCTGGCGCATGCGCATCCGCCGCAGCACCTTGGCCGAGACCTTCTTGACCGTCTCCTTGCCCTTCTGCGCGCTGGCCTTGCGCTCGCGCTTCTTCATGAGCTTCTCCTTGCGCAGCCGCTCCTTCTCCACCTCCAGCTCGTACTGGGCCTTGATCTTGTTGCGGTTGTTCTTCCTCGACATGGCTGCGGCTGCGAGTGTCAATGCCAATGGCAGTTGTTTGACTTTGTGTCGCTTCGCTTCGAGACCACCGATCGGCGAGCATTACGTCGAAATTAATTTTGGCCAACGATGGTCATTATTGGTTTTATTTCATCCAATCACCACTCGGATACCCATTTGACTCAGATTTTGACAGTGGATCCACCCGTCCACTGTGCGTGTCAATTGTGCGGCGGGGAGGATGGCCAAGGGCCGGCGTCGGAGCGCGCAGGCGTCGCGCTCGCTCTACAACATGCTGCCGGCGAGCCTGCGGTACGACTGCAAGTCACCGCACAGCGATTTGCCATGCTCGCTGTACAAACATTAGCAGGTTGAAGGCCAATGCGACGAGTGGACTGACGTAGTGGACTAATGGATACGCAGGCGGACGCTGGCTGGAGTGTCCTTGGGCATCTCCATTGGCGTCGCAGGGACGCTCATTCTGCTGGGGGTGGAGGAGAACGACGAGAAGAGTGGAGGAAGCGCTCGACGCGTTCCGATCCCGACTGACCGCAAACCGCTGGAGCCCAAGACGCTGCTGAAACATGAAGCGCTGCGCTACGGAATGCCCTCGGACGCCAACGTCCACGTGCGCTCGGGATACGTCGTGTCCTACGACTATCGGTGCGGTGGCAACTTTGCACTGTGTTTTTTTAACGCAGAGTGTTGGTTGGTGCTGACGAGTTGAGATCTGGTGTCTGTGACGTGGCAGCACGCGCAATGCGGCGTGGGTGATGGAGTACCTGACCAGAGACTCGCTGCGCGTGGAGCAAGAGACGGATCGAGCCAACTCCAAGTTCGCGGTGGATAAGGACGTCCCTGAACAGTTCAGGGTGCATCCGAATCGATACCTCAAGAGCGGCTACGATAAGGGCCATCTCGCGCCAGCTCGTATGTGTGCATGTTCTATCGCTGCGATGGCAACAAGGGGCTGATGCTGACGCTTGCAACGCAATTGGTTGCTGATTACCAAAAGGCGACATGAGTCATTCGCAGGAGGCCATGGACGAGAGCTTCCTGATGACCAACATGTCACCACAGGTCGGCGTTGGGTTCAACCGAGGCTACTGGGCACGCCTTGAAGGCTTTATGCGTCACCTGGCTGGTAAGTACGACGCCATCTACGTTATCACTGGACCGCTGTTTCTACCAAAGGTGGGGCTACCAACTCTTGTTTTATTTTAATGTCGATCTCTTGTGTTTCCTGACGTATTGCGTATGTTTCGTAGAAAAACAAGCGCACTGGGGAGTACGAGGTGTCTTACCCTGTGCTGAGCTCTCCGCCGGACGCCATCGCTGTCCCCACGCACTTCTTCAAGGTTGTGTTGGGTGAGAAGCGTGGCGGGGAAGGCTTTGCCACGGCAGGCTTCATTCTGCCAAACAAGGTCATCCCGGAGAACAAGGACCTGCGCGACTTCCAGGCGCCGCTAGACGTCATCGAGAAGCAGGCGGGCCTCATCTTCTTCGACAAGGTAAGCTTACTGTTCGCTCACTATTGTTTGTCTCTCTATCTCGTGATTTTTTTCTAACGCTTCGGCTATTCAGCTTGATGGAGTTAACAAGGTAGACCTGTGCCGCGAAAACACGTGCACACTCGCTGCTGCCTACCGTCGGGCCTCTTCGGTCGATTCTCAGTAAACGGAATAGAAATGCACACTCGAACTCGTAACAAAAAGCATGTGCATCTTCACTAAGGAAGTCTTGAAAAATCTATAGGCAACGTTATAGCCGCCGCCTTGCCCTCTGAAAGGCGGATCGTGAAGGTACACTTTGAGAAAGGGGCTCCGGCCTAACGAACGCGTCCGGTTACCAACCAAACCGAACCACTGCATGGTTGGGTACTTGGGAACGTGATGAAAGGTGCATGCCATTAGCGGCGGGCCATTCTCGGCAAGCACAAGACCTTCTTTCCCTGTGAAAAAGAACACGCCACAAAATAGGTAACTAACTGTGAAATATGTAAGCAGTAATGACGATGAAGGACGTACATGGAGCTTGATCGATTTCTGCGGAACCTGTAAGGCTGCTGCTTTCTCGCGGAAAGTAACGAAACCGAAGCCTTTGCTCTCCCCTGTCTCTGTATCCCGCACCACATGAGTACTCTCCACTTCACCGAACTGTTCAAATGTTTCGCGAAGAGATTCCTCGGTAGTTTTTGACCTTGAGATGTGACGAACTATCAGCGACCGAGCATTCGCTTCTTTCAGGTGGTGCATATTTCCTTCACTAGCCAGAGCGTGAACGACATCGTGGCTCTAGCGAACAAAGCACATATTACACGTCAGCGAAGCAAGCAAGAAAAATTAACAAATATCCAAGGCGTACATCGATCTTCATCGCAGGAGACTTCAACGCGTTGTCAGCCCCGGCCTTCGCGCGATACGTAACGAAACCGTAGCCTTTGTTCTCGTTTTTTGCATGATCCCAGACCACAAAAGCATTCTCCACCATGCCGAATTTCTCGTACTCTTTACGAAGAGTGTCGGTTGTTGTCTTTTTCGAGAGAGAGAGCACTTGTAGTGTTCGATTGGGAGCTTCGTCGGGCGACATCCTCTTCCCTTCACCAGCGAGAGCGTACGCAACATTGTTGCCCTAGCAGTGAAGGCGAAAGCAGTAGCACACACGTTAGCAGGGCAAACAAAAATACAGGCAATACACGAGACGTACATCGATCTTCATCGTTGGGGTCTTCAAAGCACTGTCAGCTCCAGCCTTCTCGCGAAAAGTTACGAAGCCGTAGCCTTTGCTCGCGTTTGTTGAGCGATTCCGTACCACATGGGTAGACTCAACTTCACCAAACTTCTCGAAGGCCTTCCAAAGAGTGTCGTTTGATGTTTTTTTCGCGAGCGCACGCACCATCAGCGTTCGATCGGGCGAGAGGTCTGCAGATGCTTTCTTACCTTCCGCAGCGAGATTGTACTTCACATAGTTACCCTGCAAGCGACAGCAACACACAATCGTCAGTGGTACAAAAGGAGCAAACAACAATACAAAAACGTACATCGATTTTCACCGTAGAAAACCTCAAAGCGCTGTCAGCTCCAGCCTTCTCACGAAATACAACGAAGCCGCAGCACTTGCTCTGGTTTGTTGCATGATCCCACATTACGTGAACATCCTCCACTTCGCCGAACTTCTCGAAGGCCTTGCGAAGAGTGTCCTTACTTGTCGTTTTCGCAAGAAAGCGGACAAACAATTTTCGATCGACAGCTTCTACGTTGTTAGCTTGCCGCCCTTCCCGAGGCTGCTGCGGTGCCAAAACAGCGTTTGTTGGGGGCTTTTCGTTAGCGTCGTCCCCGGCCTTTGTGCACGACACCTCGCGACCCTGCGAAGAATTTATGTTTAGTGGTGAGCAAATCCGCAATCCATAACAACAGCAACTCACATCTACTTTGATCTTCAGCGTCCGGATTGCCTGCTGAGCAGCCTTGGACTCGGCAAACGTAACATATCCGAAGCCAAGAGACTTGCCCGACGACTTGTCACGGATAATTGTGGCGTCTTCGACCTTACCAAAGGTTATGAAGCGCTGTTTCAACTTGATCGTCTCGGTTTCCGGTGCAAGCCCATGAACAGCAACCTTCCGTTGAGAAAGAACATTTTCAGCAGTGGTCGTCAAATCTGCGTACAGTTCATGGTATTTTAAAGCACTACAGTCCGGAGGGCAAGCATGAAAGCAGGACAAGCACAATAACACGTTAAAAACCAGGACAACAACTCGCCCACTACCATCTCGCACGATACAAATAAACGTACGCCGCTATGATGGTCTCCAACAACTGGCCCTTGGACAATGGCTGTAAAATACGCCGCACCATCTTCTCTTCGTTGGATTTCAGCGTTTCGAGCTTGGCCTTCTTCTTCGGAGGGCATTCCTCCATCGGGGTGAGCACTTTCACCGGCTTCCTCTTCTCGGCGGACTGTCTCGTCGGCTGTTCTTGTTCCTCCTCCTTCTCTTCCTCACTATCCGAGCTGTCAGAGCTCTCCTGCTTGCTCTGCACCACCGGTTTCGCCTCCTGCTCCGCTTCATCGTCACTGTCCGAGCTGTCCGAGCTCTCCTGCTTGGTCTCAACCAGCTCCTGCTCCACTTCATCTTCGCTATCGGAGCTGTCTGAGCTCTCCTGCTTGCTCTGCACGACCGGCTTCGCCTCCTGCTCCACTTCATCTTCACTATCAGACGTGTCCGAACTTTCCTGCTTAACCAGTCCTCTCGGCTTCGTCTCCACTTCGTCTTCACTGTCAGAGCTGTCAGAGCTTTCTTCTTGTTGCTGCACCGCCGGCATAGCTTCCTCTTCTTCCTCCTCACTGTCCTCACTGTCCGAGCTCTCATCCTTACTCTGCACCACCGGTGTCGTCTCCTCCTCTACGTCCTCTTCTTCACTCTCCGAGCTGTCGGAACTCTCCTCCTGCTTCTGCACCACGTTCTCCTCCGCCTCCGCCTCACTGTCCGAGCTGTCCGAGCTCTGCTCCTGTGCCTGCACCACGGGCGTGGCTTCTTCTTCCTCGCTGTCCGAGCTGCTGCTCGTCTCCTCTTCCTCCTTCTCCTCTCCCTCTCCTCCTCCTTCTTCTCCTTCTCCGTCTCCATCCACCTCCATCTCCTCCGCTGCGTCCTCGCTCTCTTCAACTTCCTCCTGCTCCTGCTCCTGCTCTTCCTGCTCGGACTCAGACTCAGACGACGACGATGACGCGTTCTCAACACTCGGGCGCGCTAGCACCGAGTCGGACGAGGAGCTGGCGCTGGAGTCCTCCTCCATCTCGACGTCCTCCTGCTGCTCCCTGCGCTTCCTGGCCATCGCTGCTCCAGTCGTCAAATAGCTGTTTGAGTGGCTAATTTTCGCTTTTCCACCAATCAAAACCGAGTTTTTATTTACAGCGAATCACAGGCCGTCAAACTATTGCGACAAGCCGTTATTAATACAGCGGATCAGTATTGAAGTGTCGGGGAGCTAACGCTGTCGCTGCGCGAGTGCTGCATGAGCCTCAACGAGCACGACGCGGCCCTGTCCGGGCTCATGGGCGTGGAGGAGACGCCGCCGCCCGCGCCGCTGGTCAAGGCGCTGGGCCCGCAGCAGGCGGAGGTCGTGGTCAAGCGCAACCAGTCCAAGTACGACTTCGTCAAGGTGCGCGTGTGGGTGGAGGACCACGTCTACGTGCTGTCGCGCTACCTGCTGTGCCGCGCGCTGGTGAGCGCCAAGGTGAGGGGGCAGAGCTATTGGTGGAGGTGGGTGGGTGCTGCTGGTTGAGGGGCTGACGGAGGGTTTATTGTGTGTGCAGATCAATTCGAGGGACGCGGTGCAGATTTCTCTGGACTTGAAGAGGGTGAGGCGGACGAAGAGGAGGGGGGGAAGTGGGGTAATGAGAGGGGTGGTTGACCAGTTTGGCGTTGTTTACTGCTGGGGGCAGACGCTGGTGGACTTGAATTTGACGGATATCGTGCAGGTGAGGGTGGTTTAAGGTGGTTTTTGAGGGGGGGGGGGTTGTTGCTGATATCGAGTGTGGGTAGGAGCAATTTGAAGACTTTCTGTACAAGACCATGCTGGTGTTTGGCTACGGCGAACCGCAGATTTCCTGCTACAGGATGATGTCGAGGTAGGCAGCTCGGTACAGATTTGTGGTCGTCCTTGATGCTTTTGAACTAATTGGGCTTTGTGGCGATAGCTTCCATCGCAACCGCGTCCCGCTACTTATTATGCTGGCGGGAACTGCCTGCATCGGCAAGTCCACATTGGCAACAAAGGTGCGTTGTGTACGAATGGTGCACGCTTACAGGAATCGAAGTAACTGATTTGTGCTGCTGCTGTTTTGCAGTTGGCCGACCGTCTCAACCTCTCGAGCGTTCTCCAGACAGACCTGATCTTTGAGCTCATGTGCAACTTTTCTGGGTAAGTGAACATCGCACGAGCTTATTTAAGTCAACTGGCGATGACGCTAATGGCGAGTGTTGTCGTTGCAGGCAGGAGAAAACGTCCTACATAACGACGAGTTTTTCATCAACGGAAGATCTTATCGACGAGTACCAGAAGGAGTGCGAGGTGGTGCGCAAGGGGGTAAAGTCCGACATCGACAAGTGCCTTAAGGACGGCAAGTCCCTTATCATCGAAGGATTCCACATCGATCCCCGACTGTACCAAAAGACTATTGGCGCCCCCGAAAAGGGTAGCAACGCCACCTGCTCCGGTATCGTGGTGCCCTTCCTCCTGACTCTGGACGAAGCTGATCATCACAACTTCATGACCAACTCTCCCGACCCCCGATACCGCGGCGATCAAAATGTAATGGGCTTCCGCAACTTGCACGACGTGCAGAACTACCTTGTTGTACACAGCCAGGAGGAAGGCATGCTCCCCTTTACCGAGGTCCGTATCAACCTCCATTCATTCCACGACACGCTTGACCACCTCCACGACGTTGTACTCAAGCGCATCGAGGAGGTATTTGTCAGTAGCAAACGAACTCTATGCGAGTAAATACTATACCCGGATGTGCATGTGCTTATGTCGGGTTAGATTGTTCATTGCACTGCACAGGATGTTGTTGCTCATGTAGGAAAAGAGTGTCGCAACCTCAGTGTCGACCTTGAATTGAGGGGTCAGAAAATATCATGACGAAAAAAAACTTGTAAGTCATCTTCCTTCATATTTTTTGCTTACATCCGAACTTTCAGTTTAGTTCTCGAAAGGAAACCAGCACGTGGAAATGACGAAGCACCGCTCGTCGACCAGGCTTATCAACCAGAAGAAGAAGCTGAGGCAACAAGCAAGTGATCAAAACGATACTGCTTCTCGCCTTAGTTTCGTCGTCGATTTGGAAGCTTCCACCGTGTCCGATTATCTGTCCACTGCGGACATTTCGGCTCTTCTCCAAGCTTGCTCAAGTGAATTTTCCCAGGATTTCGTGAACTCACTATCGCAACGAGCGCCCGACCGGTTTGCCAGGGAGAACAAAACGCACCTTGGCCGACATTGTGCTTGCGACTGGCTGCGGCGCCTTGATGGTTTCTACCATAGTACGAAATGTGGTGGTGAAGAGCCTTTCAACGTGAATATGGCCATGCAGATTCTTCGGACGCCTCGAGGTCTTCACGCGCTAGGGCTGGCGGAAAGGCTACTGAGGCCATTCTGCGTCAAGAACAGTCGAGGCGAGGACATGTTCGCTCCGGTTGTATGTTTGCTCTCGGAGGAGAATGAAAGCCTTTTCACCCAACTGGACGTGACGAAGGCAATGAACCGCGTTTGTGATGGAGCGGGGTCGCGGTTCTTCTACAAGTTCTCGACGAAACGGAAATCTTACTCGATGACAGACTTCATCGATGAACACTGGGACGAAATCGACGGATCGTCGTGCCGCCATTGCGATAGACTGCCGAGCTACCGAGACAACGACCACTCTCGAATCAAATGGAGGGACAAGAACATCGAGAGCATCCGCGTCAACTGCAGCAAAGTGTACCGCCCGCTGAAAGCTGGCATGGAGAGGGAGCTCCAGTTCGTGCGGTATATCCCCAAGCCACACAAATCGGGGTGGTCTTCCAAATACAATGGACTGGTGGCGGGGGTATCGACCAGCGGGGTCTTCTGTGGTATGTATGTCGTGAACGGATATTGGCCCTACAATAGTGGGAAACGTCGATCGCAGCAGCAACGTTGAAGTGTGTGTGGTGGAAGGATTTCTGGTCATCTCGCTGCATTTTGCACACGTAGGATTGGAAGGTTTACAATAAGTTTGACACTTTATGCACCATAACTGCAACATTTATCGTTTTATTCGGACGGGATGGAGGAGAAGAGGCGTGCTGTAACGCGAAGTACCAAGCGAGGGGCGAAGAAGCAGAGACCGTCGGCCAAGACAAGAGGTTCTCCCCCTTCGGACGATTCTACGCTCGGTCTTCTATGCCAAGTGTTGGAGTTGGGGGCCGCGTGGAGGTTTCTGTCTAGAAGAGGTCTCTCGTGCCATCCAAGCTGCTGGAAGGGCGCTATCCCACGACTTGGTCGACTCTGTGGCGTTGAAATCTGTGGATGCATTCGCAGTGGAGAACAAGACGCACTTGGGAGGGGAGTGCAAATGCGACTGGGTGCGGAACCTCCACTTTACTACTGGCCTGGAAGCGAGGAACAAGTGCAACGACTCCCCACCTTTCAGCGTGAACAAGACGCTGCCTGTCCTTCAAACACCAGGCAGCACTGCGGCTCTGCTGGCTGCGCTATTAATTACCAAGGAGCTTCTGGGCACTGTCTCGTGGGCCAACAGATTCGTCAACCCCGCGTACTACCCCGTTGTGTGCCCCCTTCTAGCTGGCGGAGGTCAAAACTTGAAGAGTAAGGCTGCCGTCACTCGAGCGATGAACGCCGTCAGCCCTGGAGCGGGCTCTCATTTCTTCTACAAAGTCTCTAAAACCACGGGGTCCGCTAGGTCGCCCGATTTCCTATACGAACACTGGGACGGCATTGATGGAATGTCGTGTCAGGACTGCGATCAACTCGTGGTTGAGGAGGATGGACGGTGGACATCGAAAGAAATCGACAGCATTCGGGAGAACTGCAAGAAATTGTACAGGCCATTGAAGACTCAAATGCAGCAGAATCTGCGATTTGTGCGATGCGTTCGCAGACCTCGGCGACGTGTGGGGCGAGTCTTCGCTCCGTATAAGGGATTGGTGGCTGGGATAACGAGCGATGGGGTTCTGTGCGGACTCTACCTGAACATCGGATTTTGGGGTGATGACTAAAGAACTTTACGGACTGTTGGAACAACTTGACATTTTTAGCACAAGCAAGAAGAAGCTGAAGACGTCGTCTAGCGTACCGAACGCGTTCTTCCCAACGAACTCCTCTGCTGCGCGTATTGGCTCGCTCTTGGAGCTCGATTTCGCACCAATCTGGAACTTCTTAAGCGATGCCGACGTGTGCGTCTTACTCGAGGCATGCTGTGGAGTGTTGTCAAACGAGTTCGTTCGCATAATGTCGCTAAAGCAGATCGACAAGTTTTGCGAGAAGAATTTGACGCACCTGGGCCGACGATGCGGTTGCGACTGGATACGAAACCTTTCCTTTACCCCCCTCTCCGATGACACGTGCACGGACAACGCGCCGTACACTGTGGAAAAGACCTTACCGATACTTCAAGTTCCTGGTGGCGCTCGTGCCTTGCTGAGCGCGCTGTTTCAGGTGAAAAAGCTGCTTAAACTGACAAAAATGCGTGAATCCAGGCGCTCTACGTTCGTTCCGCTGGTCTTCCCCCTCGTAACGGAAACGAAGCTCAGTCTCTGCCCCTGTACCGAGAAAGACGTGAAGGGGGCGATGAACGGAGCTTGCGAGAACTGTGGAACTCGCTTCTTTCATGAATATAAGAGGAAACGAGGACGTGCAATACTAGATTACCTGGACCACCACTGGCATGGGATCGAGGACTCCTCGTGCGAATATTGCGACAGCCTTACAAGGCCTCAGAGAAATTTCAGGAGCTGGACTCTCGATAGAGTTGCGAAACTTCGATCGAATTGCACGGAGGTGTATCAACCACTCAAAGCTGCTATGGTGAAGGAACTTCAGCTCTCGCGCTTTGTCCCTCGGCCCCGAGGACTTCGTGCTATGACAAGTACGCTTCATTCTGGCATGTATTACGGCCCATACAAAGGGTTGGCGGCGGGTGTTACGAAAGACGGAATTCTATGCGGGGTTTATCTTGTGAATGGATTCAGCGCGTATTGAATGGTGACAAAGATTTTGACTCGTCAGTTTTTTTTTCTTGAATGCAAAACTTTTGAAGTCTAAGTCTCGACCGTGGTGTGTCTAAGCCTCGACGCTTATTCCGGTAGTGCGTCCTCTCGTGACGAAAGAGAAGCTCGATCTGTGTCCTTGCACTGAGAAGGACGTAAAGCGCGTGGTGAACCGAATCTGCCTCAACGCTGGATCACGCTACTTTCATGAATAGGGTATCTTGATTTCCTGGATCGCCATCGAAGGCTCCTCTTGCGCGTACCTTCGCATTTTGCCGAGAACTGTGGTGGTTCGAGGTGGGCATTCCCATCCGTATGAAGGACTGGTGGCAGGAATTACGAGGGACGGAGTTCTTTGTGGACTGTATCTGGTGAGCGGGTTGAGATATTTGCTGTAAGAGGCGACAGTGAGAGAATGACGCAATCCATGTCTTTCACTGGAAAAGCAAACCGTTCGAATCGACAATCAAATCAATAGACTGTAACTTGTGTGACAATCCTCCCGAAACACCCAAGTTGCACAATCGCGATCTATTGAAAAAGCGTCGCCGCCCCATGGAGAAGCCGCGTCGGAATCCGGCGAGAGCCGCCAGGGCCAAGAGACAGAAGCGGGGTATCGATGTCGCCGTCCCTGACAACTCTGCAGTCAACCGCTTCATCTACGTCCTCGACCTGGGGACGGCATCCGTCTGGGAGTATCTGGATCCGCAGAGCGTCTCCAACACGGTCCAGGCATGTCCCGACGTCTTCTCGCAGGATTTCATCGATTCCGTGTCGCTTCGGGCGGTGGAGTATTTCGCCGTGGAAAACAAGACGCACCTCGGCCGCCACTGCGAGTGCGACTGGATGCGGCGTCTTGACTTCCAGTACCAGTCCGACGACAGGTGCAAGGGCGCGGTGCCTTTCACAGTCGACAGAAGTCTGCCGATCCTCCAATTGGCCGGAGGTCCCAAGGCTCTTCTGGACGCTCTGCTGCTGACGAAGAAGCTCATGCAGCCGTTCGAGCAAGCCGAGAGGTGCCGAGACGCCGCGTTCGTTCCGATGGTTTGTCCGCTGGTCACCAAGGAGAACCCCAAGGTACCAACCAGAGCTGCAGTCACCCGAGCAATAGACCGAATCAGCGCGGGAGCTGGAGCGAGATTCTTCTACAAGTTCAAGCTCAACTCGCAGCCGTCGTTCGTCGACTACATTGAGGAGCACTGGAGCGGCATAAGCGGCTCGTCGTGTCACTATTGCGACAGTCTGACGGGTCCCGACGCTCGGAAGCCAAAGAAGTACGCCGGCTTAACCTCCACCGAGATTAAACGTGTCCGTGAAAACTGCACGAAGCTGTATCAACCACTAAAAGCGGCTTTGGAGGAGAATCTTCGGTTTGTGAGGTTTGTTCGCCGTCCTCGACGTCGTTCACGTCGAGAGTGGAGCTTTACAGGCAAGTACAAGGGACTGGTGGCGGGAATTTCGCAGGGAGATGTTCTGTGTGGACTCTTCCTCGTGAGTGGCTTCTGGCCGCATGAATAACCAAGCTGGATGAGCAAATGGCTGAACGGTATCGCCCTTATCATTAAGCTAAAACAGTTTTTCCATGCGCATTAAGTAGTTACCTAGCTACTAGTATCGTAAACCACAGTAAGAAAAAGCCATTGCTGCTGCAAATTCAATATTCTTCTAAACGCAGGGGGGGGGGGGGGGGGTGCTGTCTGAATCCCTTCACGAGACACAGCCCGCATAGAATTCCGTCCTCGGTGATACCGGCCACCAATCCTTCATATGGACGGTAGTATCTGCCTGGAACCAAAGTGCTTGGCACAGCGCGGAAGCCGTGGGTCGAGGAACAAAGCGCACCAGCTGCAGGTCCTTCATCACGGCAGCTTTGAGCGGTCGATACACCTTTCGGCAGTTGTCATGAATCAATCGCCACTTCTCGATCGTATTCCAACAATGACCCTCGTGGCTCTTGCAGTCGTTGCCGTCGATCTTGTGCCAGTGGTGATCCAGATAATCAGCGGATGCAGGTCCTCGGTGTCTTTTGTATTCATGGAAGAAGCGCGACCCAGCATTGTGGCCGATTTTGTTCATCACATGCTTCGCATCTTTCTCGGTGCAGGGACACAGGCGAAGCTTCTCCTCCGTCACGAGAGGACAGACCACCGGAATAAACGTAGAGAGAGTCCCGGGCCAAAGATCTTGTGGCCAACCGTGTTGTTTGCTCTCCTCCAGGAGCCTTTCCGTCACGACCAGCGCGCTTAGCATAGCACGAGCGCCACCGCGGACCTGAAGTATCGGCAGGGTTTTCTCCACAGCGTGCGGCGCGTTGTCAGTGTATATATCGTCGGAGTGAGGGACAAAAGCGAGGCTTCGCATCCAGTCGCAACGGCATTGGCGGCCCAGGTGCGTCTTGTTCTCCACGCAAAACGTGTCGAGAGCCTTCAGAGATATCGCGTCGATGAGTTCGTCCGACAGCAGACCAGCACGCGCTTCCAGCAAGTTGCACACGTCACTAGCTCCCAAAAAGGCCCAGACCACAGCTGCTTCGAGCTCCAAGATCGCACCAAAGATCCGAGAAGAAGAAGCCGTGCAGTCGACGAAGTCTTCTGCTTCTTCTTGCTGCTGCCAGTCATTGCGCTTAGCGGCACTGGAGCACCACCAAACAATGGATAGTACATGTCCGCCATCTCAACACTAGGTTTCTAGCTCTGCCTCTAGAGCTCGCGTTGTTCTGTTGGTAAAGTGCGACGCAAAAACCTGCTCAGTTTTTTTTTGTGGGGGGATGGGGGGTCATTTCTTGTTCCTCATTAAAAAAAGTGTTCATTTGTTGCTTTGCATTAACATTTTTCGCTACACAGTAGTCCTCGTTTGGATTCATCAATGACCTATCATAGCTTCTGTGCCGATTGGTAAAACTTTATCGATCGTATGGCCAATATCCGGACACGACATACATGCCGCAGAAAACCCCGCTGGTCGATACCCCCGCCACCAGCCCCTCAAATCTGTCGGGTGACCACCTGTGCGGCTTTGGAATAAACCGCACAAATTGAAGCTCCTTCTTCATAGCGGCTTTCAGCGGCCGGTACACCTTTATGCAGTTAGCGCGGATACGCTCGACTGCCTTGTTCTTCCATTTCATCCTGCTTCTAGCACGAACCCAGAGCTCAGTTTGATAGCATGGCAGTTCATCGCATTGACGGCACGACGAGCCCTCGATACCGTCCCAGTGTTCGTCGATGAAATCCGCCCTCGTGTACGCTTTATTCATTTTGAAGTCGTAGAAAAATCGCGTCCCCGCTCCTTTGCAAGCGCGATTCAATGCCTTCGTGACGTCTTCTTGCGTGAAAAGACCTTCGTTCTCCGTGAGCACGCACACGACCGGAGCGAACATGGTCTCGCCACGACTGTTTTCCAGGCAAAACGGCTTCAGTATTTTCTCCGCCAATCCTAGCGCGCGGAGTAGAGCTCGAGTGCCTCCAGGTGTCTGTAGAATCGGCATGGACGTGTCCATATTGAAAGGATCCTCCTGGCCACAGTTCTTCGGATGACAGATACCGTCAAGACGTCGCATCCAGTCGCAAGTGCATTTACGTCCAATGTGTGTCTTGTTCTCCTTGGCAAACCGGTCGAAGGCTGTTCGCGTTAGAGCGCTGGCGTATTCAGGCGAGAATATACTGGCACAAGCTTGGAGAAGGGCCGAAATGTCTGCAGTCGACAGATAATCGGACACGGAGGATGTTTCCAACTCGACGACGAAAGTAAGACGAGCCGCAGTTTTGTTTTGCTCACTCACGTGTTGCTTCTGCTTCTTTTTCTGGTAAGCAAGTCTTGTCGACGAACGGCGCTTCATCATGATGCCCACAAGTAAGTTTCCTCTCAAACGGATAAAATTGAGAGTAAAGCCTGACCAAGAACAAGCGGGAAAAATGAAGGAAGGCGACGAAGTGAAGCAAGTTGACTACTTGTCGTGGCACGACTGATTTTGAAAAACGAACGTCAGTTGATGGTTTTCGCCTCTTGCCAGTTGAGCACGTAAAATGCGCTCTCGTCGATTTTGAATTTGAATTTGTTGCGGTTTAGTCGGCTACCTACTCCCGGAGGCGCGCACGATCTCGTCGATTGATCCACAGCCTGTGGGCCACAGGTTTGGATCGTTGTTCCTGTCACTGTATTGAAATTCATAGAACATTTCCGGCAGCTCAGTCGTTTGAATTCTTGACCTGGTTGCCCGCACATCGATATACTGGCGTCGTCGCCGGCAATTGAACATCGCGCTCAAGGTGAGAGAGATTGCGCCCGGCGACCAGCCCTCGTCCTCGCAGATGACGGGGATACTTCTCCAGCCAATAGATTGCCAGCGTGGCAACCACTTCAACTTCCCCTGTCCAACTTCAAACGTCTCACAACTCTCCAAAATCCGCTCATTTCGAGACAAATTTCCCGGACACCAAGTGGTACATGGTACCTTCCTCGTCCCATAATCGGACTTTAGTGGGTGAGGGGTCGGACACGCCGACCGGCGACCTCCCTCAACCGCCCCCTTCAAACCGCAAACCCGATACAAACATAGATGTCGCCCCTCCCCGTGCCTCTCCACCCCTCGTTTAACACGTCGAAGATCCCATCCACCACGTCATTTGAGCTCTTGACCCCTCTCAGACACATCGACAATGCTTGCCTCCCGTGTGTTCTCGGCCGCCCGCCGCGCCGCCGGCACGCGCTCCATCGCGACCGTGAAGCTGCCCGACCTCGCCTACGACTTCGGCGCCCTGGAGCCGTCCATCTCGGGCCAGATCATGGAGATCCACCACCAGAAGCACCACCAGACGTACGTCAACAACTACAACGCCGCGCTCGAGCAGTATGCCGAGGCCGAGGCCAAGGGCGACCACGCCAAGCTGCTGAGCCTGCTGCCGGCGCTCAAGTTCAACGGCGGCGGCCACGTGAACCACTCCATCTTCTGGACCAACCTGGCGCCCGCCAACGAGAACGGCGGCGGCGAGCCCGAGGGCGAGCTGCGCAAAGCCATCGACCAGGAGTTCGGCAGCTTCGACAACTTCAAGAAGACCATGGCCGCCAAGTCCGTGGGCGTGCAGGGCTCGGGCTGGGGCTGGCTGGGCTACTCGCCCGAGACCAAGCGCGTGGGTGTCGTCACGACCCCCAACCAGGACCCGTGCAGCACCACGGGCTACGTGCCGCTGCTGGGCATTGACGTGTGGGAGCACGCCTACTACCTGCAGTACAAGAACGTCCGCCCGGACTACCTGAACGCCATCTGGGACGTGGTCAACTGGAAGAACGTGGAGGAGCGCTACCTCGTGGCCAAGAAGTAAGAAGGAAGTGAGTTTGGACTACCTACTGCGTGGGAAGAACAGTGAGGAGAAGTACTGCTGGAAAACAGTGAAACGAACAATGATTTACGGACTTTTACATATTGCTGTTCGTGTTGGAAACGGAGTTGGTTGAGGGGTGCAAGTACCAGAGATGAAGCAGATTGCCTTTTGAGGAGGCGTATTCGATGCGAAATCTGTTGCATTTAGGTGAAAATGTCGCCACTTCAACTCAAAGTTTTCATAAGTCGATTCATAAGTGCATCACACGCTCAAGACTCGGCTCGCCGCGCTGCTTGCTTCTGGCGCTCTAGTATCTCCTTTTGTACCCTAGCCATCTCACAGATCCGGTCCTCATTGATGGAGATCCGCTTCTCCAGTACTGATAGAGTTCGTGTAACGATCTCGAGCTGACCCACGATGTGTTGCAGGGTGTTATTCATATCCACAGAGAAAGAGAGCTGATCTCCCGCAGCACGGTTCGACGGTGTTCCATTGGGGCTCGTCGGGAACTTGGCCTCGCCTCCAGGCGACCTGGGCATCTGTAGAGGCGTTGAAGGTGGAGGTGGCGGTGGAGGCATCGACATCGCTGATCCACTGGATAACGGAGACCTCAGCGGTGAGCTCGTCGGTCGCACCTCGTATTTAGAAGCTGCGTACGGGTGCCTTGGCTTCAACTGCGGAGCTGGCACTGGCGTGGATGTCGGTGTCGGAGGAGGGGAACTTGCAGGCACTTCCACGGTTCGAGCTGCTTCGTCACCCCCAGCACTGACTCCATGCACCTCACTCCTGCGTCGCTCATCCAAAGCAGCCGTCGCCTCCACGCGTGGTGCCAGTCGCTCCACCTGCAGACACTTGTCCAGATCCGCGTCCCACACCAACACACACGAATCCACAGCCCCTGACGCCAGCAGCTTGCAATCCTGAGAAAACTCTCCGCAGTTCACGGCCCCATCATGCCCCTGCATCGTGTACAGCACTTGGCCCTCCCTCACATCCCACAACTTGATGGAATTGTCATGCGACGTTGACAGCAGGTAGTTCCCCGTCGGATGGAACGCCACCCACGTCACGCTGGCCTCGTGAGCCTTATAGTGGTGCACCAATCTGCCCGACCTCGTGTCCCACAAGTTCACACTGCGATCGTAGCTGCCGGAAGCCAACGTGTTGCTGTTGTCCGCCGGGTGGAAGGCCACGCTGTTGACGATGCCCGAGTGCTCGTAGAACGTCTGCAGACAGCGCTTGGTCTCCGTGTCCCAGAGCTTCACCGTCTTGTCGTCGCTGCCCGAGGCGATGCGCCTCGTGTCGGCGCTGAACCTGGCGCTCCTGACCCAGTTGCTGTGGCCCGTGAGGCTGCAGCGGAAGCGGCGTGTGGGCAGCGTCCAGACCTTGAGCGACATGTCGTCGGACGCCGTCAGCAGCTCGCGCCCCGAGGCCGAGAAGCTCACGGAGCGCACGGCGCCGGCGTGGGCCTTGATGGTGACCGAGTCCCCGCGCACCGTGGGCGTCCAGAGCCGCACCGTGCGGTCCTGCGAGGCCGAGGCCAGCACGTCCCCCGTGGGCGAGAAGCACACCGAGTGCACGGGCCCCGCGTGCCCCTTGAAGCGGAAGGCGCGCAGCTGCGGCTTGAAGTTCCACACCATCACCAGCCCGTCCAGCGACGACGACGCCACCTGTTGCACATTCGGGTGGAAGCTCACGCCCGTCACGGCCGACTTGTGCCCGCGGAACGTGCGCTCCAGCGACGGGTTCTCCATTTTGAAAGTCGCGATGGATACTATTTTTGCCGCTTTTTGTGTGCGTTACGTAAAAATAAGATATTCGATTTTGTTTTACACTTTTTTCGGCTGCTTATTTTGTCTTTATATTTTTAAGCAAACCTGTTAAAACAGGTTTTTCTTCAAACAACAGCTGAAAAAAAGAGTAAAAAGCAAACAAAATCGCGGATCACTTTGTACGATGCGGACTGACCACGGGTCGTTCCTGTGACTTTCCTTTGTTCCACCGGGGATTGACAGAAGAAATCGAAAATGAATGATAATTTTAAAGAAACTGTCAGTTCATCTTTCGAAGTTTTTTTTAAATACTACGGAGGCGAATATCCGCTCTTGAGGTATAGGCCACACAGCACTCTACCGTCGGTGATACCCGCAACTAGACCTTGATAAGCGATCAAATGCACGCGTAGGCCCTGCTTCCTGCTCCAATGACGTTGGCGGATAAATTTCACGTGCCGAAGATTCCTCCATTGCAGCCTTCAGAGGTCGATAGAGCGCTTCGCAGTTTAGCCGAATTCCCCTGATCCGTCTGGAGCTCCAGTTGCCAAACGTAAGATGGTCGCAATACTGGCACGTTGAGCCATCGATGCCTCCCCAGTGCTGCTCAATGTAGTCAGTGATGCCTCTAGGTCTGCTGTTCAGCTTAAACTTGTAAAAGTAACGCGATCCAGCTTTCGGGAAGACGTTGTTCATTGCTCAAGTGATAGCACTGCTATCATAGCAGCCTTGGTTTGCAGAACTGGGTTTGCTTTTGTCGCAAGTGGGCAAACAATTGGCACAAACTCGGCATCTCGGAATCGTTTGGCAGAGGAAAACGGCTGCATTAACTTCTTCGTCATAACTAGAGCGTCCAAAAGAGCTTGAGCACCCCCAGCCAACTCGAAAATTGGTAACGTTTTGTCCACGCTAAACTCTGTATCGTCGTCACACACATCGTTCGAGCGGCAAACAAACTCGAGGCTTCCAGCCAATCGCACCCGCATCGTCGGCCTAGATGTGTCTTGTTTTCCACAGCAAACATATCGATTGCCTTCAGCGCTACTGCGTCAGCAAAGTCTGAAGAGAATGCACCGGCGCACGCCGAAAGCGTAGTGGAGACTTCCTCTGTGGAAAAATACGCCCAGTTCCGAGCTCCAAAACGCGAACCAGGGCACAGACATCGCGACGTGGAGTGGACGAGACTTTTTGCTTCTTTTTGCCCCGGGCGTTTGTCGTAGCTTGCGCCTTCTTCACCATTTAGCAACTTGAAAAAGAGCGAACGACCAAGAAAACGTCACAAAAATCGAGTGATGGAAGGTGATTCCCGTTTTATATGCATTTAACCAAACATCTGAATCAACTCCTACTACTTCTCTTCAGCACCGTTTGACGCGTTACCTTCTTCTCTCGACCCCTTATTGTTCACCTTCTCCGTCGACGCTGTCTCACTCTCCTTCCCTGGCACACCCTCTGTCGCTGCGTCTTCCATGTTGGCGTCCTTTAAAGCGGCCGCCGCCGTCTCCACCTCGTTCTCCACGTCCGACTCCGACTGCAGTTGACCCTTCACTGACTTCTTCTGCGCCTCGCCGAACGGGGTCTGCTGCCACAGCGCCTCGAACTCTTCCGGACTGCCGCTCGAGCAGATGGACTCGTGACGACCCTCGTCTTCCTTGTTCTGGCGGCTCCACGTCGTGCGCAGCGTCGTGCCGTCGATCTCTCGCTCGTGCACGGCTTTGAGTCGACCTGTCGAGTCTTCGTAGCGGCGGCGCGTGGTGGTCACGCGACGGCCCTTGTCGTCTACGACTGACGAGTTGCTGAACGAGTAGGACGAAAAGGTGTGGCGCTCGGAGGCGTCGTTGGGCTCGTTAAGCGTGATCTTGCGCTCGGTCGTGGGCGTGATCTTGTAGGAGTGCTTGCGGAGCTGCTTGTTGCTGTGCTTCTTGTTCTTGTTGTGGCGTTTGGTTTTCTTGGTTTTATCCTTGGTGTTGGCCGTGGCGAGTTTAGGCTTGCTCTTGGTGCTAGTTGGGCCGCTTGACTTGTTCGCCCCTTCATCGTCGACCTCCATGTCCGTGCTGGAGTCCGTGTCGGACTTGTCACGAGTAGCAGCAGCCTTGTGCTGGACGATGCTCGTTGATTCCTCCTCCTTGTCCTCCTCCGGCTCAGTCTCTGGAACGACCTGCAGCTGGAACGCCGTCGGCATGCACTTGCGAGCCACCACAGGCAGGTCCACGAAGAAGTCGTCGTCGTCAGAGTCGGAATCGGATTCACTCCTGTCGTCCTCCATGGTCATGACTGGAGCATCAAGCTGCATACCGAATGGGAATCGAGGACGCATCATCAAGTCGTTCATCTGCTCGAGCTCCATCATGGACTGCTCCAGCGACGACATGGGGTACCAGAAGCGCGGTCGCACGAGATCCCACGAGCTGAACATGGTTGGCTGGTTGATTGAGGTTGGTAGTGTAGTGTTGCTTGGCTGTATTCTTGGCCTGTTGCTTGCTTTGCGTTGCTTGTAGCAAATTCGTTTATGGCGTCTCGAGTGGATCATTTCCTGGTGCAGAGGCTCCGTCAATAGAGGACACAAGTTGAAGTGGGCCGAGCCAATAGAATGTTGTCGAATGGGGGTCTTCAACTTGTCACATACAAATCCCCATATATTCGGAGGACTGGGTATCTAGAAGGGAGGGCGAAGGTTCGTCACGCCGCTCGAAGCAATAGCACTGCTATTACACCGAAGGCACTCCAGAAGTCGAAGCCTTCTTTGATCGAACTCGGATTGTCCAAGTCCATCGTACATACACAGTTCCCGCCGTGCCCTCGCAACTCGCTAGTCCGCCCATTTCGATGGTCGCATCCGTGCTGCAATCCCCGCAACGACGCAATGCCCACCTGCAGCCACAGCTTAGAGACTGGCGTCCGGGATCGAACCGCAGTCGAAGTCCGTGAAGCTGCAGTCGCACGCGCAGCGCTGCTTGGTCGGTGGCAGTCGTCACTCCAAGTCCGCGTATGACTCGAGCGGGTCGCCGTCGGTTTTCTCGCACTGTATCCATCTCCCATCTGATCATGCCTGTTCCTCATTTGACAAACGAGAACCAAGGCGGCAAGTCCCCGAGCCAAGCGATGTCCAGCAGCAGCAGCAGCAAGACGCCGTTCTCCTCGCCTGCGGCTCCGGTGCTGCCACCGCGCTACTCGTCGCGCCTGTTCCGGTCCTCGTTCGCCACGTGCTTCTCGGTGGTCGGCGCCGTGCGCAGCGAGCTCTGGGGCTGCGCGTTCGTGGCGCTCGTCGTGCTGCTCACGTCGCTCAACTACTGGCGCGATCCAGTCAAGGGCTGGCGCCGCACGTCCGACATGACGGCGGTCTTCTTCGCCGCCGTGTACCACGCGTACTGCTGCGTGGTGCAGTGCCAGGACCCGCTGGTGCAGGTGCTCTACGCGCTGGTGGTGGCCAACTCGGGCTACTGCTACATGCAGGCGCGCAAGGCGCCCAACCAGGACGTGTCGTCCGCCTGGCACTGCGGCCTGCACCTGCTGGGCAACGCGGCCAACGTGCTGCTGTACCTCGGCATCTCCATGTAGACAAGAGGGTCAAGAAGATTCTGGAGAGAGTGTATAAGGCAGAGGGGGATTCTGTCGAGTTTGGTAGTGGCTAAGTAAAGTGAATACTACATATCTATGAGTTTGATGCGAGAACGAAAAGGGTTTGCCTCATGTTGCGCGTGAAGCGCCGAATGACGAGCTCTCGATGGCCGTCAAGGCGGCTTGAGCAAGGGTGTTGACGCGGTCGCGAGAGAGTGCGAGGCTGGAAGACGAAATGTCGAGGCGGTACGTGACCGACTTGCGACCGCTCTTCTCGCAGCGATACTCGTCCAGCAGCGAAATGGAGACGTCCATCGTCTCAGCAGGGAAGTGCTCGCGGACGACGTCGTGCAAGAGTTCTTCACTGAAGAGCTGCTCGTCAGTGACCCAGAAGCTCACGTCGCGCGCCCACTCGATGGGGAAGCAGGACTGGCGGCTGGGAGCTTCGTGGCAGAACACGTGCGTGATGCCGTCCTCCGTCCAGAACGCCTTCTTTCGCGACTGATAGCCGACGCTGTAGTATCCGAGGTCAGCCAACGCGTCCACGGGGCAAAAGTGCGCGTCCTGCAGCAGCAGTCCCGGAGTGGCAGCGCAGTGAACGATCTGCCACGTATCCCCGACTGCTCGCTTCTTTATCTCCAGCTTGGTGCCTCCTTGTCCAGCACACAGCGTGACCCAGATCTGTCCGTCACTCGCGAGCACTTGACTCGCGCTGGCGAAGAAGTCGACGAGCAGTTGGCGGTGGCGGTGGATCTTGTTGCGCTTGTTCTTGTTGCCCACTCCGCCATCCGCCGCGTAGTGCGGGAAGTTGAACACGATCCGGTCAAACCTGAACGAGTTCTCATCATCACTGTCGTCGTCCTTAAACGAGTAGTTCTGCAGCTTCGTGGCGTTCACGCCGTGTCGGACGCGAACTCCGCCACTGTGCAGCTCGTCCAGGATGCCGCGCGACTTCGGGTACATCTCCAGCAACTGGCTCTCGGTATCCAGCGACGTGACTGTGACGTTGATCTCTCCGGCGGCGATGCGCGCGCTGTTGGCTCGCAGGAACGCGCGCGAGTAGGAAAAGTTGCCATCCCCGACCACGAGCACCTGCGCGCCGTGCTTCAGAGGCCCCAGCGAAGTCAAGTCGCCGATAGCATTGCTGCTGCTGGCAGGAGGTGCTGGTGTGGTTGACGTCATGCAGGAAATGTTCCTGTGGAGAGCTCGAGCGCGCAGGAAGGAGGTGCCGCGTCGAGCAGCAATTGACATCGACCGATGCTAATCAATGGAGCGCCGTGAACACGCCTACGTAACATATAACTGATATGATTGCAAAATGGTGTTAGTTAACCTTCCTGGGGGATCATGCTCCTCCTCGCCGCTGTGCGCATCGTCCTGGAGGCCTTAGGCGTTGTAGTGGTACCACAGCATGGCGGTGATGAGGGCGACGAGTGTGGGGCCGATAAAAGCCACCGCGACTCGGCCAGACTGAGCAGGTGGGGCTGGGGACACTGCTGGCTCTTGCCCTGGCTTGGAAGGAGAAACGCTATTCTTCTCCTTCTTCGCATCCTTCTCCTCCTTGGCCTTTGCAGTTTGGCTGGTCTTGCCCTCCTTCTTCTCTCGGCGCTGCTTCAGCTGGATTAACGCAATTTACACAGAGGAGAACAACATCAACAGCATGGAACATGGTCAAAAGGAGGCAAAAGTACTACAAAGATAATTCTCTTTCTGGCGGCCGTACCGTGAGCTCGAGGTCGTCGATGGTCATGCGGAGCTGCCACGGCACTTGCATCTTCTGCTTCTCCAGCTCGGCGACCAGCTGCTGGCGGCAGGACAGGAAGGCCTTGTATTTCGTCACAACTTCCTCGCCGAAGTCGTCGTCACGCTTGGCCTGCTGGTGCGCTGCCTGCAGCTCGTCGTCAAGAGCGTAGAGCTCGTTGAGCTTGTAGCGAATCGCCTTGGACTTGCTCCGCAGCGACTCCAGTCCCTGCGTCAATTGAGACCCTCCCGACATTTTCGTTTTGCGGGGCCTGACTGCACTTGACGACAAAGCTGAAATGATCAGCAAAAAGTCTGCAGGGAATATTACAGACGCGCCGTAATCGACAAGACAAAGGCGAGCTGTAATCAAATCCACTTCCGACGGTTGTAAACGTACGCAGGCTATCGATTGTCATACAAAACGTCTTGATGAGCGCGGTAAGACGGCAACTTCAAGGCATGGTGATGGAAAGCAAAATTCCATTAGCGTTGCGTTAAAGAAAACAAAAAAAACAAAATGCTAACCTCCGTCTTAATTACAAGCGAGGCCCCACTCGCGTCGTCGCTAACCACGACCAACACGATGAGGCCTCAGCACTGGATCACCCTTCCTCCTTCCTCTACGACACCGAGAGGTACGGTGCAACATTCACGCACAACGTCTACAGCTCCACAACGTCGTTGCGGCGCTGGCCGTACGTGTTGCGATCCTCCTGGATGTAGTGGTTGGCAGCCGAGCGGCGGCTGGCATCATACGTCTGCTGCTGGCGGCTGTCGTTCTCGTGTGTGGCAGAACGCAGACGGATCTCGTCCGCGCTGTCCACCGCTGCGTTGCCCTGGACGTACGGGTTGTTGTTCACGTTCGAGGTCTGCTGCTGGAGAACCGGCTGGCCCGAAGGGTGCTGGGCGTTGCTCGGGGCGCGGTCCTTGCCTCCAGCAGGCGTCTCGTCCTTGAAGTAGTCCTGCGCAGTTTGCTCCTCCTGGTCGTAAGCCGCATCACGCTGCAGCTTAAACTTCTGCCAGAACGTGTACAGCGAACGGATCATCAGCAGGGCCAGCACGAACAGGTTGAGACCCACAATGGCCACCGAGATGCCGTTCTGCAGACTGGTCGGGAAACCGTCGCTGGCGGCAGCGCTGACGAGGAAAAACGTCAGCACGAGGACGGCGATCTTCATAATGGACACGAAGCTCGTGGTGGTCTGCACGAACTTCGAGTGGTGCGGCGACTGGATCTCCAGGTAGAAGAAGAACAGCACGTTCAGCGCAAGAATGAGAGAGACCTGCGTCGTGCCAGACATGCCCGCGCAGCCAGTGATCACACCCGTCGTCAGGGCAAGCATCATCTTGGCAGCGAAGAAGTAGCGGTTCTTGAACTTGTACTCCTCATACAACGGGCCGTAACGCATGTTCACCGTCTTCTTCAGGTGCTGCACCGTGCCCACATCAGCGATCTCGGCCTCGTGCTTCTTGATTACGATGTAACCGTACACGAGAATACCCGCAGCCAGGAAAATAATGGCGGCGATAGCGAGCAGACACTTGGGGTCCGTGATGCTCTCATACTTGATCGAGTAGTAGATCTGGAACGTGGCCGTCACACCGATAGTGTACTGGGACAGGATCGCCACGAGAACCTCCAGACCGATCATCTTGTCGAAGAACTTGGTCAGGTACTCCTCACGAGGCATGAACAGACCAGAAAGCAGGTAGCCAAGTCCGAACAGACCCACCACGCACGCCATCACGCAGAAAACACCAGCCAAAGTCACGATGAACAGCATGTCTTCCTGGACGTTCAGCTGGCGAGAGTACTTGGCAATACCCGTGAGCTGGCTCGAGCTGCTGGAGCTGCCGCTGCCACTAGCGCCGCTGGCGCTCGAAAGTCGACGACCGGAGGTGCTACTGCTACCGCTACCCGAGCTGCTGCTGTCGGACTCGGACTCGTTGAGCTTGCCGAACGGCAGGAACGTGAAGGCCGCAGGGGCCATGGACTTGCCGAACTGCGACAGAGCTGACGACTTGCCATCCAGCTGCAGCTGGTTGACGAACACTCCAAACTGGCAGATTTCAATGGTCGTGATCGCCATCGTAGAGCCGGCGGCCGCAAGAGAAGCACCCGCAGAGCTGACTCCACCCACAGCAGTACTGGCGATTGCGGCAATGCCCGTCACAGCGACCGTCACGCCGGCAACGCTCTTCGACGTAGCCGCTACCACAGTGCCTGTAGTGGTAGTGTTGTCCTTGGTAATGACACCGTCCGCCTCATCCTGTTCGCGCTGCTGCTTCTTGGCAGCGTCGGCCACACTTCCCGAGGCCGAGCTGTCCACCAGCATGGCCGAGCACGTGCAGGAGGAGAACGAGGACTCCGACGAGTACGTGCACTGCTCCGAGTCCGACATGGTCGAGTTGGACAGGAAAGTCGACACGGTCGAGGAGCGCTCCTCCAGGGCCGCGATCACCTCGCTCGAGAGGAACGACTCGATGCTCAGGCCGTCGTAGACCGACGACGAGATGCCGTTGTCTGCGCCGTAGACCCACTTGTCGTTCGTGCACGCCGGGAAGGAGCAGATGGACACGCACGTGGAGCCCGAGGTCGAGCCAGCGGACCCGCTGTAGATGACGCAGCTGGACGCCGACACGGCCGAGCTCACGTCGATGCTGGAGCCGCCGCACCTGAGTCCGAGCGTGTCCCACGTCGAGTAGAAGGTGCTGTCGCACGTGAGCACGTCCGAGCTGGACGAGCTCGAGCCGACGGAAGCCGTCGACGAGCTGGAGCCTGCCGTCGTGGTGGATGTCGTGCCCGTCGAGGATCCGGTCGTCGTCGTCGTGCCAGTCGTAGACGTCGTCGTTCCGGTCGTTCCAGTCGTTCCTGTAGTTGTCGTACCGGTTGTCCCCGTGGTGCCGGTTGTGCCAGTCGTTCCTGTAGTCGAGCCTGTGGTGGTCGTCGTCGTGGTAGTTCCGGTTGCCGTCGCCTGCAGCTTACGAACGCCCAGAGTCAACGACGCCGTGGTTCCCGCCGCAGTACCCGACGATCCAGACGACGTAGTGGTCGTGGCTGTAGCCGGAGCCGTGGTCGTCGTCGTGCCCGTCGTCCCCGTAGTGGACGCACTTCCGGTGGTGGTACTGGCCGCTGTCGTGGTGGACGGCGTGGCCGTGGTGGACGACGGGGTCTTGGTGGTGGACGACGGCGTCGTGGTCGTCGAGACGCCGGCGCTGCCCGTCGAGTCGTCGCTGCCCGTGGTGGTCGTGGAAGTGCCGCCGCCGCTGGAGCCGGCGGCCGTAGACGTGGACGAGCTGGAGCTGCTGCCCACGTCGGCGTTGTGCGTGCCGTCCTGGCTGCCGGCGTCCGAGAAGTTGCTGCCCGAGCCGGAGGTCGACGAGGTGGAGGTGCCGCCATCGCTGCTGCTGCCGCTGGCGCTCGAGGTGGACGACACGATCTTGGTGATGGGCGTCGTGAGCGTCGACGTCGTCTGCGACTGCACGTACACGGGGCACGTGGTGGTGGCCGACGCCGAGTGCGCCAGCGCCGCCGCGCCCAGCAGCGCCAAGAGCCGCGCGTTCATGCTGTCACTGCCTGCTGAGTCTGTTACAGGGGGCTAATGTGTGGGTGTGTACTCTTCCCTAATAGCCTGCGCACAAGGGAACGAGTGGGGGAATTCACTTCTTCGTCGGCCTGTGAGCTTCAGAGGGAGAGAGAGAATGTGTCGCTCGGCATGTACAAGGGGGCGCCAGTTTTCCGCCATACTGAAACCGAGTCAACTGCCCCCTACACGCAAAATTGCGTGCCGCTGACGACTGGGCGACTGGGAATGGCTGCGTACATCGAATATCCCGCTGAAATCGGATGCATTAGAAGTATACAATATTGGTGACAATAGCTGTTTCTTGGTTGTAAGCCTCACTTCAAACGTAATATCCGATTCGCCTTCGAAACCTGATGGGATAGTCGCCGCACCGCGAAGAGGCGCTGGGATTTCGGTCAATGAGATGCGGCCTGGCTCTGGCGCTGGTTGCACACGCTGCCTGCTTGACCCGCTCACATGGAGTGGATGGATTTTTCCTTCAGTTCCGACCTCGGTGGCGACGATAGCGGTGCTGGGGCACAAGCGGTGGCCCAACGCGCGCGACCGGCTGCGAGCCTCGTCCGGTTCAATCTGGGTGACGACGGTGTGGAAGGGCGACGGGCAATGTAGCGCCCGCTTTGCAAAAAATTGGGAATGGTGTGCGCCACACTTGCCAGTGTGGCTCACTTGAGCTCACTATGACTGCCCTATCCCTTCCAAGATGTGTGTTATGTTAATTGACGACCCTTGATAGATCAGAGCGCCGTTATCGAAAGCTTTGGACGCCGTGAATGGACGACCGCTCTACCCGCTGTGGACGACGGCGTGGTCGGCTGTGTTTCCTGTTCGTGTTTGATGCTACAACCGTGGCTGAGGTGGGAGTCCGCAATGGCTAATGTTGAAGTGCACTTCGCACAGCTGTGCTGGATGGTCTGCGTGCAAGCGCAGCTGCAGCCTTCCAGGTGCTGGCTGCCGAAAGCAAACCGACAAGAACTATCGTAATACTGTACTCAAATAAGTGAGTTGAACGTGGTTGTGTTTTTTTTTTCAGAGGGTCGTAGCGAATACATGTACATGTAGTGCCAAAAGATTTAGCGAGTATGTGTACGTGCTGTCTAAAAGACTCTCGCGGACTACACCCGTGGTAACCTCAAGCCATGCGTTGTCCTTGAAACGCTTACCGAAGGTGTTGCCTTCTAGTGCTATTGCTTCGAGTGGCATGCCGAACCTTCGCCCTCCCTTCTAGAAACCCAGTCCTCCGAATATATGGGGATTTGTATGTGACAAGTTGAAGACCCCCATTCGACAACATTCTATTGGCTCGGCCCACTTCAACTTGTCCTCTATTGACGGAGCCTCTGCACCAGCAAATGATCCACTCGAGACGCCATAAACGAATCTGCTACAAGCAACGCAAAGCAAGCAACAGGCCAAGAATACAGCCAAGCAACACTACACTACCAACCTCAATCAACCAGCCAACCATGTTCAGCTCGTGGGATCTCGTGCGACCGCGCTTCTGGTACCCCATGTCGTCGCTGGAGCAGTCCATGATGGAGCTCGAGCAGATGAACGACTTGATGATGCGTCCTCGATTCCCATTCGGTATGCAGCTTGATGCTCCAGTCATGACCATGGAGGACGACAGGAGTGAATCCGATTCCGACTCTGACGACGACGACTTCTTCGTGGACCTGCCTGTGGTGGCTCGCAAGTGCATGCCGACGGCGTTCCAGCTGCAGGTCGTTCCAGAGACTGAGCCGGACGAGGACAAGGAGGAGGAATCAACGAGCATCGTCCAGCACAAGGCTGCTGCTACTCGTGACAAGTCCGACACGGACTCCAGCACGGACATGGAGGTCGACGATGAAGGGGCGAACAAGTCAAGCGGCCCAACTAGCACCAAGAGCAAGCCTAAACTCGCCACGGCCAACACCAAGGATAAAACCAAGAAAACCAAACGCCACAACAAGAACAAGAAGCACAGCAACAAGCAGCTCCGCAAGCACTCCTACAAGATCACGCCCACGACCGAGCGCAAGATCACGCTTAACGAGCCCAACGACGCCTCCGAGCGCCACACCTTTTCGTCCTACTCGTTCAGCAACTCGTCAGTCGTAGACGACAAGGGCCGTCGCGTGACCACCACGCGCCGCCGCTACGAAGACTCGACAGGTCGACTCAAAGCCGTGCACGAGCGAGAGATCGACGGCACGACGCTGCGCACGACGTGGAGCCGCCAGAACAAGGAAGACGAGGGTCGTCACGAGTCCATCTGCTCGAGCGGCAGTCCGGAAGAGTTCGAGGCGCTGTGGCAGCAGACCCCGTTCGGCGAGGCGCAGAAGAGGTCGGTGAAGGGCCAACTGCAGTCCGTGTCGGACGTGGAGAAAGAGGTGGAGACGACGGCGGCTGCGTTGAAGGACACCAACATGGAAGACGCAGCGGCGAAGGATTTGTCAGTGAAGGAAAGTGAGAAAGCGTCGACGGAGAAGGAGAGGACCAACAAGTCGAGAGATGACACCGAAGAGAAGGAGTGAGAGCAATGCATGCATAGCCGTTGTTCAGTCAAATACAAGTAGATGATCGTTGGTAAGAAGCCTGAAGTTCGAGAATCGGTGTGAGATGTTCTCGGTTAAGTATCCATTGTGATAGGTATACGGTGTACCTATCTCGGTACAAACTGCCACACATCCACACACTTCCACCATGGCGCGCAAGGTGGCTTCGTCCGCTCTTCGCCGTAACGGAGCTCGCATCCGCAAGGCGCTGCAGGTGTGCGACCTCGCCGAGCACTCGCAGCAGCTCGTGCGGAGCTCCCCGCCGCTGCGCGTGCTCGGGCTGGATGTCAACACCAATAGCACAGGTTTCGTCGTCGTGACGGAGCGCGGTCGCGTGTGTCGTTGGGGACACATCCCCACTGCGCAATTCGCCAGCGCCGACGTCTTGCACATCGGCGGCGCCATCGACGAGTTCCTTGCTGCAGTTCGAGCTGCAGAGCACCAGTCGCAGCCAGACGCCCAATGGGTTGTGGGCATCGAGGCGTTCATGCGCATGTTCCGTTCCGGACGCTTCCACAACGCGGGCATTTTCCAGTTGGCGCAGCTCAATGGCATCGTGTCCTACGCCTGCTGGAAGCGCTTCGACGTGCTGCCACTGCACACGCACCCGTCGGCAGCGCGCGGCTTCTTCGGTCTCAGTGCGCCATCGTCGGCCTCCGCGAGTAGCAAGAAGAGCAGCATCAAGCAGCAGGTCATGGGGTTCCTGGAGCAGCAGGAGCCCGAGCTCACGAAAGCCGCAGGTCAGCAGGAGGACATAGAGGCATCAGCTGCGCTGCCGAGCTTCGAGCGGACGCGGACCGGTGCGGTGGCGGACTCGGCCTTCGACATCGCTGACGCGTACGTCATCGCGGCGTACACTCGGTGCGCGCACCTCCAAAAGCAGTTGGAAGTGCAGCAGCCTCAACTGGTCGAGCACTTCTCGACGAGGTATTTGGAGTTGACGCACGAAGCAGCGGCGAAGACGAAGAAGAGCTCGTTCGAAGCGGAGACGTTGGACGCTATGAGTGAACAGGAGAAGCTCGCGTACACGCGCGACCTGTTCGCGTTTGGAATTGAGAACTGGTTCAAAGAGAACAACACTTGCTTCATGTTGCAACAAGGGGTTAGATAAAAATAATCGTGTTGATGACATGCTTCTTAGCGCTCTCCACGAAATACTCGACTCATTTTTCATGGTCTCTTGCTGGTGCGCTTAGTGGAACTCGTGCACGTCCGTCCACGCCTCCTCCTCCTTCTCGCGCTTGTAGTAGTCGAACAGGCTGTCCGGCTCGAGGCCGAGCATCGGCTTGCTCTTGTGGACGGCCATGGCCTCCACGAAAAGCTGCACCAGGCTGATGTTCGTGAGCAGCGGGATGGAGAAGTCCACCGCGGTACGACGGATCAGGTAGTTGTTCTCCGTCTGCTGGCTCTGGTTGTTGGGCAGGTTCACCACCAGGTCGATCTTGCCGTCCTTGATCAGGTTCAGCGCGTTGTTCTCGCTGTCGCCGTCCGACGGGAAGTCCACCTTGGTCGACGGGATGTCGTACTTCTTCAGGTACGCGTGCGTCTTCTCCGTCGTGTACAGGTTGTAGCCCAGCTCGTGCATCTTGTAGGCAGCGTGCACGAACTCCTCCGAGAACTTGTCCTGCATGGACAGCAGGATGTTCTTCTCCGGCAGCTTGAAGTTCGATGAGATCAGCGCCTTCAGGAACGCCTCGTGGCGGTTCTTGCCGAAGCAAGCCACCTCGCCCGTCGAAGCCATCTCGACGCCGAGCAGCGGGTCAGCGCCACCCAGGCGAGTGTACGAGAACATGGGCGACTTGATGCCGACGTAGCCCTCCGGGCGCTTGGGGCCGTCAAGAGGAGGCAGGTTGTCGTTCTCCGTCGATTCGCCAACCATGACCTTGGTGGCGGCGTTGATGAAGTCAGCGCCCGTGGTCTTCGACACGAACGGGAACGAACGCGACGCACGCAGGTTGCACTCAATCACGCTCACATCAGCGCCCTTGGCCAGGAACTGCGCGTTGAACGGACCGGAGATGTTCAGCGCCTTGGCGATCTTCTCGGCGTTGCGCTTAATCTGGTTCGTGTAGAACGAGCTGGCCTCCACAGGCGGCAGCACCAGAGTGGCGTCACCACTGTGAACACCAGCGTTCTCGACGTGCTCCGAGATGGCAGCGGCAATCACCTTGCCATCCTTGGCAACAGCGTCCAACTCCAGCTCCTTGGCGCCCTCCACGAACTTGGTGATCACGACGGGGTGGTCCGCAGACACCGCAACGGCCTGGTTCAGGACGTTGTCCAGCTCCTCGAAGTTGTACGCAACGTTCATGGCAGCACCGCTCAGCACGTACGAAGGACGCACCAGCACGGGGTAGCCGACACGCTCAGCGAACTCGCGAGCGTCAGCGTGGCTCGTCAGCTCCTTCCAAGCCGGCTGAGGCACACCAGCCTCGTCCATCAGCTTCGAGAACTTGTAACGGTCCTCGGCGCTGTCGATCATCGTCGGGTGCGTGCCCATAACCTTCACGCCGGCCTTGTGCAGCGGAAGCGCGAGGTTGTTCGGGATCTGTCCGCCCACGGACACCACCACGCCCTGAACGCCCTCACGGTCGTTGACGTCCATCACGCGCTCCTTTGACAGCTCCTCGAAGTACAGCTGGTCACACTCGTCGTAGTCCGTGCTCACCGTCTCGGGGTTGTAGTTGAGCATGACAGCACGGTGGCCAAGCTTGCGCAGCGTGCGGATGCAGCTCACAGCGCACCAGTCGAACTCGACAGAGCTACCAATACGGTAGGCACCGCTGCCAAGAACCATCACGCCGTCGTTCGGGTCCTGAGCAGGAACATCGTGCTCCGTACCGTTGTACGTCATGTACAGGTAGTTCGTCTGAGCCGGGTACTCAGCAGCAAGCGTGTCAATCTGCTTCACGGCCGGCACAATGCCAAGCTCCTTACGCTTGGCGCGCACCTCGTCGTCCGTGCAGCTGAACATGCGAGCAAGCTGACGGTCCGAGAAACCGAGCTTCTTCGCCTGGGTGATTTCAGCAGCGGTCACCTCGTTCACGTTCTTGCCAGTCAGGTTCACGTCGCAGTCGGCAATGGCCTGCAGACGGCTCAGGAACCAAGTGTCAATCTTGGTGATCTCGTGCACCTGCTCGATGGACAGCTGGCCGGTCTTCAACGCCTGCGCGATCTGGTAGATACGACGGTCCGTGGGCTTGCTCAGAGCCTTCACCAGCTCATCGTGCGGCAACTCGTCGAAGCGCTGCTCGAAACCCTCGTTCGAAGGCTCCACCATACGAATAGCCTTCTGAATGGCCTCCTCGAAGGTGCGGGCAATCGACATCACCTCACCAACACTCTTCATGGACGAACCGATCTCAGTGCTGACGTTGTCGAACTTGGCTAGATCCCAACGCGGCATCTTGGCAACACAGTAGTCAAGCGACGGCTCGAAGCAAGCCGTGGTGCTCTTGGTCACCGAGTTCTTCAGGTCCGGAAGGTTGATGCCCAGAGCAAGCTTGGCGGCCACGAAGGCGAGCGGGTAGCCTGTAGCCTTCGACGCCAGAGCGCTCGAACGCGACAGACGAGCGTTCACCTCGATAATGCAGTACTCCTCGGACTCGGGGTTCAGCGCGTACTGGATGTTGCACTCGCCGACAATGCCAAGGTGACGCACCACCTTGACGGCAGTCTCACGCAGCATGTGGTACTCGCGGTTCGACAGGGTCTGCGAAGGAGCGATAACGATCGACTCGCCCGTGTGGATACCGAGGGGGTCGAAGTTCTCCATGTTGCACACCGTCAGACAGTTGTTGGCGGCATCACGCACGACCTCGTACTCAACTTCCTTCCAGCCCTTCATGGAGCGCTCCACCAGGATCTGAGGGCTCCCCGAGAAGGCCTGCTTGGCCATCTTGCGCAGCTGAGCCTCGTCCTCGCAGATACCCGAGCCCAGACCGCCCAGCGCGAACGCAGAACGGATCATCACCGGGAAGCCGATGTTGTACGCAGCCTTCACGGCGTCCTCCACGGACTCGACGGCCTCACTCTGGGCGATCTTCTCGTTGATCTCCGCGAGCTTGTCGTTGAACAGCTCACGGTCCTCCGTGTAGTTGATCACGTCAATCTGCGTACCCAGGACCTGCACGCCGTACTTCTTGAAGATGCCGCGCTTGTCAAGCTCCACACCGCAGTTCAACGCGGTCTGGCCACCCATCGAGATAAGGATACCGTCGGGGCGCTCGCGCTTGATCACCTGCTCCACGAACTCGGGGTTCACCGGCAGGTAGTACACATTGCTGGCCTGAGCCTCGCTCGAGCGGTCAATGTTGGTCTGCACGGAGGCGATATTGGGGTTGATCAGGATCGTCTCGATGTTCTCCTCCTTCAGCGCCTTGATGGCCTGCGAGCCGGAGTAGTCGAACTCACCGGCCTGGCCAATGGACAGACCACCGGATCCGAGCACCAGTACCTTCTTCACCTTCGGGCGCTCGATGTGTGGGCGCTGCACCAGGCTCTTGATCGGGCCCTTCTCCTTGGTGCGCACGGCATCAAGGAACGTGTCGAAGAGGAACTCCGTGTCCGTGGGGCCGCCAGCGTGCTCCGGGTGGAACTGCGCCGTGAAGTACGGCTTGGACTTGTGGATGATACCCTCGTTGGTGCCGTCGTTGAGGTTCACGAACAGCTCCTCCCAGTCGCTGGGCAGGGTCTTGCCGTCCACGGCGTAACCATGGTTCTGGGCGGTGATGTAGCTCTGGCCGGTCTTGAGGTTGTGCACGGGCTGGTTCTGGCCACGGTTGCCGAACGGCAGCTTGTACGTGTTGGCGCCGGCGGCAAGACTGAGCAGCTGGTTGCCCAGACAGATACCGAAGATGGGCTTGACGTTGTCGCCCTGCAACTCCAGGGCCTTCTTGAGTTGGGCCGTAGTCTCCTTCATGATGGCCGGGTCGCCGGGGCCGTTGGAGATGAAGAGACCGTCGTACCAGCCGATCTCGGACGAGATGTCGTGGTTCCACGGCACGCGCTTGACCTCGGCGCCGCGCTTGACGAGCTCGCGGATGATGTTGTACTTGATACCGCAGTCCACGGCCAGGATCTTGAGCGGGTTGCCCTTGCCGTACGTGATGACCTCCTTAGTGGACACGAGCGAGGCGAGGTTGGCCTCGTTGACGTCCACGAGGTTGGGCTTGTCGCTGCCCTCGACAATGATGCGGCCGGCCATGGCGCCGTGCGCGCGGATCTTCTTGGTGATGGCGCGCGTGTCGATGCCGGCGATACCGGGGATGCCCTCGCTCTCGAGCCAGTCGGAGAGCGACTGCGCGGCGTTCCAGTGGCTGTGGTGGTTCGAGTAGTCCTGCACGATCATGCCGGCGGCGTGGATGCGGTCGGACTCGATGTTCTTGTTGAGGCCGAACTCGTCCAGCGCCTTGGTGTCGGGCACGCCGTAGTTGCCGATCATGGGGAAGGTCATGTTAAGGATCTGGCCCTTGAAGGACGGGTCCGTGAGCGCCTCCGGGTAGCCCACCATGCCCGTGGTGAAGACGACCTCGCCGGCCATCGACTTCTTGGCGCCGAACGACACGCCGTGGAAGCGCGAGCCGTCCTCGAACTCGAGCACGGCGGGCGTCTCGAAGCGCGGCGCGTTGCGGCGGTCCACCTTCTCGCGCGCGGCCACCAGCAGGCGGTTGCCGCTGGCCTTGTACAGCGGCACGCGGCGCTTCGCCGAGTGCGTCAGGCGAAGCATCTTGGGGGAGGGATGAAGCGAGGGCGGGCGGAAGGCGGAGGGCGGGGGCCTCTTCGGGCTCTTGTCCGCGGCGCTTCCAGTTGGGAAATGGCATTCCGGCAGGAGGATCGCGAGCTGGAGACTGAAGCGGCGGCGGCCAGCCAAGATCGCAGTGTACGTGGCCGCTGTGCATAGAAACCGCCAGCTGCGGCGTCCTGAAGCGAAGCTCGCGAGCGATAAATCCGCGTCAGAGGCGGGCGAGCCGCACCAGGCAGAATTTATGTACGCACCCAAAAACGAGCCACGGGCTCCGCTGACGAGCAAAAAGGCAACTTGACCTCGTTGCCCTTTGCGGGCGTGCGCACTTCCCTCCAGACCATTAGAACTCAAACCGAGTAGGTGATCTATTGCGAAATTCGTTGTTGTATTTGTGCCCACTCAGTGATTTGGTTCGTTGCAAAGTGAAATGGTGGGGAAAGCAACAAAGCAACGGAGATTTGATATTTCGGAAGTCACTCAGTATTTTACGACCATACTCGGTTCTAATCGAGTGCATGGCACACACAAAGTCGCTTAATCTCTTTTTTCGGGTAGACTACTTAGACTCACTTATTTAAGATGCTAAACACTGTCGCGTCATTATCATCCCTCCTGCACCTGCTCCTTCGATGTCGCGACGGATGCTGCGGATGAGGACCGCAACGGTTGCGGTCACGCTTCTTCGCATCGAAGCTCGCGGCAGGCTAGCAGCAGACGCACGCCGTGCAGGCTGGGCTTCATTGAGCTGAATTAACCAGGCAACTGTCGACTGCTTCTTCGCGGGGCGCTCGAGCTCCACTGTATGCAGGCATGTCGTTTGTTAGTTAACCAGGCTACTTAAGTACATGTACACAAGTGGACTCGGCGCCTGTCGGTGATGTCGAGACCGGCGCCAAGTACCGTAATTTAGATCTCATACTACATATAGCTGGTTATTGAAGTTGTTGTGTTGCAAAGTGGACACGAGATGTACATGTACCGACGATTTTATGTTCGTATTCTGAAGTGCATCATGCAAAGTGGTATTTACCGG
Source organism: Phytophthora sojae (assembly GCF_000149755.1). Lineage (NCBI taxonomy): Eukaryota > Oomycota > Peronosporomycetes > Peronosporales > Peronosporaceae > Phytophthora > Phytophthora sojae. The sequence continues at coordinate 4,815,357 of NW_009258115.1, forward strand.
TACCCTTAAACACTGCTGTCTAGATCTATCCACTCCACGGCAGCTAGCGTCACGCTGAGCTTGTGTTGAAAGGAGACAGCAACACGCTTAAACTGCTTCGGCAGCTTTCCTGTTCCTGTTGTGCGTGTCTGCCCTCCCTGCTGACCTGGAGAGCGGGACATCACTTTCCGCGGACTTGGCGTGCGCTCCATGGTTGTTCTCTTGCAATGACTGGCCCTCTTTTGCTGCATTTGCTCTATTTATACCCTACGTATTATGAGAACTCAACTGATGAGCTGGGTAAATGGCGCGATATCATTGGCTAATGCCTAGTATGAAGTAAGAGATCTGTCTGTAGTATGAGATCTAAATTACGGTAAGGCCAGAAGTGTCCAGTTTGACCGACAAGTACAGCGTGCTGGGTGGTTGCGAAGTCATTGAGCAGGTCTATTGTGAAATTTCCGATATAGCGCCAAACTACCGATTTTGTAGATCAATCCTACGCCCCGAACTAAGCTATTCAGACTTGCTAAAGTATTTAGCGAAGATCGCCTTCAATAGCGAGTAGATAATCTCGGTTGGAACGACCTCAGTCTTCGACAAGTGTATCATAGCAAAATCGTGTAGTGCTAAGAGTCTGACAGAGCGCTGACAAACTCGTTTTAAGGTCTATTGGTGCGGAGAGGGCTACAGTCATGACCCGCTGCATACATAGTACTGTACGTATCCACCGGGTGCACGGCACACCGCAATAATGCGACGCGGCAGAAAGCTGGAGGTGTTTCTGCACTGCGGACGCCTCGCGCTTTGGATCCGAGCATGCAAGCGCACTTCAAGATGGCGGATAAAAGCCGCGTCCAGATGTTGGGCAGCGCGCCATGTTTCTGGTTTAACGCCACGTAACAGCGTCGATTGAGAACGGCGGCGCATGAGCGACCAGCGGGGGAGAGTGAGCGAGCCGAGTTGTAGCGGGGCACATCGGCGAGCTAAGTATCCATACATGTAGCGACAACGCCGCTTCCAGCGGAGCGACGGCCGGCTTCGTCGCCATTCCCGGACTGGCGTCAATGCGAGGCTTGCACGTGTCTGATAACCGGCCCGGGCATTCAGCTCCGAAGCGCACGTTCCGCCGCCCCTCTGGCCGCCAGGAGAACGTTCACCCGGGCGCCAGAGACAAACGCGGAGCGTAAGCCGTACCTCCTCGGCAGCCATTTCCCAGCCCAACGCTCCATCATCATGATGTTGAGAGGCAGCCGAGAATAGCCTCCACGCCACTCAATTTGAGGAATTGCTGAACCGAAAGTGGGATCAGCAGCTGGTCCAAAGTACGCGGACGGGACCGCAAGGAAACAACCCGCGTACCTAGCGTGCTCCTCTCGGCCAATGGAAGCCGGATCGCGGAATCGCGATCCGGCTTCAGCACTAAGTTCGGTGGCGTCTGACCTGCGCGAACCGAACCTATCGCGTGGCGATCGTCGAGCACAACACACACGTTTTGCCACACTTGACTTGCACAAGAAGCGAGTACTATTCCAAAGTAATATTTTCGTGTGAATCCTCCTTGAAAGGCATCCTGCTGAAATGGCAGAATATGAGCTGTACATAGCGGTCTACAGCGCCTTCAAATCGCTATATACATGTTGGAGCTCTAGCGATACGATCGAATGTATGCCGATGCCGCCAACTGCCTACAGAGTGTGAGACCATCATGGCCGAGGATACCTCAGCGTTTGAGCAACGGCAACCTTTCGAACTGGGATGGTGATGGTGTGTAGATTGTCGGACTGGAGCAATCAACATGACTTATAGTGCTGGTACCAGCTCGCTCGCCGGCGGCGGCAGTTTTGCAAAGGAGAAACCCAAGACTTCTCTTCTCTGGTCCAGTGTACGCTTACTACTGCTAACTCTGACCAACATGTGGTGCCACGAATTGTGCAGTTTCAAAATTAGTAGTGTGACCAAATACGTACTGTATTAGTATGCGTGATATCATTCATACTATAATTAGAATATCTCGCACAGAACGTATGTTAATATTACACTTACTAATGAATTACGCATGTCAAAATATTAACTACCTGTAGCATTTACTAATATTTCCGGCTGTATCACCAGCCCGGCATCGCAGGCCTATCGTCAAGCATGTACTATTTCGTAAGGAAGGTTTTGGGGCTTCAAGGGGAGCCGCTCTGGCGGGGTTACGTACGCCAACGGCTGGCGGCATTACCGAAGAGTCCTCTTGCAGCGCGATCTTCCTGTCCTCCTCCGCAAGTATGTGGCGCTCCGTGGCCAAGCAGATGCCGGCGCTGACCCGCGCCGCTGCGCGCAGCTCGCAGGTGGCGGTTGTCCAGCTGACCGCCGCGCGCAAGATCGCCGTGCAGACGCGCGCGCTCTCGTCCAGCGCCACCGACGACTACGCGCTGAACCTGGCCAAGGTGCTGGCCCCGGAGCAGACGCTGGAGGAGTTCAAGCAGCTCTACCGCACGCCCGGCGTGAAGCACACGACGGTCATCAAGATCGGCGGCGACGTGATCATCCACGAACTGGACACGCTCATCGAGTCGCTGCGCTTCATGAAGGACACGGGCCTGTTCCCCATCCTGGTGCACGGCGCCGGCCCGCAGATGAACGCCGAGCTGGACAAGCAGGGCGTGGAGCCCCAGTACGTGGGCGGCAACCGAGTCACGGACCAGAAGACGCTGGACATCGCCAAGACCATCTTCATCGACACCAACGCCACGCTCGTGGCTGCCCTCAACAAGGCCGGTGTGCCCGCCAAGGGCATCACCAGCGGCGTCATCAAGGCCGAGTTCAAGGACAAGGACGTCTACGGCTTCGTGGGCGAGGTGAACGAGATCCACGGCGACCCCGTGCAGGCGGCCATCGACGCCGGTGAGATCCCCGTGCTGTCCTGCCTGGGCGAGTGTGCCAACGGCCAGACGCTCAACATCAACGCCGACGTGGCTGCGCGCCAGTTGGCGCTCAACCTGCAGCCGCTCAAGACCATCTTCGTTAACGCCAAGGGCGGCTGGGTCGAGGACGACGGCACGAAGCTCAAGACCATCAACATGGCCAAGGACTACGAGCGCATGGCCGCCCGTGACTACACTGGCCGCCAGGGCACGCTGCTCAAACTGAATGAGATCAACACGCTTCTGCAGGGTCTGCCGTCCACCTCGTCCGTGGTGCTTACGTCGGCCTCGCAGCTCATGCGCGAGATCGTCAGCAAGAAAAGCGCGGGCACGACGTGCATCAAGGGCGAGAAGCCCGCGGCTGCCAGCTCCAAGAGCGATGCCAAGGCCTCGGCTGTTCCGCGTGGCCCCAACGGAAAGTACCGCGTGGGTCTGCTTGGCGCGCGTGGATACGTTGGCCGCGAGCTCATTCGCGTGATCGGCCGTCACCCGGAGCTGGAGCTGGTGTGCGCCAGCTCGCGTGCCCTTGGAGGCGAGAAGGTTGCGAAGGTTGCTGCTGCTCCTCCCCTCAACCCGCACACGAAGCTGCCTGCTAAGCCCGTTGAGGATGTGAAGCTGAACATCGACCCTGAGCTGGAGTTCTGCGAGCTCGGACTGGACGACATCGCTACCTCGCCGTTTGGTGAGAGTGTCGACGTGTGGGTGCTGGCGCTGCCCAACGGCTACTGTGAGAAGTACGCCACTGCCCTGGACGCGCTCCGCCGCAAGGACAAGATCATCATCGACTTGAGCGCTGACCAGCGTTTCAACTCGGAGTGGACGTACGGCCTTCCGGAGGCCCCGGGCGGCCGCACGCGCCTGCAGGGCGCCACGCACATTGCCAACCCCGGCTGCTATGCCACGGGCGCTCAGGTCGGATTGATGCCGCTGCTTGGTGGCAAGCCGGAGGTGAGCGGAAACCTTCTGGATGAGAGTGTCCCGCCGCACGTGTTTGGTCTCTCGGGCTACAGTGGCGCTGGCACCAACCCCTCGGCGGCCAACGACCTGAACGTGCTCAAGGACAACGTCATTGCGTACAAGTCGGTGAAGCACATCCACGAGCACGAAATTAGCCACCAGCTTGGCACGGCGGTTCGGTTCATGCCTCACGTGGCGCCGTACTTCCAGGGCATCCACCTTACGCTGTCGGCGCAGCTTGCGGACAACGGTGTCATCACCTCGGCGAAGCAAGCCGAGGAGCTCTACCAGGAGTTTTTCGCTAACGAGGCCCTGGTGAAGGTTCAGTCCGGCATTCCGTTTGTGAAGGACAACGCGTACCACCCGCACGTGACTGTGGGCGGCTTCCAGCTGGACCCGGACACGGGCCGTCTTGTGGTGATCTCCACCATCGACAACCTGCTCAAGGGAGCAGCTACCCAGGCAGTGCAGAACATCAACGTCGCCCTTGGCATCGACGAGTACGCCGGCATTGACCTTGAGTAGAGCGTCATTTGGCCCTTATCATTTTGACGAGCTTAGCCCATTCTGTTCGACCTTTCTCACACTCTGTCAAATACACGAACCGTGGAATAAGGTGAACAACCCAGAGCAGAACCTGTATCAGTGCGCTCGGCCATTTATTTCACTGCAAAGAACGCTTGGATGTGGACTGGGAACAAGTACTCGAGACACGGCTGCTTGAGGTCGGCAGGACAGACGCATAACTCAATCTCTCTCTCACTTGGGAAAGGTTAGCACCACGACGCACAGGAAACAGCGCGAGTATGAACAGTGAACAGCGCACGCGAATGTACCGTACTAGACGTTGAAGCGGCGTGGAGAGCCGAGTCTTCTGTAGGTGGCGAGTTGTCTCGAAGTGGTCAAGATTGGGAGATTAGTACTGGAGAATCGGGTCGCCGACGCGATCGATGATGGGCACCGTGCACTTCAAGTCGAACACCTTGCTGAGCACTACTTTAAACACTTTCTGCACGTTGATCGAGTGCGATGCCGACGTAAAAATCAACGGCGCCTTCATGGCCTTAGCAAACTTGCGGGCCTACCACCAGCCACGAAAAAAAACATAAGACTCTCAACACCATAGGCAACACAACGCAGCACTACCCACCTGCTTTGTGATATCCTCCTGCTCCTCCACCGCGAAATTGGCAAAATGGTCGTACTTCATCCCCACAAGGAACGGAAACGCGTTCTGCAACAACAACAACGTCAGTCATACCATAACCATAACGCTGCATACTGATCCCCACCAGAGCCATCAACCCACCTTGTTGATAGAGCGCACTTGGCGATACCACTCCTTGATGCTCGTGAGCGTGGCCTTACGCGACAGGTCGAACATGAAGAGGATGGCGACGGCGTCGTTGCACACGAGCGGCAGCATGCTGATGAACTCGCGGTGGCCACCCAGGTCCCAGATGCTGAAGGTGATCTCCGTGTTGCGCAGCGCGATGGTCTTCTCCATGAAGTTGACGCCCAGCGTGTGGATATAGTCCTCGTCGAACTTGCCCTCCACGTACTTGACCATGAGGCTCGTCTTGCCCACCTGCGCGTCCCCCACCATGCCCACCTTCACCACCACGTTGTTGCGTCCGGAGCCGCTGCCGCCGGCGGACGCTGCGCCTGCCGGACCCACGCCTCGGGACGGCCGCTCCACGCGAGCGCTGGCGCTGCGAGCGTCCTCTCGCTTCTCCTCCATTTTCTCGCTGCTCGTGCTCTCTATTTGCAATTGTCCAATTGCCGTAAAAGTTGTGTTGCGATGTCACTATCTCGAATATAATTGGCACTAAAGTGAAATAGATCGGTCGACACGAAATAATGCCCGGCTTATAATATGGTGAACTTCATTGAAGTTACTTCAACTTTACCGTAACTTCAATTTACATACGCACTAAAAAGATCTATCATTTGCATGTCAAAGGGTTTGAGATGTTTTGAATGGATTAACTAACTGTGCGAGACGATTCCTCTCACACAACTATCTTGTACTAAAGTATCTCCGCGTGGCACTTTCACCCAAAAAGCTGGCGATACGGAATCGGCTGCTCGCGCTTCATTCGACGCGTTCGAAGCCCCATTTCACCTTCCTCCAAAATACCGATCGTAGCGATACGCCTATCGTACGGGGCTTCGTTCATGACGGCTTGCATGAAAGGATCGACCTCTATGATAGAGAGGCGACCCAGCATTTGACTGAAGTGCTGCACCGAGTTGGATACAAGCACAGAGACTCCGAAGCTTTTATCGTCCCGGTACACACCATTCTCCAGGAAATAAATGATATCCCTGACAAGCGTGGCGGCTATTGTCCACGGCCTCTTGGTCCGTAGCCAGCGCGGGGGCTTGGGCAGCTCGTCAGCTCGTGACTGCGTTGCATTTGCACGAACAACAAAGTCCTGGGAAATTCCAACTGATTAAAATCGCTGGGGCGTAGCTTTTGGACTGATACAAAACGATAGTTAGCGGTCAATGAAGCATAGTCGACGCATGGGTGTGCTTACTTCTTCGTTTAGCTCCATACTTGTGTTATGCCACAAGCGAAGAAGAGGAGTGAGTCAAAAACTTCAGTTGAAAGAATGAGACTACGAAGAAGATTCGGGAGTTTTCATTGATAAAATAAGACTGTTGAAATCCTTTTCCCAAGCCGAACGGCAACGCTAAATCTTTCATTCCAAGAGTTCAAGTCCGAGAGATACCACTGCAAGATGGCCAAGGATACGGTGTTGACACCAGAGGATGATGACGATGTAAGGGATTCCGACGTATCCGCGCTAGAAATCGACGCAGTCTTAACTTTAATGTTCCTTACAAATATTGCAGGATTGGCAACTGGAGCCGATATTCACTGGCGTATTGGTCATTGAATGGCACATCAAGGAGCTGGGAGATTTTTTTCGGCGTGCGAATGGGGCCAATGGAGCTCCGCAGCCGCCCCGTTGGATGAAGACTTTCCCCCTCACATTACTACTACAACGCTTACGACGGACATTATCCAGTTCATCGCTCGAACCGCTTCAGAGCACTTCGGAAACACGGTCATCGTCTCGAGGATCCCGTCGTATTTCAGTGTAACGAGCGATTTGATGTTCAGCGTTGAGGCTGATCCGTTCATGCAAGCAGCCATGGCGGGTGCCGAGCTAACGGATAGGCTTGCTACAACGTGTCTCGTGCAGAAGCTTCCGAAGCACAAAGTTCTCGCCTTAAAGGTAGCCTTAAAGGCTCACAATTGCCTCTACACAGATCCAGATAAATTACAGCTTTTTGCTTAGCGGCTTGCGAGTGCAAGTAGCAACTAAAAAAAAACATAGCGTTCGTTGTGAACCTGAATGAATTACCTCTAGCATACTACATCTAGTTTGCTCAAGCCGTGAAGATGACAAATTGATATCGAGAAGCCTGGAGATTTGTTTTAGCCCTGTTACCGTGCATGAATTGGGATTAAGATTGAAACACAAAGAAAAAGAAAAGTAAAGCTGGTGTTGCACAGCTTCGTAACTACTTCGAAGTACCATACCACCAAGAACTAACCACAGCTCAGTTCACCCCCCTTGATGGATAAAGCCTTACGCCTTGTACCCGCTGACAAGGTAGAATCCGCATAAAACTCCGTCTGGTGTTATACCTGCCACCATTCCTTGGTAAGGGACCACATCTGCGTTCGAGCCTCGCAGTCTTCGCGGCTGGGGGACGAATCGCAGGAACGTCAGATCCTTCTCCATGGCAGCTTTCAACGGGCGGTAGATCTTTTCGCAGTTCGCTTTGAATCGCTGAAGTGCCGGATAACTTGCCCCCTTCACTCTCTTTGGAGTCGAAGAAAAAAAACCGTCACAGTTCCGGCATGACGAGCCATCGATCTCGTCCCAGTGGTAATCCAAGTAATCCACGTATGAGCGTCCTCTCCTCTGCTTGAACTTGTAGAAGAATCGAGATCCAGCATTGCGATACACACTGTTCATTGCGCGTGTCAGGTCTTCCGCGGTCGGGTTCTCATCCAGCTTCGAGAGCGGACAAACCACAGGAACTAGCAATGTTTGCCTCACATTTCTTCTCAACGGCTCAAGCAGTGTCTTTGTCAGCAGCAACGCCCTGAAGAGGTTCTGCGCACCATTTGCCTCTTGGAATATCGGCAGCGTTTTGTCCACGCCGAAAGGGAGATCTAGGTTGCAAACACGATTAGAATGGAGGAAATCCAGACCTCGCATCCAGTCGCAGGGACAGCGCTGCCCTAAATGGGTCTCATTCTCCACAGCGAAGGTATCAATTGCTTTCAGTGACACCACGTCGAGGAAGTCTTGCGAAAATGCATTAGAAAATGTCTGCAGCAAAGTGCGGACGTCGTCTATGGACAAATACTCCCAGACCAATGCAGATCCCAACTCCAAGACGCGGCAAAATCGGCCAGCGGGAGAGTTACTTGGCACAGCAATCTCAGGCACAGCGAGCTTCTGCTTTTTGTTCTTGCCCCTGGTACTGTACGGATGAGGGGCGCGCTGGGTTCTAGGACGGAGAACACGGTTCGACGACTCGGACTCCATCGTTGTAAACGGGCTCAGCGACGGTGTGGAAACGCCAATGCGGCTGGATTGTACTTGGAGTTTGCTTGATGTTAGCGGACAACAACACAGCACGAATCACTTTTTGTCATCGCGTCATTTACCTTAAACAACTAACTGATCTATCTCCTTTTGCCTTTGCCCTTCCGTCTAGTAGACGAAGTTGTCGAAGAGTTTTCTTTAGCGGCCGGCTTAGATTCGATCTCGATCGTGCCACCCTGCATGTAGAGCGAAGGGGGGCTGTGCGTCAACGTCACACATATTTTGTAAGAACACAATAAGAAGCACACGTACCATGATGTCCTCGCGATGTGCACTCTGCTCGACTTTATTCTGGGTATCTAGATAGAACATGAGATCGCGAACTTGGCCCTCCAAATCACCGACGCGCACCGCCGTTTCCTGTTCAATGCGAGTGTTTTGCTCCTCCAGAATCCGAATGCGCTCCTTCCACTGCGCCTGGTTTTGGAGCAAGGACTTGTTCAATTCTCTATGTAGGGCACAAACAATGAATTAGCCTTTGGGAGTGGTGCAGGAACAACGTTCAACACACCCACCTGACGAAGGTCAGCTCTTCCTCCAGCTTTTTGGCCTTCTCTGCTAACGCGGCGTTTGCCTTCTTCAGATGCTTCCGCTCGTGCTCATGGGCGTTCAAAAGCTGCCGGCTTTCGCCTTCTTCCACGCGCGCAAGCAACCGCTCGTAATACAGACGCTGCTCCTCTAATTGACTGATACATGCCCACGAAGAGAGTGTTAGGTCTACTAAATCATATCGGCAAACCCGCACCAACAAATACATACCTCTTCAGCAGAAAATTGTACTCAACCGCCAGCTTTTCGAGTTTCCGGTGCTCGCCCTCTTCTTCCTCGGCAGCGGTAGTAGGCGGGGTTTGCGAGCGCTCGCCACTCAAACTGTGTGGACTCGGAAACTCAACAAACTTGCCATCCTGCTTGTTCAAAATCAGTCGGTGCACGTATCCGTCGCCAGCGTAATCCCACACGCGCTGAGTTTCCAGCTCCAGCGAGTACGTGTGCAGAGTCTCCTGGTAGTGCTGTTTGGCATGTTCTCCGGAGTAGCGTCCGCAGCCCACGTGTCCACAGATCAAGCAAATCCAAAGGTGCTCCGTCGTGCCGCACACCTCACACGAGGAGCCAATGTCACCATGGCTGTACCGGCACACGGGGCAGCTCGATCCCTCCCACCGGAACAGGCAATCACAATGGAAGGAATGGTTGCACAGCGTCGTGAGAATACCCGACGCCGACGCGTCTAACCTGTCCAGACAGACTGCGCACGTCGGGATCTCCGTCATGCCAGCGGGTGGCGGTGGGAACAGCTTCCTCATCTGTGGACTGCTCGCTCTTCTCTCAGACCGCGGACTCAGCGGCGCCGCAGCGACGTCTTCTTCCTCATCTGCATGCTTCTCCTCCAGCGCGTCACTGTCGGGATGGTCCTCACTCACCACCGGGTCGAACTCGACGCTGCGCACGAACACGATCTTACAGCGCTCCTGCTCGATTGAGTTGAAGTACTTGCCATTATGGTCCTGCACAAATACGAAAATGAGTACTTACCAAAATTCAACATAGCAGAAGTGCATTATAGTCAGTTTACCTGGAAGAATTGGTCAGCTCGCTCCTGCGAGTTGAACTGCATGAGCACCATGCAGTTGCTGCGCTCCGGGTCCTTGAGGATGCGCACGAGCGCAATGTCCTCGCGGAAGCTGGCCAGGAACTCGAGGATCTCCACGGGCGACATGTGCGACGGCACCGTCACCACGCACACGAGCGTGCTACGCTCGCTGGGCAGCTGCTGGCTGCCGCCGGCGGAGGCGGAGGCCGAGTAGGACTTGTCGGCCCGGTAGAAGCGCAGCTTGCCCGTGGTCACGCGCACCTGCGGGTTGCCGGCCAGGAAGGGCGCGCCCTGCATCTCCTGCACGTCCTCGAGCGTCTCCTCCTCCTTGGCCTCCTCCTCCTCAGCCATGTCGGCGGCCTCCACGCGGATCTGGAACATGTCGCGCGGCGATCGATGCACAAGTGTGAAATGGAGAGAGATCAGATCGAGTGAGTGTTTTTGTGGCGATGTGGGTGCAGATTGTGAAAAGGACCCAAAAATGGTGGAATCGTGTGACGGCAGACTATCAACCTTGTCAAGCAGATGAAGAGAAATACCAGTGCCAGATACAAGCCGCTGAGATCGCGAGATATGCTTGCAATGCGTCTAATAGGCTTCAAGAGACGTGGAAGTCACGAAGTCAAGGACGCAGCTAAGCGGCTTGGCAGACCGGGCTTCACTTCGCGGTGGTAAGCGCGCGTGTGCCTCTGAATGAGCATTTTTATCTTGTAGAGTAATAGCTATATGCATGCGAAGCGTAGTTGCGCCGACTTGTGATTACTAGGCACGCTTGGTATGTCACCAGTCATTGTGTCAACGCTCGACAGCGATCGAATCTTGATTCCTACTAGTAAATTGTAGGGCGAGGCCGAAATGAAAGCAGCTGTCAGCAACAAGCGAGCTAGGTATTGCTGTGGCGGCCATGCTACTCAACGCTAACAGAAGTCAAATGCGAGCCTTGCGAGTCCCGCCAGCACATTTTGCCGGTGGACACTCGGCTCGCCAAGGGCTCATTTTCTGGAATAGCTCTGGATTTTCCGTACCCAAACTCGGACCCATAATTTCGACAAGGCAGCTGGGCTCATCCCACTTTTTGTCCCGCACATTTTCACTCATTCGCAAAACGTTGACCCAGCGCACGCAGCGACGAAGGAAGGAAGGAAGACCAAAGCAACCGACAGAAGACAGCGCGCACTACTAAGCAGGACACCGTAGCGCAATGTTTAGCCAGCCGTGCGTCTCCTTCTCCTCCCTGCGCTCGCAGCTATGAGCCAGCCAACTAACCGTCACTAACTGGTGCAGGTACCCAACGGCCGAGCCTCAGGTCCAGAGCGCGCCGGACGTGAACCCCATCAAGCCGTACGTCGTCGCACTAACTATCGCATCCTAGAGCCCGCTACTTATCCTACTTGCTCTGCCTGTGCTGCTGCAGCGACCAGAAGACCGTCGAGGCCAAGGCCGGCTGCCAGGACTGGCCGTTCGCGCTGCTGTTCGTGGTGAATGTCGGCGTCATCATCGCGCTGATGGCGATGTGGGGCGTCAAGACCGTCACGGACCCGGAGAACAACTCGAGCGAGCTGCTCTCGGGCGACGACACGAAGGTCGTGGTGGCCATCTCCGTGGGCATGGCCGTCGTGTCCATGGTGCTGGCTCTGCTCATGGTCAAGCTCATTGTGGCCTACGCGCGGGTGATGATCCTGTTTGTGCTGTGGTTTAACGTGGGCATTTCGTTCGCCCTGGCGGCGTACGGATTCGTGATTGGCAACATCTTCATTGCCATTATCGGAGCGCTGATTGCCCTGCTCAACCTCTGCTACGCGCGCGCCGTGCAGCACCGTATCCCGTTCGCCGTTGCCAACTTGCGCGTGGCCGAGGGAGCCATCGCCAAGCACTGGTCCACGTACATTGTGTCGGTTGTGTTCACCATCGTGCAGATCGCTTGGGTGGTGATCTGGGCCATGGCGCTGCTGGGCGTCGCCAACAAGATCGCGGAGGATAACCCGAGCAGCACCAACACATCGACGACGACCTCGACGAAGTCCACGTACAAGCAGTCGGGCAGCTCCTACGCCGCGTACTTCTTCCTGCTGCTATCGTTTTACTGGGGTCTCCAAGTTTTCAAGAACGTGGCCCACACGACTGTTGCGGGCACTGTTGCGACGTTCTGGTACAACGCTGAGTCGGGTGGGGCTACAGCTGCCTCGCTGAAGCGCAGCACTACGACGTCGTTCGGCTCCATCTGCTTCGGCTCGCTTATTGTAGCTTTCCTGCAGGCGCTTCGCGCGGTACGATCTCCTGTTTCCAAGTCGGAAGCGTGGTTGCTTCACTGTACTAACAGTAGTTGATGCATTGCTTAGTTGGCGGAGAGCGGCCGTCAGGACGGAAGTGCGTTGGCCTGCTTTGCCGAGTGCATCCTGGGCTGCCTGCAGTCGCTCATGGAGTACTTCAACCGCTGGGCCTACGTCTACGTCGGCATCTACGGCTACAAGTTCACGCAGGCTGGCAAGGCTGTATTCCAGCTCTTCAAGCAGCGCGGCTTCGATGCGATCATCAACGATGACCTCATCGGCAATGTGCTTGGATTCGCAGCACTCGGTGTTGGTAAGTCCTGTCTCCGAGCTGTTGCTATCTGGTCAAGCACTAACGTTTTGTCCACCCACAGGCCTTATCTGCGCTGGTGTTGGTGCGCTGATTGCGGAGACGACCGACGCGGTCACCTTCCAGAACAGCACCGCGTTCCTGGCGATCCTCGGCTTCGTGATCGGCATCGGCGTTGCCGTCACGCCGCTCGCCGTCATCGACAGCTCAGTGGCCACGATCTTCGTCTGCTTCGCCGAGGACCCCGCTGCGTTCCAGCGCTCGCACCCGGAGCTCTACGCCCCGCTGGTGCAGGAGTGGCACAACCTCTACCCGGAGATCATGGTGCAGGCAGGATACTGGTACGCGTAGTCCAGCATCAATGTGTCAAGCATAAGCTCCAGCCTGGCGGAGCGGAGCTGTTCTCATTCTCAGCCAACAATTCTATTCATACATTGGTCCCTTCGACCCTTCAACCGTTGCAAAAGCCTATTCCGACCTGTAGTATCTTTGGGTATCCATGCTAGCTGACGAAAATAGAACCCAAAACAACATAGCTTACTTCAGTTCAGTCTTCAACTTACCCAACTTACCCCAACGTCGTGCCACGACGACGATGAGGCGAAGTCGCGCTGCGTTGCTGGGCGCCGCCCTCTCGACGCAGCTAACGTCTGGCATGGCGTCCTCCATGACGTCGGTGCTCGTCCGAGCAGCGTCCGCGACTCTCGTGGCGCGGCGCATCACTGACGTTGCGCACCAAGAGGCAAGTGAAGATGCAGACACTGCAACTGCTGGTTCAGGCTCAGACTCAGGCGGGTCGGACATGATGAAGGCCATCCACTACGGGGCCATCGTGCTGCTCATCGTCATGTCGGCCATCTCTTCGGGTCTCACGCTGGGCCTCATGTCACTGGACAAAGTGAGTCTCGACGTGATCATCCGCGCTGGGGACCGACCGGGAGCTACCAAGGACGAGATGAGGAAGGCCAAGGCAGCTCGACGCATTCTGCCGGTCCGAGTCGACAGCAATTTGCTGCTCACGACGCTGGTGCTGACGACTGTGGCGGTGAACAGTTTGCTGTCGATTCTCATGGCGGACTTGACCAGCGGCCTCGTGGGCTTCATAGTGTCGACGATCCTCATCCTCATCTGCGGCGAGATCATCCCGCAGTCGCTGTGCTCGAGACACGCGCTGTCCATTGGCTCGGCGCTCGTGCCGGTTGTGCGAGTGCTGAGGGTGATGCTTTATATCTTTGCCAAACCGGTGAGCTTCGTGCTGGACAAGACCGTGGGCGAAGATGTAGGCACCATGTTCACCAAGAGAGAGCTGCAGAAGCTGGTGGACATCCATGTGAGGCAGAAGATCATGCACCCCGAGGAAGGGTATATCGTGCGCGGCGCCATGGGCTACAAGCACAAGGTCGTCAGTGACATCATGATCCCGGCGGAGAAACTCTTCTCGCTTCCGATATCCTTCACCACGCTGCAATGTGTTGATTTTGTTGCGTGTTGCATATCTTGTTGCTGGTTTTGGTTTCCTTAACCTGTAGGTTTCTGGATTGTTTGATCGATTGTTGCCATACGCCAGTACGATACTCAATCTCGAGACACTCAAGATGATCTACAACAACGGATACAGCCGCATTCCCGTGTGGAATAAAGACCCGAACGACATTGTTGGCATCATCTTCACCAAAGACTTGATCTACGTGGACCCGAACCAAGATGTGCCACTGATAGCATTCGCACGCGTATTTGCGGTCGCGGCACACCGCATTTGGCTCGACGCACAGCTAGGTGAGGTGCTCAGCGTCTTCAAAATGGGCAGCACCCACATGGCACTTGTGTACGATGTCAACAACTCGGGACCGGTAGGCTCTTCGTACTGCATCGGGTTTCAGAAGAAAAGGTTGCTAACCGTGTCGACTATCCTGGCCAGGGTGACCCATTCTACGAGCTCAAGGGATTGGTGACGCTGGAGGATATCGTCGAGGAAATCCTGCAGTCCAAGATCATCGATGAGACCGACTCCCCAGAAGCCAGGAAGGAGCGCCAAAACTGCACGGACCAAATTGGGTATTCCGATGGGGGTGAGTTCGTGGCCCACGCCGTCGTCTTGCTTCCACCCACCAGCTCTCGCCGTGACTCGCTCTAAGTGCTGACACCGTTCACCTTCCTCCGCCCAGTTTACTCTGAGGACGACCCACTCCTATCCGAACCCAAGTCGACATTCGGCACTGCACTTTCAGCTTCAAGTTTACAGATCCAGTAGTACTACAATAGAGCAGCGTGGCTGCTTATCATACACGGTGATATCGCCGTAGTCAGCGTTGCCCCCACCGACACACACCAAGAACGTTTATAAGCCCGTGGGGCTCAAGATAATGAAAGACTCACAAACTGCTTTCGTCAACGGGCGCGTCTTCTCGCGTGATTTGGATATCCACGCCGTAGTCATGAGCAAACGTTGCAATGCAAGGCGATGGCCGTCGCTAGCGCTTTTAACTCTGCTGACAATCTGCATTATTGGTGCAACGACAGCTACCACCACCACTACGCTGGAGTGCAACGCCACTGCGGCTGGCCAAGCGGCTATAGAGCGGTGGTCTTTGCTCTCCGAGCTTACCTTTTCCCGAGACTGTACGAGTAACACCACTCTACAGCAGTATATCTTCGGAACGTGATCTAACGTGGGTCGGGTCTATTTGGTTTGTGCGCAGCTCACGCAGCGGCAGTATTCGCCGACCGAATCTGGATTGTCGGTGGCGTATCAGCTTCCTACTACACGAAGCGTTTGGAATACACCACCACGCGCTCGGATGTCGTATCCTCTCCTGACGGCGTCGAGTGGACAGAAGTGCTGGAAGAAGCTCCGTTCCGTCGACGTTTTGGGCATTCGTTAATTACCTTCACGGACTCGAGCGATAGCGAGGAGCGGCTTACATTGATAGGAGGCTTCTCACCCGAGCCAGCGACCGATATCTGGGTCACCACGGATGGAGGTAGGTGAGTGTAGATTTCTACCTATCAAATACGCTTCGGGTTGCTAACAGTGCGTGCTGCGTGCGATTTACAGCGTCTTGGACTCAATCTACTGCCTCAGTTCCTTGGGCAGGTCGAGGTTATCACTGCTCAGTGGTGTTTAACAGCAAACTTTGGATCCTTGGCGGCAGTCCGATCAACAACGAGGTTTGGTCTACGTCGTCAGTGTTGAAGGGGCCGTGGAAGCAACAAGCTGGAGTGCCTTGGTCACCACGGTCAGCTCACGCATGTGCCTCTCACGAGACTATGGATGCAACTGTGGGGGATTCAAGTCGTGAAGAGTTTCTTTTTCTAATGGGCGGGTGGCGCGACACAAGTCTGCGCGATGTCTGGCGCATGGATTCCTCTGGTAAATGGAAAATGATGCTGGAGGCTGCGCCTTGGGAGCCACGAGCGTGGTTCCCGATCGTATCGTTCGACTCCAGGACAAATGGTGATGTCCAACTTGGACCAAGACTTTGGGTGCTCGGAGGTGGAATTGTCGGAAACGGGATCGAGAAAATGTATCCGTTCTCGGACGTGTGGTACACACGTAACGGGGTTGAGTGGGTAGAGTCTAGCTCCAACTCATCGGGTATATCGACCGCCGAATGGAGCATGTTGACCCAGAGCAACGAGGAAGTGTGCATGGGCAAGTGGGGTCATACCGTTGTTCCCTTTTACCGCACAGTCAACCGGGCGTACTATTGTCACGAATCTTGCATGAACGAAGAAGGCACTATCAGTCTCGCGAACCAGCTCATACCAGTGTGCAGCCCGTCCACGACATTGCCGGAGGCACCCGCCTTGCACACAATTCTGTTGAATAACTCCATGATCACCAAGACTCTGTATCCAGACGGCTGTGGACTGTGCGTGGTGGACTCCAATGCACGATATGAGAACAGCACACGCGTGCCTACGCTCTTCCTTCTTGCTGGGAACGTAGGCGTCCAGAAAGTAAACGACGTGTTTCAGAGCAGCGATGGAAGTGCGTGATGCATTTGAAGCTCCGATCACTTCGGCACAAAGTGTTGTTGTTAACCCGGGATTGTTTTGCTTGACTTGGTGTAGTGTTGTGCGAGCGGGAGGGCACGATCTGCTCGGGAGAAGGCGTGTGTGTGCAAGGAGGCACTTGCCTCTGCAGCAACGGGAAGACGGGAGCTTTCTGTGACAGCGAGCTTCCCTATACGATCGTCGACTCAAGTGCGTGCCGAAAAGTTATATCGAGTCCTCTTGGTACTAATTGATCTTTGTGGCTAAACGATGCAGCGAGTTGCTTCCCCGAGTCGGCTCCGGTCATCGTTGCGGGTGGTAAGACAAAGCGTTTGGGTGACGTAAAGATCGGAGACTCGGTGCTGGCGCTCGATTCAGCAGGAGAGCTCGTGTACTCCACCGTCTATTACATTCCACACGAAGGTTTTGTGGACAGCGCCACAGACTTCATCAGCGTGGAGCACGAAGGCCTTGGCAATGTACGTGCCGACCAGATACGGTCGTGGTCGTGTGTCTGCATGGTCATCATGACCAGCCCTCCCTCTACTGAAAATCGGCCCTATTGTTGAAATCTGTGACTTGTGACGGCCATGTGTGACGTGTGTGACTTTCGTGTCGAGCAGGACTTTGTTGAAGCGCTGCAGCTTACCCCGGATCACCTCGTGTTCTATCTCCCAGAGAGCGAATTATTTGAAGCGGATTTCTACCGGAGCGATGGAAAAGCTTGGTCTCCGGAGCTGTGGATGGCCAGCCTGGCCCAGAAACCAGCGAGCGAGCTGCGGGTGAACGACCTGCTCTTGACGTTGCCCTCGTCCAAATCTTCGACGCGATCATGCCCGGCGAGTAACACCGAAACCGATCCACCGCCCAGAAATGCATCAAGACCCCGATGGATCTGCCCGGATGGCAGGCATGGGGTGCTCCCACGTCAAGACGGCCCTCCAGCTGGCCCTGCCAGTCTTGTCAGGGTCACCAAGCTGACTCGTGCCAGCCACCGCGGAGCCAAGACAGTTTACACGATGACGGGCAACCTGTTTGTGGCGGGGGTGCTCTGCAGCAACTTTGGCGACTACTACCCCACCCTGCCAGGTCAGCAACTGCGGGATTCGGTAGCCTTCAAGCTGTTCGCGCCGCACCGCGCGGTGTTTAAGCTGCTCCCTTACCGGAGCACCGCTGAGCTCCTACGCGCGCTCATGGATCAGCTGGTGCTGCCCGCGTTGAGATGGCTTCGCCCGCCCCTCTCCGAGATAACCCAAGCGAGCTGGGATGCTCGGGTCGCGTCACATGAGCTGTGATCGGGGCTTCTTCCCGGTCGCCCCACCGAGCTGAGACCTTTACGCGAAGCAAAGCTGAAGATGGAGAGAGTTTCCTGCAATTTTTTAGCGGCAATACTGTAGCTAACCTACAACGGCAAAGCGCCGAGAGCTTCGAGACGGAACTGCCCAACGCGTTTCGTTGCTTCCCTCTGTCGTCCACGAATTGGATAACCTCGACGTTTTTGCTGTGCGAAATGTACAGGATCACCATGAAGAGCTGCCGAGGTCGTAGCCATGCTCCTATCGTTGAGGAAGTTCCTCAGAGGAACCTTTGTCCCGGGGGCGTGCCCTGACTTGACTTGCCCTGCCTTGCCTCGGCTCAAGTCAAAGAGCTGGAGCTTCAAAAAGCTCGACCAGCCACCTCCCAGTCTGCTGCAGAAGCAGTTGGCAGGGCGCTCTCGAGGTTTGGAGGGATAACTGCGCCGACACCCTGCGCCGAGCAAACTTGCCCGACAACGGCCGGCGCAAGCCGTTACGTGGCAGCTCTGCCCTTCAGCTTGGAGCCCGCCTTGGGACCAGCTGGATACGGGCTAGTCGACCATAGCGCTGCGCTCGAAAAAAGA
This sequence comes from Phytophthora sojae, assembly GCF_000149755.1. Classification (NCBI taxonomy): domain Eukaryota; phylum Oomycota; class Peronosporomycetes; order Peronosporales; family Peronosporaceae; genus Phytophthora; species Phytophthora sojae. Next base: position 4,833,888 of record NW_009258115.1, read on the forward strand.
AGACGAATAGGGACCGAACGCCGATAGAATCGGCGGAACGCGGCCGAGGCGTTCCAATGTGCAATGCGTGCGGACGTTGGGCTGTCGTGCTGCTCGCGGCGCCGCCGCCTTCTGGCTTTCGTCTGCAGGCAGTGGATTCTCGTCCTGGACAGCGCTTGTCATGTGCGTCCATTCCGTCCTCGCCCCACGCGACAACGTCTTATTACAAACATGCGGCACAGAGCTGGTGGGCAGCTACATATGACCAAGAGAGCCACCTGCCTGCAAGTGCATGCTGGTTCTGAAGCAGCAGGCCCACGGGCGTTAAACTCCGGTAAAGACCGTAGCCTCAACGGTTATCAAGCATATGTAATGCGTACAGTCTGGTCCCCTGCGCGTTCGGCGCGAGCGGCTGGAAAGGCAAATTCTCCGTACAGGCCACAAGCGACGAGACCTGCTGCTGGCAAGTCGCTACGGCCCGTAGTACGGGTGCTGGTGAGCAGCGACCGAAATACCAGCCCAGTGTGCATTTTGCCAGCATCTTCGCATTTGCACTTTTACCGCCTCCACCACCAGAAGCCTCAGACAATCATGCTCGGCAAGCGTTGCGCGTCGGAAATGGAGGCCTGCCTCACCGAGTACTACCGCCAGGAGTGCCTGCGCGCCCTGTACGCCAAGCAGGAGCGCCCGCGCGACTGCGCCTGGGTCAGCAAGGACATGATGGCCAAGCCCCCGCGCCGCGCGCGCAAGGGCGTGTCGTTCGCCATGGCGCCCGAGATCATCGGCAGTGCCGACCCTTCCGTGGACCGCAGCCCCATCGACGTGTCCCCGATCTCCAAGCTCGAGCTCGTCGTGCTGCTCTCGCAGCGCACCTTCCCGGCCCACGCTTAAGCGATGCAGCACCAGCACCGCGACTCAACCTGCACAGGACAACCAGACTACACTCGTAGTACACCAGACAACGGGCGACGACAGCCGTGCACTGCACTGCACTGCACTGCAAGGCACCAGCTCTACTTTCGCTCAGCTCTGGAAACACCTCAACTCAACCTCTCCCACTCATGCTAGGGTGGACCTAGAACACCGGGCTAGACGCCGTCCACATCACGGGTTCGGCACGCTACCCAGGCAGCAGCATGTAGCTTATTAGAAGAGTCATGAAAGAATTGACTCGATATTTAAACCGCAATAAATGCCGATGCTTCATCTCCACAACGTTCTGGCTTCCGCATTCATCAACGTAACATGCCAGCAATAATTTCTGGCAGCAAACCAAAGGGATCAGTTCGATGCGGTCCGCTGTCACAGCCAGGCTGTGCCCCGAGCGGGTCGGGGATGCGTTCAGATACCGAGCGGCATGAGTCGATCGACCTCTCGCCGCGACACTCCTTGGTCGAGTAGTTGTGCTCGAGCTTTGGCACGAGCGACGAGTGCTCGATCGCGCGCCATTTGCAACTCCAGCTGACGCAGTGTGAGCTCCACGCGGGCCTTTTCCAGGTCAATTTCATCAATCGACCTCAGCGCCGGCCGCTTCTTCACGGGATCGGACGGAATGTCCCGTCGGCGTCGAACATGCCCTCGCTCCTCCTCCTCCTCTTCCAGCTGCATAACTGAAATGGACTGCATCGCCAAGCTCTTGCTCTTCCTCACTGGACGCGTAGTCGGCGGCGTCGGGGGAGTAAATGGACCCCTCACGCCACCAACGGACTCGTTGTCAAAGTCCCAGACTATATCCTCCGTCAGCGACTCCAGCCCTCGTCGATCTCGCAGCTGGTAGTGAGACTTCTGTTTCTTTGCCGGCGAAGGTGAGCGTGACCGCAACCTGGCAGGCGAAGGACTAGCAGCGCAAGCAGGAGCAGGAGCTCGAGCTGGAACTGGCGCTGGAGGAGGAAGGTTCGCAGCCGCTACTGGCTGCTGAGCTACCTTCACTGACTTCCGCTTCGTACTAAGTCTCGGCCTCTTGGACGGCGGCGAATCCACCTCCTTGTCAATGTCCTTCATAATGGGCTGCAGCAGGGCAAAGTAGCGGCAGTGGCGCTCCAGCACGCGGCGCAAGTTGCGCTCCGCCGGCGTCCCTTCGGCCGCTTTGAGCTCGCGCTTGGTGCTGGCCAGGCGTTCCGCAGCTTCACGGTACGACAGCTCCAGCTCCGCCATCTTGGTTTGTACCTGGTTGGCCGTGCGGTGCACCAAACCCTCCGTATGCAGCCGCTGCACGATCTCGTCGGCCAGCGGTCGGAGGCTCTCGCCGGTGTTACTGCAGCTCCGCCAGCGGTCGTAGTTGCCCGGCGCGACCAGCCAATCGAGTAGTACGCCCATGGAAGACTTACCCCCCGCGCCCGAGTGGTCCGACGTCCACTTGGTCTGCGAGAGCTGCTTGGACGCCTGCCGCGCGCGGAAGAAGCTCGGCTTGATGTGCATCTTGGTGCGATTCTCTACGCTTCACTATGCGCCAGCCACGCGCCCCCTCGCATTTTGCCAGACGGGCTTTCAGCCAATCCGCATGTTGAAGTCGTTCTCCGCGCGACGATTGGCCGAAAACAGTTGTTGCGTTTGGTGACCATCACTCCGACACCTGTGCGCATTTTGGCGGGGATCAGTTTGAATCTCTCATGGCGAGGCGCGGCATCTGCAGCTCGCCGCTGTCGTCGGCGGACGAGGCCGAGGAGGACGTCGGGGCGCCCTCTTCGTTCCCGGCGATGTCCCCGTCTCCTCCTGCGTCCAAGCCCGCGAAATCCCGAGCGACGGGGGCGAAGAGGAAGCCCAGCAGAGCCAAGAAGACGCTCCTCCCACCCGCGAAGAAGCCCAAGCCGAGTGCTGCGACAGAGCGAAAGAGTACCAAGGAGCTCGTACACGACGCGTCACAAGAATTTGTCGAGTACTTGGCAGAGCAGCTGAGCGCGATGCAGCAGGCCAAGTTCGAGACAGAGTTCGGTGGGGGTCAGGGATACATCGTGAAGCTGCCGTCATCGAGCTGGAAGACAAAGCGCAAACGGGACGAGCTGCAAGCATGGATCAAAGCGCTGGGCTTCACGTCTGGCGCGTCATTGAATCGGCATGCACTGCGAGTCGCAAGTCTCAAGGCGGATGTGATTCTGAGTGAACTGAAGCAGCGGCTGCCGTCGATTGCCGAGTACGTGCGTGGTGGGAGGGCCGAGTTGCCGGCTTTTTGGGGGTGGATATATGCTTATTATTGTTTTGGTGCTGTTGTGCATCCGCAGAGGAGAGGACAAAGAGGAGGAGGTTGAGGGTGAGGATGACGAGGCTGCGGATGGAGGTGATGAAGAAGAGAAAGACCAGACCGGGGACTATTTAACGGATCCTGCCATGCTGCGGTTGAAAAAATACTTTCAAAAGTTGGAGTCGCAGACATTGGAGGTCGTGTCGTACTCGGAAAACCACCGATTGCTGTCCTCAACGCAGCACATGGCGATCGCCGACGCGATGGAAGACGTGCTGGCACAACCTTCGGTTCGAAGAGAACGTCGTTTGGCAAGACGGCTTTCGAAGCTGGGACGGATATCGGGCCGGCGACTCTCTTCAATTGCTATGGGACCTTCGTCTTCTTCTTTTCTCCCACCAACGGAAGACGACTGGGTGTGGGATCGCGAGATGAACAAGATGTCACTGACTCCTGTCAAACGGCATATTTCGCTCGGTGAAAGTATCTCTACAAAGAAGACAATCACGCTTGGAGAAAGTGTGCTGCACCTTGTTCTCCACTCTGGACTGGTAGATGTGAAGACCTTGAAGGAAGTGCTCCGAAAGGTTTCCACCGTGTGGGAAAAGATAGCGGTCATGTAAGTTATTGGATTGCTCGCTGTCGTACTATTTCTCACTTAAGCTAACTTGTCTGGGGACGTTGGTTGTGAGCAGGGCATACGCATGGATGATCGCGGATTACTCAAAGTACGTACAGAGTTTTTTTTTTCGGGTTGCTTGCCGATGTACTGTGATGGCTAACGAAGGGGTACCTGATTCTTTTGTTTTCTTTCAGGAAAACCAACTTCTATTCGATGGGCCAAGTTTACAGTCGTCACCCACGTGGCCACTACCTCGCGAATGGTGCATACAAGGAAGTGTTCAAAGTATTTTCATCGGAAAAGAAGCGTTTGGAAGCTATGAGCGTCATGGATATCAGTGCAATCGAAAACACCGGCAACCAGGTATGCGAACATCGACTGCTTTGTACGGGTGGATAGAATAGTAGGCCTTTCGAACTCATCACTTGATTTCTTTCGTCGTAGGGTGTTATTCGGCAAGAGGTTGCCCACTCAGTGCTGCTATCGAACGCAACAGAGCACGGCATATGCCCGAACTTCCTCCGCATCTATGATATTTTTCTTGCGGAGGAGCGACCTCGACAAGAGCGTTGGGGCAGCAAAACGCATCGCAGGCCAGTCGAGTTATTGGCAGATGGAAACACCTACTCAGCAGCCTCAAGCAGCCAGCAGAGTGCCTCGTCACCTCGCAGCGAACAAGGCAAACAAAGCGATCGTTTGTTCCAGTACATCCGGATGGAATTTTGTGACGGTGGCGATCTTGAAGATTTCATCGGTCTTCAGAAGGACAAGGTTCTTCCTTTGGCGTCAGTTGCCGTGCCATTTTTCTTCCAGATGGTGTTCGGTTTGTTTTGCGCTCGAGAGAAGTTTTACTTACGGCATGGTGATGTCAAGGTTTGTTACCAGAGGATATGATCTTTTGTTACGATTGGTGGCTAACGGGCTTAATGTTTACCATGCAGCTTCTTAATTTCTTTCTAAAAGATATTGGCCGCTCCAGTCTCAGCAAAGAGCCAGGGGCCGATGCCGTTTTGCATTATCTTCTGGAAGACTCCTGCTTCGTTCTTCAAATGCCTGCGTCCTTTTCGTATTGGGTGAAGCTAGCAGATTATGGCGCTGCTGACTCGAATTTGGAGAATCTGGGAAAGCCTGTCACGATTGATCAGTTCGCTACACTGGAAAACTCACCTATTGAGTACCTGCTGGAAGGAAATGCCGCTGAGCAGTCATTCGCGGCCGACACATTTTCGTTGGGGCTGTGTCTATTGCACCTGTTTACTGGAAGGTGCGCACGCCATTGAGCTTTAGATCCGCAAAGCATTTCACTGACTTGTCGTTGTTATCAAAGCGCTCCATATGAGGAGATTTTGGAAGACGTGCAGTGCCCTGCTGAGCTTCTGAAGGACCTGAAGTTCATCTGGATGGTGAGTACATGTAAGATAAGCTTAGCGTGTATGCTTTCTAACGACCCAGTGTGTGTACTCTGTTGTTATCTGTCACTGCCACGTTAGAATCCTCGAAAGAACTCGGAGTTTTCTGTGATCAAGAGCGTGGCCCGCGGCGACGATGAAAATACGCTATGCCACACTCTGTACAGGTTCATCGTACTTTTTGGGTTACCGGAACAAAATCCTAGCAAAAGCAAAGGCATTGATCGGGTGTGGCAAGTCCTGCTAAAGCATTCACGGCCAGAGGATGCGGCAATCTATCACCCCCAACGGCGAACCAGGCGAACAGGAGGCGCAAACACGGCCCCGAGCCATGGGAAGACAACAAAGGACCAATATGCTCATGACCAAGCGCTATTCTCGCTGGCAAGCGGATCTAATGCCATTATTCGTCGATGCCGTGAAGGACTAAACGCAATTCCGGGCGCGATGGACTTGCTGATGAAGCTGGTTGACTTTGATCCCTCAAGACGCCCCACACTCAAGCAAGTAATGTATCACCCGATGTTCTCATGCCTACGCTCGGCCTCAAGGGAGAAGGAAGCCCAAGCAGATTATGTGATTAGTCACTACAAAACCCGGGGCCAGCGTTCTCGATTGATACCAGACATATAGGAGACTGACCTGCCGACACATAAATTTTGTGAATCAGCATTTACATGCTCTAGGATTATCTAACAGAGGACCCCCCAGTCCTTCAAAACACTTTCGAAGGTACCAGGAACCTCGACGCCCTGCCTCGGATGACAGCGACGTTTTGTGATCTATGTCAGCAGCTCCATCGAGATCAATCGACCTCGGCTTAGCTGCTCCAACCTCTCATAAGCCCCTCCACGCGATGCACTGTTATCTTTATCGGACGCTGAGCTGTACAGATTTCTCGGATCAATTCTTTCGGCTTCAAGTACTTGCGGCCATTGACAGCCACAACTCGCGAGCCAACCAAAATGCCATGCCTTCTTGCGATGCAATCTTGATCAACGCTCCGCACGACACAGTTGAACTCGTTTGCAGACAACGAGCAGCCAAGCTCTTCCTTATCATGCAGCGTCACGTTAATCTCGACGGTCCGAGGCTCGGGGACCGACGAAATCACCGTCTTTGAGCCCTCTGGCGCCATTTGAGAGCGGAAGACGAAATGGAACAACACGGGCCGGGGCTGCGTCCGAAGCGTATCCACGACTTCGTCAAACTTCAAGTTCTTCACGCTGTTCAGACCGATAAGTAAGCTCCCGACTATCACGTTGGCTCGTTCAGCAGCACCACCCGGGAGAACCCGTGACACCTCCGCATACCCGCTCTTCGCTTTAGCCAGCGTAAAGCCTAACGGTTCACCAGGAGCTCCTATCTTGCGCTCATATTTTCTCCATTCCACAGCGCGCTGCTAATCACAAGACGTGTATGACACCATTAGCTCTCGTTCAATAACAAACATTTGCGTTACTCCAAGTCATTCAGGACGTACCGATGCTGTGACGGTGCAAGCCTTCGAGTGTGAATTCAGCTGGTCTAGTGGTACCATTGAGCAGCACGTCGTACACTTGACAGTGGTGCCGTCCACAGGTTCATCGGGACTCAGTGTCTTCGCTACCAATGTCGGGGACGATGCAGGATCCTCCTTCACAGTTGGAACCGGGTTCTCTTCGACAGTCGGAGATGCAATGCCAGCCAACATCGACAGAAACGATGTGGCAGTGAACGCACACTCCACGGACGGGTCTTTCGCAGCAGCCAGCTGCACTCGGCTCTTGTAGGCTTTCGCCACGCCGGACGCGTACTTTTCCACCATCGGAAGATCCGATATCCCCGTTCCAGCGCACACTGCGATCCACTTGGCGTTGCCGCCCAGCTCCAGTGCGCGAACCTCACTCGCGGACCACGCATCCATGACCAACGACTTGACGAAACTGGTCTGCACGCCCAGCGAGCGGTGCTTCCCGGCGCACGCCAAGCACAGCAGCACGCCGAACGAGACGCCCGCCCACTGCGGACAGATCGCCTTGCAGTCGACGCAGCGCTGTCAACACAACAAAGATCACACCCGAGAACATTTAGCACAAGCTCATACAATAAATGTGGCGATGGCGCCGCAGGAAACGTACGTCGTTGCCTGGCAGCAGACGGATCGCCACTTCGGTCGCGGGCGAGAGGCGCACCATCGGGGTGGGCTCGGGCATCACGCCGCGCTTCGAGCCAGCTGCGCCGACCATGGAGCTGCTGTCCGTGGAGGAAGTGGCGGAGCTGCAGTCCGAAGACGCCGGCGAGGCCGGTGCGTCGTCCTTGAGCAGGGTCATGGGATCCCGGGCCCTTCGGACGTTTCGACTGCGAGTTCTATTCTGAAGGCCGTCCGTTCGCTGTCCGCGATTGGACGCACAAAACTCAGAACGCTATGGCGCTCTGGTCCGAAATAACTGCGACATGGATACACATCTGGATACAAGGCTAGTGTGTAACGGTCACTTTGCACCAGTCTTTGCGGACCAAAGCACGAATTAATTGTGTACACAACACTAAGCGGTGTACAGATACGACCCACAAACTGCAAAGAGTGGTACATCCAAGTTCCTACAGGAAATTATATAATCTAAGTAGATAAGTGATTGAGGTGCGTACTACCACTATTTCCTCAAACTTCATTTTTACTTCTAAGAGAGAGGGTGATACTCCTCAATAACATCGCACTTCTGCTGGATGGCTAGCCACACACCCTTGGTACGCTTCTGGGTGCCCTTAGAACGCTTCTGGAGGCTGGGCGTACTGTGCTCAGTGCTGCCTTGAGTTTGTCTGTGGAAAAAGTGCGCCATGCTTTTGGCGGGATGATTCAAATGAAAATGGAATGTGTAGACCACACAGTGGCGGTACTTCAATGTGACGGGCGCTCCCTCCTGAGATGATGTCCCTTGATATCATGATTCCACAAGGGTATTAATTTATACGATTTGCAGTTTCTGAGTGGTATCTGTATGCAACTAAAATTGGGGTGGTGGACCCGGGGGGTCTCGCAGGTCGAAGCTAGCTTGCACGGATGCCCTTACAGGGATACGATGTACTCGGGCATCTCCTGCGCCTGCTTCGCAGCCGCAGCATCTGCATCTACCACTGTACAACCAAGTGTACCAAGTTTGATTGCTTCTTTTCAAAGGCATTGCCAGTTCTCTCCAACGAATTGGTACTTCAACTCTTGGGTTTGACAAACCCACCGTGGTGATTCTTCCTTTTCCTGCTCGTTGGATTAGGACTCCACGGATTTAGTTTTAACTTTAGTTATTTTGAGAACGGTTATCAACAACTAGCTAATCAACGTAATTGTATTCCTTCCTGCCTTTGAAACGTGCGCTGATGCCCAGGCAGAATCCTATATTTCTTAGATTGCATGGTGTGCTCGGAAACTTACAGGCGGCGAAAAAACAGAAAAAATACGTGCATTCGAACATTTAGCGCTTCCAGGCGAACTGCCCAACCGAACTTGCAGGGTAACCCGATGAAGCCAGCAATTTGCTTCAAGTTTGATAAGTTAAGACTGAGGTCTAGCAGATCTCGATCGCGTGTAGGAGTTGGATACACCGGGTGTTTGTCCTTCGCGTTGACGATGTCTGCCCGGGCTTCCTCTCTCACAGGAATCCGGGGCGTACAGAAAACGTAGGAGCATTCAAACTCTGTTTGATAAAACATGGCGCAGCCGCACACAGACTTTGTCCGGATCGCCTGAATATCTAACAACAACAAAAACTCCCGGCTTCGATTCGTCCAAGTGTGTTATTGCCATTTATCTAGTATTAAACTGAACGAGCCGCATTCATGTAGCATTAGGATGATCTGAACTAATATTGGTAACAATGTACTTTGAAGTTGTTTTAACAAGAACAGGATAAAGTAGAAGATTAGTCTACAGTAGTAAATGGGCTCGGTGGATCTCTGAGGGTCGCAATGTAGTTAAGGCAAGCTTAATCATCCAAAGTCTTCGTAGATAAAATGCCTAAGCGAGTGTCGATTTTTAATGGCCCCACACGAGCCATTCATATCTCGATTGATTTGAACTATACTTCTCCCGATTTCATACACGGTCGTCATTCTTCTTGCTGTAGCTTTTAGCCTTTTCTCCGGAGAATACATAACACCAGGTGCAGCTCTTTTGAGTCTCCGCTGAATGAATTCGTTCGCCACCGTATAGGACGTCACCGCATTGCCGGCGGATAGATTTGGCTTTGGATAAAAATATGTTGAATGAAAAAAAATCAAGTTATATTTCCCATCTTGGATCGCATAACCTTAAAAACGTTAAGTAGTTTATGCGAAGTTTTAGTGGAATGTTTTATCTAATCCATCCAGACACATTTAAGTCACGGCAAACTCAGGTGACCAAAACATTTTCAATAAATCTCTATGCATGCAGAAGAAAATCTGTGTCTGAAAGAGGAGGGTATAAGTTATGACCCAGGACTGAACAGATTGAATCGATAGCTTTAACACTAATGAAATGAGTGAGTACTATGTTGAGTGCTCTGGAGCCGCATGCAGTTTAATACGATGCAGTGATGTGGTAATGACACCAGTTGTGCTCAAGGTCAGCATCGAGGTTTGTAATTGTCACAGACGCCATTACTACGACGAACAACGTACATGTACATAACGTTATCTGTGCAATAGCAAGAATTGCATAATCTAGAAGGAAAAGAAGCTCCGAGGCGAATAGGCATCTATCAAAAGCTGTAAGTGTAATTCAGACCGGATTCTATTGAGTGCTATATGATGTTGTGTGAATGTTGTTTGATGCCATTCGCACGGGGGTGAAGTGACGAATGTAGCGTGAATGTCGTTCGATGTCATCCAAAAACCTTCCCCAATCGACAGTTCTTCAAACTGCGAACACCCACTAGGTACAGTGTACCACCCAAAATACCACCCAAGGTACCATCTATGTACTGTTTCACCCAGTATTAATCACCCACATAGGTACATGTACCGAAACTTTGGCACACTGCTTCCCGGCTTCCCGCGCATTTCGTAGCCATTTCACGAAACAGCTGATCGACTGGCTGAGCTGGCTGGCTGCGCTCGCCCGTGTCATTCCCAAAGTCGCCAGCCGAGCAGCAGCGCACTCCCCGGTCTCGCCTTCCTTCGCATCACATTCCCCCGCCCGACCCGACCATCATGGACTTCCCGGCGCTGGTGGCCGCTCTGATGAGCAACGACAACGCGACGCGCAAGCAGGCCGAGGCCTCGTACGAGGCCTTCAAGGCCGAGCAGCCGCAGACGCTCGTGGCCAACCTGGTGCAGCTGCTGCGCGCCGCCCCCGAGCCCGAGGCGCGCGCCTTCGCCCCCGTGCTGCTGCGCCCGCTCCTGGAGGTCAAGGCCGGCGTGTACACGCAGCTCGACGCGACTGCGCAGGCCACGCTCAAGGCGCAGCTGCTGGAGGCTGTGGCCAGCGAGCCCGTGGCCCACATCCGCCGCAAGCTCGGCCACCTGATCGCCGAGCTGGCCGCCATCTCAGAGAAGTTCGAGCAGGCGTGGCCCGAGCTGCTGAACGCCGTCTCGGCCCTCACCACACACGCGGACGCCCTGCTGCGCGTCACGGCCTTCGACCTGCTGGCCAAGCTGGCCGAGTACGTCGGCGACCTGCTCGCCCCGCACAAGGAGAGCTTCCTCACGCTCTTCACCAACGCGCTCAACGACGCCAGCGGAGAGGTGCAGATTGCCGCCCTCAAGGCCGCCTCGGCCTTCCTGCTCACGCTCGAGGACAAGCAGGAGCTGTCGGCCTTCGCCATCATCATCTCCCCCATGCTGCGCATCATCCAGGCGCTCGTGAGCTCGGGCGACGAGGTTGCCTTCCGCGAGGTGCTGTCGGCCCTGGTGCAGATCGCCGAGGTGCACCCCAAGTTCTTCCGCAACTCGCTGGACGACGTGGCCCGCGCCATGATCTTCGTGTGCTCGAACCAGGAGCTGGACTCGGAGACCCGTGAGCTCGCGCTCGAGTTCCTCATCTCGATCTGCGAGAACGCCGGCGGCATGGTGCGCAAGTCGCAGTTCATCGTTTCTAACGTGGTGCCTCTGGTGATCCAGCTCATGTGCGAGGTGGAGGAGGACGATACGTGGGTGCAGAAGTTCGACGACCCGGAGACCTTCACGGAGGCCAACGACGCCGACAACTCGATCAGCGACGCTGGTGCCGCCGCGATTGACCGCCTCAGCTCGTCGCTGGGCGGCAACGCTGTGCTGCCTGTCGCCATCCCGGTCATCAAGGGCTTCCTCGGCGACGCTGACTGGCGCAAGCGTCGCGCTGGTCTGTACGCTACCTGCCTGCTGGGCGAGGGCGCCAAGTCGCTCATGACGCGCGAGCTCGACAACGTGGTGGGCATGGTGCTGCCGTTCCTGAACGACCAGCACCCGCGCGTTCAGTACGCTGCTCTGCACAGCATCGGTCAGATTGCCGAGGACTTCGGCGAGGTGGAGAAGGGCAAGAACTTCCAGGCCAAGTTCCACGCCGTGGTCGTGCCGGCCCTCACGGCGCTGATCCAGAACGAGCAGGGTGTGCTGCGCACGCGCGCTCTGGCCGCCAGCGTGGTGATCAACTTCTGCAACACGAATGTGTGCAAGGCCAAGTACGTCGCCCCGTACAGCCAGGCTCTGCTCGTGGCCCTCTTCAACGCGATGCGTTCGTGCCCGCGTCAGGTCCAGGAGCAGGCTATCACTGCCGTGGCTAGCGTCGCGAAGGTGATCGGCGGCGAGTTCCTGCGCTTCTACGACATTTTCATCCCGCTTGCCAAGGAGGTTCTGACCAACGCTCACGGCAAGGAGTACTCGCTGCTGCGTGGCAAGTCCATGGAGTCGATTGCCCTGATTGGCCAGGCTGTTGGCAAGGAGCGCTTCGTGAACGACGCCAAGGAGATCATGGAGATCCTGGTGCGCGTGCAGTCCAGCGAGGAGCTGGAGGGCCCCGAGGTGCAGTACGTTGCGCAGTCGTGCGTGCGCATTGGCAGCATCCTGAAGGAGGACTTCGTTCCGTACCTGCCCCACGTGATCCCGGCCCTGATTAAGCAGGCGCAGATTCAGCCGGACATTCAGCTGTCCGACGTCGCCGACGACGATGTCGAGGAGGACGGCCAGACGACTGATGGCAAGGACACGATGACGCTCGAGATCCGTGGTGTGGGCAAGAAGCGTCTGGAGATCAACACGAGCGCGCTGGAGGACAAGACCAACGCGTGCAACATGCTGTACCAGTCGGCCCTGGACCTGGAGGGCTGGTTCTACCCCTACGTCGCTGAGGTGGCGCAGGTGATGATCCCGCTGATTGACTTCGAGTACGTTGAGGACATCCGCATTGTGAGCAGCCTGACCATGGCTAAGCTGCTGAATTGCGCGGTGGACGGCACGCTCAACCACGGCCACGGCGCCACGGCGCCGCAGTTCCCCCAGCAACTCTTTGAGAAGTTCTTCGAGCCGATGCTGAAGGGCCTGCAGGAGGAGGAGGACCTGGAGTACCTCGGTGCTCTCGCTGAGGCCATGTCGGCCGTCCTTGAGGTCTGCAAGGAGAGCCAGGAGAAGGGTTTCCAGGTGGGCATTCCTCTGGAGCACGTTCCGCGTGTGGTGGAGATCTTCAAGACGGTGGCGTCCAACAGCGCTCAGCGCCTGATGACCCAGCACCAGGAGAACCAGCAGGACGAGGACTACGACGCCGAGGCTGCCCTGCAGCAGACGGAAAACGACGAGCTTGAGGAGGGTGTCTTCCGCTCGATGGTCGACTCGATCGGTTGGATTGTGAAGATCCAGAAGGAGGCCTTCTTCCCTGTGTTCCAGGCGCACCTGCTGGCGTTCGTGACGCCGCTGCTGGAGCAGAAGACGGTGCCCATGCTGCGCGGTCAGGCTATCTGCATGATCGACGACATCATTGAGCACTGCGGTGCTGCCGCTCAGGAGCTGGTGCCGCTGTTCCTGAACCACCTGGTGCAGGGTCTTGAGGACCAGAGCCCGTCCGTGATCCAGGCGTCCGCCTACGGCATCGGTGTCAGCGCTGAGAAGTGCGGTGCTGCGTTCGACCCGTTCTGCCAGAATGCGCTGGAGAAGATGGTGCACCTGATCAACGTGTCGGCTAATGTGGACGATGATGAGGTCGGCGCCGCGCGCGACAACGCTATCAGCGCTGTGGCCAAGATCTGCCTGGCCCGTGAGGGCGCTGTCGACGCTGCCAAGATGTGGCTGATGTGGCTCAGCTGGCTGCCGCTCCGCACGGACGTGTTGGAGGCCCGTGACGTGCACGCTCGTCTGATTTCGCTCGTGAACAGCGGCAACGCTCACGTTATCGGCGCTGACTACGCCAACCTCCCCCAGATCCTGAAGGTGTTCGCGTCTGCTCTTCGTAAGTTTATCCCCTGCTTGATGATTTCTCCGTGTGGAAAGTGTCTAACTGTTTTGTTTGTGTATTGCCAATATCCAGTGTTCGACTTGGCGGCTGCGGAGGATGCCGCGGACGACGAAGACATGGCGACCATTTCGGAGGAGACCAAGCCGCAGCTCCGTGAGCTGCTCGCCAAGCTGCAGTCGCAGCTTCCTGGTCCGGTGGTGCAGGGTGCCTGGTCCAAGCTCAGCGGCGACGAGCAGCAGGCGCTCTCTCAGCTGTAAGGCGTCACGGGATTAACTTGGTTATTGATTGACGACATAGGGCATGCATATAGAGATACGAAAACGATAAGTAGTAAGTAGTTTTGTCGCGTTCGCAGGCTGCAGCCGCTGCGCTGGTGGTCTCGTGGCCTGCTAATGAATAGAAAAATAAGTCGGCGTTGACGATTCATCAACATGTACAGTCGCCTCAACAGCATATCATTTAGCTTTTCCATTGTTGAAGTTGACTTACTTTGGGACGTTGTCACTTGTATCTCTCTCCTCCGTCCTTAGCGTCGTGCCTGTGGCATGTAGTCTTCTTGTCTGTCGCGATAGTATAAGAGTTCGGGTATCCGAGTATTTTTGCAGCTCTCAGTGTATAACTTGTTGCTCGATCGGAAGCTGGAGAGAAGAGGGACTAACATCACGTTACTGCACTTGCCTACACATATCCACGGCTTATCTCTTGAGCAAAAACTTGAGTGCTAGTCCTGCCACCACCACCGCCCCGACAATGCCCACTCCTACCACGCTGTCTTCTGCTCCAGACAGCAAAAAACAAACCTTCATTAGTCTCCACCTTAACATACAAGCCCCAGCCAGCGTACGGACCTTTTGCGACGACCTCCTTGATCCTCTTGTGTAGTAGCTGCGCCTTCATGTGTGACGGCTCCATCCGGAGCAAACGCTCGCAGTAGCTGCGGCTGGAGCGGTAGTCTCCCAGTCCGCACAGCGTCAGCGCGATCCAGTACAAACTCTCCTTGGGGGCGTAGCCCTGCTCCAGCAGATCTGGTAGTACGAGAGGTCGTTAGCGCTTCAACTTGACTTCAAGCCTTCCAGACTGGAGTGCCCGTTACCTTCGAGCAACCCGATTGCACGGTACTTGTCGTCGCGCTTCCTGCTCTTTGCCAATGCAATGGCATAGCGCAGTTTGACCTGCAACCAGCTCAAATAATTGTTAACGTAATCGAGCAAGTTTGAGGCTGAGATCGTCGGAATTTGTATGAGGCAATACCTGGGGCGACGGCTGCTCCTTCTCCTGCTCCTGCAAATATTCCTCGCGCGCGGCCGCCAGCTCCTCGGGGGAGAACCACTCCACGTCCGTCTTGGCGCCCTTCATGGTCATGGCGCCGGCCTGCGCCTGCCTCCCTGCGCTTGGCGCCCTGGCGGGTCTGCTTCTCTTTGTGCCCGTTTCTTCAACGCTGATGAAAGTGGTGTGGCGCACACGACGGACCGTTATAACATAGCTATTTTGTTTCACAAGTCACAGATCGGACGAGCGTTGAAGTTGAAGCGAAATCTTGATTTGAATTGGTGAACGAGCTGCTGCGGCGGAAATACCTCATAACGTGCTGCAGATACTACCAAGAGGCTGCGTGCTTAGAAAGTATTGGTCACTGGAGCGGGCGACGGGGGGGCCTTGGGAGGAGCGCAGTCCTTGCGGTGTGCCTTCCGCACGTCAAAGAAGAGCTGGATCAAGCAAGATGATACGATTAGCAATGATACAGTGTAGTCTCTAAGGAATATGTAGACGTACGTGGATGTTGAGAAGGTTGATGAAGATGATCCCACTGAACGCCATGAGGAAGTGCAGCTACAAGACGCCAAGACGAATGCAGCACCGTAAGAAGACATGCCAAGACGATCAGGACAAATCAGTCAAGTACTGGGGGCTTACCTGCTGCACAAAGAGGTCTTTAGCTTGGTAAGTCAATACCGCGGCGGCGATGTGCGGTGCAAAGCGGGCTACCACAAATGAACCCCACTGAGCGCTCCAGACCCATCGTAGGAGTGCGGAGTGCCGCACCGTAAAGTTACTCATCGTCAACAGCTTCCGGGCGTGCATGAACACCGAGTGCAGCTCGCAGACAAGGGCCAGCGACAGCAGCGGTACGCCCACAGTCTTGGAGAGTGCGGAGATGTAGCAAATGAGCACCACCACGTGGTGGAGGACGATGCCCGGCGACTTGACGTACAAGCCGTTCAGCATGTAGTCAAACAAGTCGTACGCAAAGTATCCTGGACAAAACAGAAACAGAAGCAATCATCAGCACCGCAGCAAAACTACTCAACACCCAACGAAGCAATACTATACCGGTGGAGACGGCGGTTGCCAGGAACTCGCCCCTCGTCACCGTGTTGACATAGTCGCCATCCAGCGAGTGCGCTGTGAGCAGTGCCGAGATCGCTAGCAGCGACGACAGCGCCGAGTGCAGCATCGACACCGCCGTGTTGCTAAACAGCAACTGGCCGAAGGGTGACAATGCCGGGAACGCTTTCACTTTGGCGGACGCCCGCGGCACAATCTCCACCCGGACCACCGCGAAAGCCTATGACACAAAATCCAACGAACGACGTTCGCATCAAAATTATCAACAGGAAGGACGCAATTCGCCGTACCAGCGAGGAGGCCGCGATGATCCAGAGCCGCGGATCCGTGTACAGCTATCAACATCCACCAGCGCACAACGGTCGAGTTCGTCAGCACTAAAAAGACCAAAACAGAGCCGACTGCCGTCCCAGAGGTCGCACCATGGCGGCGCACATGCTGATCCACGTGACCACAAGCGCTTCGGTCAGCATGGCGTATTGGCAGACACAGTTCGGGCGGGTACTGCGGTCGATTCAGGCGCGGAAGCGGGACTGCGCGCGCTAACTTCTCGTGGCCGGACTAGCGTCGGGTTCTTCGGCGTTCCGACATGGCGCCCGCCTATCAATACCGGTCGGACGCCGCCGCCAATCACAGCGCCGGATGCGCCTATTTCCGCCAATCGTGGCGCTGTTACGACCAGCAGACCGTTGAAGACGATGATGTCACGGACGACTTGACATGCGGACATTTGAGTCAGTAACGTAAATTCCCAAATAATACCCCTTACCCGTATAGTACCCTCTAAAACGTAACCCACTGCGTAGCCCAGGGTTACATGGTTACTTCAATTCAAATATCAAGTATAATTTTGTGGGCTTATTGTCGAAAGCATATTTATGCATGGAATACTGTATAATATACGTAATTTATCAGATTTTGTTTGAAAACGGGAGGGTACTAATAAATAGTGCCCATGGTATTATTCGGTAATTTCCGTTACATTGCGATCGGATCGCCATGACATGCTGCGCTTCTTCGGCTGGAGGTGACGACGAGAACGACTGTAATGCAGAGGAAACGCGATACGATTCCAGTCTATTGATGACTGTATCAGATACTCATCTACTGTCGCCGACTTGCTCACGCCACTACAGCAGGTTGAACTTCTACCATCGAAACTCGAGGCAAGACAGGTTGGACTGTAGACTACACTCTACTCTTGGTTGCTTATGGGGTTGGCAATAAAAACGTTTTTCTTTGTAAAAATGCTACAGGCTGGAGGCGGGGAAATGAAAACGAGGCTGCCGTCAATCCACCGACGCAGTTATACACACATTTTCTCTCTCTCTTCACATCCAGTTGGGGGGAGATTTGGGGCTCTCGTCGCCAGCCAGCGTCGGCGTCGAAGCCTGACCTTCTTGCTTGTGTCGCTTCACGTCACTCTCATTTTTGTGCACTTGGGGGTCGTCTGATAAATTATGATGAGGCGGGACGAGAAGTTTGGTGCTGCTGGCTGGTGACGTGCCACAACAACCGCACTCTCTACTCGTCCTCGCGGCAGATGCGCTGGAAAATCGTCAGGCGCGAAAACTTGGACGTCGCCGACTCGGTGCTGCTGGCCGAGCGCGGCGAGACAGCGTTGAGCGCCTCAGCACTGCAGCTGCTCGTGATGCTGCTGCGCAGGCCGAAGCTGCCCAGGTCGCTGCTCTGGAACGAATAGTCTAGGAACGGGTCGCGGCTCAGGTAGTTGTCGAACTCCGGCTTGGGCGGGGACAGACCAGCTAGCGGGGCCAAAGACATTTGCTGGTTGAAGCCGCCGAACGGCACGGACAGATCGATGGGCTCGAGCATGGTGCCGTACGGGTTCACCAGCAGATCCTTGGACTGGGTCTCCTGATCGTCCGACTCGCTCGCAGTGCTGGACAGGTCGCTGCTGCCGTAGTCCACGAACCGCTGGTCCTCGTCACCCGGGTGCCGGGTGTGGATGAAGCGGCAGCGCGAGCCGTACATGCACTTGCCCGTGGACATGAAGGCCTTGCAGCGCGTGGTCTTGTACTTGGGGTGGCGCAGCACACCGCGCAGCTCTTCCTCTCCGTGCGCGAACTGGCACTTGGATCCGTAGCGGCAGCTGCCGTTTTCCGTGTAGTGCTTGCAGAGCTCGGTCTTGTAGAGGTTGTTGCGGGCGGTCTGCGGCAGGCGTCCGCAGTCGATGATGTCGCCGTTGGCCAGCACGTGCATGCGATTCGGGCTGCCGTAGCTCGGGGTCTCAATGGGGCCCATGTCGGTCATCCGCATGGTTGCTGGAGGCGTCGGCGGGCGGTCCTTGAGTGTGTGTGTGGTGGAGTCAATTAAATTATGCCTGCCGGGTGTGCTGGGGCGAGGCGAGCTGGCGTCCGAAAGAAGAGCGAGCCGGCTGGGTTGATCGGTAAGTAACTCGGTGCACGCGTCCGCGGAGGCGAGAGGAGTCCAGAGGGAGACGCGGAGGGGGGAAGACGACGAGCGCGCGACGCACTGCACGTATCAAAGGCGACAGTCACCGCCGGGTGTGGAGGGAGGGCGAGCGGCGAGGCGCGAGGGCGGGGGCAGGCGGAGCGAGAGCACGGGGAGGGGCTGTCGGTCCCCGATACGAGCGAATTGCGTTGTGACGTGCCGGGCGCTCGTCGCGCTGCACTCGCTGCTCGCTGCTCGCGGCTCCAAGCCGGCCGGCCGGCGAGCGACAGTGATAGAATTTCTCACCAGAGCTGAACCTCGGGTAGAAGCGGCCGGCGCCATCCGCTCGGCAATGTATCAGGATTGACGACGGACTACACGGCGTAAGTGCGCAGCACAACCCTGCCCCTTCTGCCTTATCGGGGCCCACATACAAACAACAAGCCAAAGGGTAGAACACAGACCTTATTCCGGTTGTGCGAGCGAGCCCTCTTCCGCTGCTGTTCGCGGTGAGGACGCGCCGAGGCCCGAAGGTTCCTCACCCTCAGGTCCGCGGGCGCCTGCAGCCCGAGCCTGGTATTATACTCTCGGCGTTAACTCCACATAGAGATTGCTGGATGTGCTGCCATGGAGCTGATCCGGGCTCCACAACTTCAGGAGCTTGTAGCTTTTGCCCCGGGATAGGCACACGCGAGCGACAGCCTCGGCCCGCATTGCAGCGCGGCGCGCTTGGTGCGCGCGGAGCAGGGATGGGGCTCAGCGGCGCACAAACGCTGCTGCGGCCATCATCGATGCCCGAGCTCCACCCTCCATCTGGCGCGCTCGGGCTCGCGCTCTGCTGCCGGCTGGGCCCGTTTCTTGCTGGTTGCAGTTCAATCGACACTCGAGCGAGAGCTCTCGAGGCGAGACTCTCCGTGTTGTGAGCGCGCTGCTGCTGCTGGCGTCGCCGCTGCCGCAGCGCCAGTAGCAGCAGAAGGGCAAACAGAACAGTAAAACTTGGCAAAGCAGTCGCCTGTCGCGTTGAGGGCGCGGACGGTCAACTCACGGCGGCATTCAGAAGATGTCAAGCACCATCCGTGCACCAAGATCCGATCGACGGGCTCGACGATCGATCTCCGAGAGAACGGAGCTGAACAGGCTGGGGCCTGTCGGGGCGAAATGCGTGGGCCGGATGGAGTGTCGATTGCCAGCGCGGCACGTGCGTCCTCCGAACAGATGGCGCGAGGCTTACTTGGCCGTTGCGTTCCGACGTCCGCGGCTGGATCGCAGGAGCTGTCGGTGCGGACAGCTTCTTCCTGGCAAGGTTGAGGCCACTATTGCCGTCGCCGCCGCCGCCGCTGTATTTTTCCGCTGCGGAGACTTGTCTGTCTGCACCGAGCCAGGTGCACCGAAAACGCGACCGCCGCGAGCGGATGACGATGATTTTTTGCTGCTGGCTATCGCTGCGGCTGTCGCGAAGTTGACACTCGCTCCTCAGTCTCTGACCGCCGGCTTCAACCAGCGCGGTCTTAGTCGCGCTGGCCAAGCCGTCAGACGCTGTCGATGTCGTTTGCATCCCGCAAGCCGCTCGTGATAGGCGTGACGAGGCAAACGCGGGCGTAGCAGGAGCGAGCGCAACGATCGCGACTGGCGCTGCGGCTGATCAAGAGCGCTCGCTCGCTCGCTCGCGCGCTCCGTAGCTCTCGCCCGAGCTGTGCCCCCCTCGCCGCCGAGCCCGGCAACGCAACACAAAATCCGCCACGCTATCGGATAGAGATCGCGGCGCGGCCGTAGAAGAGCGCATTCCCTCTAGCGTTAGGAATATCCGCCGATCGCTGCAGTGGCGGGCACGCCAGCTCCGGCATGAGCCGACAGGAGATTAGCTCCAGCTGCCCCAAGGTGCACCGCACCGCATGGCAGGCTTGCCTGCCTGCATCTTCAACGCCAGCAGCACGGGATCAACTCGGTTGTACCGTACGACTCGACGGGTATCTTTGCCTCGATGATCGCAACCTTCGGAGACCGAGTCAACGCGACGGCAGCGAAGACAACTGGACGACGACACCCCGCCACGACGACACGGCGTCCATCTCAATGCGCGAAGCGCCGCAGGCAGAACCAGGACAACGGAGCACTGCCGAACGACGTGTTTCTGCCTCGGTCGGATCGAGCCGCGCCCATGCAATCGTAAGATAAGGATGACAGCAAAACCAACTCGTTCGTGGATTCTGTCTGCTTGCTGCATCTGATATCGACTACACGGCGCTAGCTCTATACAATGCGTCACGGGGCCGCCGCCGCGGTCTCCGCGGACTTCTCGACGAGGTCCCAGTAGTGCACGACGTTCTTGGCCTCCATGACCTTCCGCGCCGTCACCGTCGTCCGGCACTCCTGGAAGCGGAAGTTGTTGAACGCCTTACGGGCCACCACGCCCTGCCACACGAGCAGGCACCCGTTGCCGCGCTTGGCAGCGTCCTCGTCCTCGCTGTCCGACTCCTGTTCGGCCTCGCGAGCCCCGAGCCAGTCGATGCGCCGCATCATCAGCTTCGTGTACTGCTTGATGGCCTTCCTTCCGCCTTCCACCACCACCATGTTGATATTGCTGTCCTTGCAGATCAGCACGCCGCCAGTGAGATGGTACTGCTGCGCATTGACATCGACCTTGAATCGATGTTGCGGGTTCGAGAGATCCGGCACCCTTTTTCAGTAGTAGAAATTGAACCGGGTCAGTCGGCATGACACAATACGCCGAGGAACTGGTGGGCCCCAATGAGGTCGTGGAGAAATAGCAATAGCATAGAGCACGTACTTGAAGAGCGCCACGTGAATGTCTCCGGCGGCGTCCTCCTTGATCTTGCGCAGTTTCTTCTCGCGACGCTCCTCGGGTGTGAGCTTGCGCGCGAGATTCCGCATTTCGTGGTTCTTCTCGCGCTGCGCAATCTGCTCCCGAACCTTGCGCTCAATCGCCGACGGATCCGCCACGGCTTGCTCAGACAGCACACGCATCATGTTTGACAGCTTCACCTTGGGCTCTGGAGGCGGAAGCAATCCTAGCGCGATCTTGTCCTGTTTCTCCTTCTCGCGATCAGCACGGTTCTGCCGGCGGATCTTCTTGCGCTCCTGTAAGGATCAAGATATCAACAGTAAGGAGAATGTTAGCACTTGCACTTACCACGCGCGTGGATTACACGCGACAACGTACAGCAGCAGTGAGCAGCAGTGGCACAGCCACCGGTTTGTCGTCTTGCTTCACAATCAGATTGAGCCGAGCCGGGTGTTCGATGACGTGAGCAGTGCCGCAGCACTTGAGCTTCATGTCAGTGTAGGCTACCGTCGATTCGGGATCTTCCTTGCGAACCTTCGCCTTGATAAAGCCGAATTTGTCCACCATCGAACGCTTGTCCTTCGGAAGGTACTCCACATCCCACCACTCCACGTCGGGTGTAGACATCTCTGGCTTGGGTGGAACTTCGACGCTGTCGACTTCCATTCTGCTAGCTTTCTCGTCATCCTCGGGTGTCGGCTCGGCAGACTCGTCGATGGGCACAATCGATTCCTTCTGGTACCCGCGCGGGTTGCGTCCCGACGTGAATCCAGCCATCATCTTCTTGGCATCGCGAGCGCGTACCTGCTCCGCCTGCTTAACATACGTGCCTTGGGCGACAAAGTTAAAGGTCTTGCGGGCGCGCCTGCAGTTTAACACAATCCAAACCACATGTCAGCAGCCCCACCTTCAAGAAGATACGTTTTCCTACTCCACTTCAACTCGTCACGTACGTTTCTCTCTTGGTGACCTTCAGCCTGGGATCCACAGCTTCCAGCTTGTCCTCCTCGCCCACTGTGAGATGTGACAGGTACGGGTTTTGGTTCTTCTTAACTGCGTCGCTGCCTCTTGCTCCCGCTTGATTGGCCTTGAGCGTCGCTACAGGCGCCACCGTCGGCTTCTCGGCGACTACATTACCCGCGGCGTCGATCTCCCGTCCCTGTTCATCCAGCAGCAACGGCGCCGGCATGAACGTTCCGCTGCCAACGCCTGCAGCCTGTGCTGCGGCGGTCGCAGCAGCTGCAGCAGCAGGACCAGGCTTCCGCAGCAGCGCCTTGATGTGGCTCATTTGGCTCTGCACCGACTTGTAGATCTGGTCCGTCCTGCGCTTCTTCTCCTGATCGATGCGGCGCAGCTCCTCCGGGTCCAGATGCGCCGGTGTGGCGCTCGCAGCGGCTGCTGGGACGGAAAACGCGGCGGCGGCGGCCGCGGACCCGGGGATGGCGCGCGATATCTTGGCCGCTGCAGCACGCGCCAGGGCCGCGGGGTCCAGCGCGGGGGTAGATCCATTGCTTCCGACGGCTGCGCGCTTCGCCGCGGGCGCGGCGGCGTCTGCCGGTGCATCGCTGAACCTGCTCTTCCGCTTGCGGCGCGGCGCCTCGGCGTGCGGCTCCATGTCTTGGTGGGGAAATATGGTGGCCCCTCTGCTTTGGAATTTGTTCTCACATACGTTCCGGTCTCATAAACTTACACAAGGGTTGTCGGGTTCTCCACGGCCCACCCCCGTTTAATTGTATCGGGGCTGGCCACAATTCGTGAAGAACCCGGGTTCTATGGGGATTGTCTCTCCTCCGAGTCATATATTATACATCGGGGTGATTCTGCCCAAATGGTCAAAGTCCATCATGGCTTCTCCGCTTGCATTCTAGATAACATTTGGCGCATAAGATCTAACGGGTATTTCGGTGACACAGCACTATTCTATCTCACAGTGCTGGGGAGAGAAAAAAAGCCAGCGCAACCGCTATGAAGTGGGACAGTTCGTGTGGGCGGTACATTGCGGGCCTCAGAGCCTCGTTCTTGTCGGTTTCGATGGGCCGGAAAATGCTGTTCGCGAGGTTCATATGGTCCGGTGCTCTTGAAGCTGTCAATCTATTTCGGCGATGCATGTGTTTCCGGAATCCTCGTTCCAAACAGTATTTGTACCGTTTACCCGTATAACCCGATCGACGGTTATGTATCATTTCTGAACTTAAATGTATTCTCGCCTCTTCACATTGAAGCCCGCCGCCCCAGGGCCGAATAAAGCCCCACACAAGAGAAAAGAAACCGCACACGGCAAGCCCCAATACGAGCCGGATCCCTCAGCGCGCGCCACGAGCGACACGAGTAGCACGCAGCGCCGCCCCATGACGTCCAAGACGTCCAAGAAGAAGCCGAGCCTGGCCGAGGTGATGGACGAGCTGCAGAGCCGCTTCCTGGTGAACCTGCCCGAGTCGGAGCTGGCCTCGAGCGAGCGCCTCTTCTTCCAGATCGAGCAGTGCTACTGGTTCTACGAGGACTTCTACGCCGACCAGTACGCGCACCTGCAGCACGTCAAGCTCAACGACTTCGCGCGGCAGATGTTCGCGCACTGCCCGCTGCTGCGGCCGCTCGCGCACCGCTGCGACGAGCTGTTCCAGGACTTCAAGACGTACCAGCGCCAGGTGCCCGTGGTGGGCTGCATCCTGCTCAACTCGGCGCGCACCAAGCTGGTGCTGGTGCGCAACTGGAAGGGCACGAGCTGGACCTTCCCGCGCGGCAAGGTGAACGAGGGCGAGTCGGACCTGGACTGCGCGCGGCGAGAGGTCTTCGAGGAGTGCGGCTACGACGTGGGCGACAGCCTCGCGCCCAAGCAGTACCTGGAGTTCGTGGCCAACGACCAGCGCATGCGCATGTACATGTGCCCGGACGTGCCCGAGGAATACGCGTTCGCGCCGCAGACCCGCAAGGAGATCAGTACCATCAAGTGGTTCACGTTCGACGCGCTGCCCAAGAAGACGTGGAGTGTCATGCCCTTCATGTCGAGATTGAAGCGGTGGGTCAAGGGCCACAAGGCCACCAAGAAGAAGAGCAGCAACGCTGCTACCAACAGCACAGGCCGTGCAGCTTCAGCGCCGCGGAATCGTCCGCTGACGTTGATCACGAATGGCGCGGCTCAGCAGAGCTCGGAGGGCAGCGGGGGAAAGAAGAAGACCGGCCAGGAGGAGCGGTCAGTTTCCACGCCGCACAACGACAGACCAACCTCGAACGGATCCAGGAAAGCCAACCGCGGCCACTTCGGCACGGAGTTTGACACAGCCACGTCGTACGACGGGCTGAATGACGAGACGTTCGGCAACGTCAAGACGGGCTTCAGCGTGGAAGAGATGTTCAGCGTGAACGAGCGCCTCACGGGGCAGAAGTTTGAGTACGATGGCAACCCGCACGACTTCGGCAAGCAGGCGTCGCGACCAACTGCAACGAGAGCAGCCGCTCCACTATTTAACCCAACGGGCCCGACCCCGGTGCAGATTCTTACGCGGCCTTCGTCAGCGCCGCTGAAGCGCGTTGAAGAGGAGACGTGTCCGTCGCCCAGTCCGCCTCGCCAGTCAACAGGCTCGTCACCGTTCGGGTCCTTCCAGTTTGACGCCGTGGATATCATGGCCGTCGTGACGTAACTTGAGAGTGGCGTCGACGCCTGGATTGGAGGAACGTGCTTGCCAGGCAGGGGTGAGGTGACTGACAAGGACAGCGCGACTGCTAACTATCGTGCTTCGTGCTCCCATAAGGCAGGAGTGCGAGTGTCCTGTCCCCCTATAAGTGCCCCGCCCCTCACCGCACTCAGGCGAACCGTCCTCCGTTCGGGTGTCATTTCGTATTTGCATATTGTTTTCTAGTTTTGTACCATAGTAAAGCTGCTGGTCGCCCCAGTGCTCACAGAAGAGGGAGGAGCATGCGGGAGGTGAGTCGCTAGGTGTTTTTGAACACCGCCCAGTTTGATAGGAAATCATGTCGCGAACCTGTACTGACGAAGCAGTGTACACAAGGCAGCTCTGGTGCTGAAGATCACAGGCAAGTGGAAACACAAGAGCTTTTATCGAGAGCTGCGCGCCAAATTCGAGAGCAACGCGGCTTCGGTCATTATCAGAATCTCTTACACACGGGAAGCAGCTAGCGACCGACGTCAAGTTCCTACAGGATTTTTACCTGGCTGGTGCTTGATGGAAGCTGTTGCGACTTCGTTCGACCGCAAAATCTACTCGCCGGGCGCGGTAGTGTACGAAATCCAGCACACAAGGATGAGCTGTAAGCATGACACGCTACAATTTTCAAGCAGACAAGTAACCACAAAAGTAATGGTGAGAACAGCACTCGGCATATAGGATGGATAAGAGTTGTCCTTACCCAAAGAGCAGGTAGTTTCGGAAGAGGCGGTTTTCGGGAGTAGGCTCCGCTACGCTTCCCTTCATGCAGTTGAGCTGTCACACCACAAAATCGTTAGGACTCCAAGATACAGACAGATCGACTGGGAGTTCAGCACGACTCACCGTGAAATAGGAGACAGCCACGCCGGTGTACAGGAGCGACACGTAGTATGCAATGGAGCCGAGCAGCTGAAAGACGACCGTGTTGATCACCAGCGGGATGTACTTGTAGCCGGAAAAGGATACCAGGTCCAGGAACGAGATGGAGCTGTTCAGCACGTAGAGGCAGGCAGCCAGCACTCCGATCTCGATCAACTGCATCACAAGGCAGTAACTCGCGTCCTTGGTGATCACGTCTGGGCTAAACCTGTGGCAAAAGTATCGTTAGCAAACGCACCCTTTTTCTCAAATCCAACGAGTGCAAATAATCTAGCGCTGCAACGTACTGGTTCGAAGTGCCCTTGGAGTAGCCCACGATCAAAATGTACGTGAGAAAGCCCATGAGCGGAATGTACAGATCAGGTGCATTGCAGTCGCGAGTTGGGGGAGCGTATTGCATCTGATAAATACACAGACAGCAACAAGTTCGTAAGAAGTAGTCACAACAGCAGGATTCCCCTCCACTGTACTCACCGGCTTGGACTCGTCTTGTTCACCGTTCCCCATACGGCGCCAGTTCTTGTGTCGGAAGGGGAGCAACAAGATCTACACAATCGAAACCACGGTACAATTCCCTCTATCAGACACAAAATGTTAATATAACAACCTGTCCAAGCCCTTCGTACCTTGAGACGGCTCTTCACGTAGGAGTTGTTGACGGTGAAGTAGTACTTCAGACTTCCCCACACGCCATAGGCGCCCGGCAGATACATTTCCGACTGCTTCTGCAGGAAATCCTGCGCGCTGTTCATCGCCAATCCTGCCATTGGGTTGCTGCACACATGATGAAAAACATTAATTCCATCACTTGCGTCACCCATTGTAAAAGCTAGCTGCTCACCTGGAGAACTGGTTAATGAAGTCAGGCTGCTGTGCCTGTTGCATGTGCGGCCGCGGGTTGCTGTTCGGCGGGGTTTGCTGCGGCGCGTTTTGCCCGTACCCACCGAAGTTGTTGCCGTGCGTCGGATGGCGGTGCTGGAAGCCCGCGGGCGCCGACTGGAACTGCTGCTGCGCAGGCGGCATCGCATTCATCCCTGGCTGGTGGAACTGAATAATGGATACAGCATAGAGTTGTCCGTCAGCATACCTGCATGGGTCCTAAACATTCTTCCACTGTGCACTCACGTCCTGCGAGAAGGCGGGCGTGGCCTGCCCGCTATAGAATCCTGCATCCTGCACAGGAGCCTGATTCTGGGCCTGCGGAGCGGCTGCCGGCTTCTGGTAGAACTGGTGCGCGGGTCCGCGCTGAGGCGCGCGCTGCTGGCCCACAGCAGGCTGCGACGGGAACTGCGGCGCGTTGCCGAAGCCTGGCGTCGAGCTGAACTGCGGCCGCTGGCGATTGTTCGGGTTCTGGAACGAGCCTGCGGGTAAGAGGGAAGTCAGGGACGGTGGTGGCACGCAGGCGGCGGCTCTAAGCTGCACACAGGGAGAGGCGCTGGCGGTGCAGTACCTGGTTGAGCCATGGGCGTCTTCCTCTCAAGTGCACGACGTGGCACAAGAGCGTTAGTGATGTGGTGCACACTGAGGAACTATGAAAGAGCATTCAATTTTGGTCAGACACAAAATGTCTGCAGGACCAAATAGGACTAAATGTTCGGTTGAACTTGTGAACGCCACTTTTTCAGTCGATGGACTTCCTGGCCGACGACGCGGATGCGTTCGCGGCTGTGCTGAGCTTCGTGGACACCTTTAGCGCTGATGATTCCTCTGCTGAGACTGATTTGGTTGATGCTGCGGCGGTGGGGGAGCTGCTGAGAGGCGACGAGCTGGACATGCCGCTGATTGAGGATATGCAGCTTCAAGGGGACGCGGAAGTAAGTACCGCGGCTGCTGCTATTACCACGGAGAGCAATCCACCATTACGTCGGTCTTCAAGACTGGCCGGCAAAGCAAGCTGCAGCAATGATGGTATTGTCGCGGTGGCCCCAGAACCTCTGCGTTCCAGCCGTCGAGCGGCCACCAACGCCAAGAAGAAAATGTTGCGCAAAGCTGGAGTCTACGGAGACCCCAATCGCGCTCACAACGAACGCAAGTTGGAGATTACCTACCTGCGAGAGAAGGTGGGTCAGTTGGAGACAGAGCTACATTCTCTGCAGGAGCACTCCAGTCCCACAGCGGGTACAAAAAGCATCGAAGAGCGATGTGATTCTCAAGCAACAACGGTCTCTGCTGATGAAGCTTCGAGTGAGAGCCAAGTATCGTCCACGCCAAGTGCATGGGGGGAATTTGCTGCTCGTGAAAAAAGCAAACGAGAAGAATCGGAGCGCGAGAACGTCCGACTGAAACTAATACTGGCGAGTCAGATTAAAGTGGCAAAAAGTTTGGAGGCCATACTGTTGAAGCGAGCTCAGCAGCAGGTAGACAACGCCCATCTCTTGCAAACCATTTCTTTACTTTGTCTTCAGAGGTTAACCGACTTTTGTGCTTTGGCTGTACAGATTGCCGAGTGCTCTGCGTCAATCCAGAGATCAGTTGATGTAGCATGCCCTTCAGGCCGCACGTTGGACTTCCGCGCCGATGCCTCAGATTTCCAGGAGCTTTTGGAGTATCTCAATGCTACTTATCGCGAAGTCGATTCGGTGCTGGCCAGCAATGGTCTCGCTTGGATGGAGACGACGCAGCAAGACGTGCAAATGCGCGAAGGGGTCGGTGGCATGTACCTGGAAGTGTTTTCGAACAAAATCATGCCTTTCGGACTGCATGCCACCGCAGAGGCGACGTGGAACTATTTCAAGGGCTCGAAGAAGCACCGAGGCACATTGTACGCGAAGGCTGCTCAGGTATAGAAGGTCTGATGACTACTGTCTGATGCGGGTGTGACTGACAACCGTGGGTGACGTTGATGCTATTGTGTGCTATGATTCAGAACCTCGACACGCCTTACACGATCATCGAGCACTTTTCCAAGGAGCTGGTCGCCGGCAACTCAAGCACCGACGTTCGCATCAAGCAAATTGTGCGTCGCTACGTGGAGGCCGATCGCGAAGTCGTCGTATGGGTGGCGTCCATTGAGCCCGTTGATATGACGCAAAAACCCTTCGGTGGATTCAAGTCTCGTCACCGGAACTACGCAGTCATCAAGCGTGCGAGGGCCTCGACACCTCAGCACGAGCTTTCGTTGCTGCAACTCGTCTCTCATGGCATGCTCGACACACAGGCAGGCACCATGTACGACCCCAAATACGTCAGAGCACTCACCGACTTCCTGCTGAACGATGCGGCTCGCAACATCAAGGCTGACCAGCAGCTCATCGAAAATGTCCTCATGGACCAGATGCTGCGGCCCTGACAAAAACTGTCCACATTTTGTCCAGTTTTTTTAAAACACACATGCTACCAAATATTTTACCCAAATTGGAATAATACCCTTTTGGGGCGGTAGAGTTGACCCAAAATGGAAAATGCTGACTCATTTTTGGCGGTAGGGCCCATGGCGTTCCTCGCGGAAGATGAGGATGCCATGCGCGCGTTTGAGGCCGCGCTGAGCTTCGTGGACGGCTTTTCCGGCGACGAAAACACGCCAGAGTTTACTGCACTGAACAAGACAGCAGAGGCGCTATCTCCGGTCGCGAATGGATTGGAATTGCCGTCAAACGCCGCTGCAGACCACGAAAGCGATGCTCATTCGGCCGGACCTGTAGCAACTGTGAATTCCGTTGTTGACGCTACGATTCAAGGGCCCCGGTACACTTCAGCAGTGCCCAATATCTCGAGAGCCTCTGGGACGGCTGCCCGCCCGGTGTCCGAAGTCGTGAAGGCGAGACATCGAGCAGCGGATAATGCCAGGAAGCGGATGCTGCGGAAGGCTGGAGTCTATGCATGCTCGCAACGAACGGAAGCTCGAGATTGCATATTTACGCGAGAAGGTCGGGCAGTTGGAGATGGAGCTGCGTAGTCTACAGGAACGGCCGGGTCAGACAACCTCAGAGGTGACGGAGGCTCTAGACGAGAGTGAGGCGAATGGGGGTGGTAGCAGCACCTGCAAGAGCTCCAAAGATGCTCAAGTCGCAAGTATTTGGGAGGGCTTTGCAGCTCGCCAGAAAAACCGAAGAGAGAAGGCAGAGAAAGAAAATGTGCGGCTGAAGCTCGTCCTTGAAGGCCAGATTAAAGTGGCCAAGAGTTTAGAGAACTTACTGCTCAAGCGCGCTCAGCAGCAGGTATGTGGTATTCACGCTTTTCGCGTTCGCCTTCGTCGTATATTAATTCACTCATTATATTGCATGCTAGATTGCCGAGTGTTCTTCTTCGATCCGCAGACCGGGCGACATTTTGTGCCCCTCTGGCCGCACTTTAGATTTCCGTGCGGATGCCGCAGACTTTCAGGAGCTACTGGAGTATCTTGACGTTGCATACAGCGAGGTAGACGCGGTGCTAGCTGGCAACGGTCTCGACACAATGAA
Source organism: Phytophthora sojae (assembly GCF_000149755.1). Taxonomy (NCBI): domain Eukaryota; phylum Oomycota; class Peronosporomycetes; order Peronosporales; family Peronosporaceae; genus Phytophthora; species Phytophthora sojae. Next base: position 4,863,961 of record NW_009258115.1, read on the forward strand.
AATGACGCAGCAAGACCTGCATATGCGCGAAGGCGTGAATGGCATGTATCTCGAGGTGTTTTCCAACAAGGTGATGCCCTTTGGACTGCATGCCACTGCGGAGGCCACGTGGAACTATTTCAAGGGCTCAGAAAAGCATCGTGGGAACCTGTACGCGAAAGCAGCACAGGTATGACCACTACGCAGGCTTACTTGGAAGTAAATGTGCTCTAACGACTGACATTTTGCCACCGTTATGATTTTGCAGAATCTCGACACGCCATTCACGATCATTGAGCATTTCTCTTAGGAGCTGTTTGCAGGCAATTCAAGCACCGACGTCCGCGTGAAACAAATCATCCGCCGCTACGTCGAAGCTGACCGAGAACTCGTTGTCTGGGTCGCAACGATCGCACCAATCGAGATTAAACGCAAAGCGTTCGCTGGGTTGATCTCCCACCACCGCAACTACGCTGTGATCAAGCGAGCGAAGGCCTCTACCCCCGATCAAGAACTGTCGCTTTTGCAGTTGGTTGCGCACGTGACGCTCGATACGAAAGAGGGAACCATCTACGACCCCAAGTACATTCGAGTGCTCACCGACTTCCTGCTGAGCAACGCGGCAGGCAACATCAAGGCCGACCAGGAGCTCGCGACTGTTCGTCGAGTGTGCAGTTGCTCTGGCACCGTCCGTGTACTGCTGCACGGTGATCTGCGTTCCCACCTCATTGTTCTTCTTGGAGAAGTTGCTCAGCAGGATGCCGTTTACCCGCCGGAACACCCACTTCGGCGGTGCTATTATGAATCCCGTTGAGTAGAGGGCTGGCGGTCCAATTAGACTGGATTAATATATTGGTCTGTGCAAGCCCACAATTGACCGGATACTGCTTGCCCGGCGATCGTTTCTCGTCTCGAACAACTAGACGGTCATCGTGGCGTGCTTGGTCATGGGGTTTCTTCTTCCGGCCTTTATTAGGTGTCTCGGCGCGTGTCGTGGTTGGTAGTTGCTTGTCAAGCGTTGGAAGTCGATGCTGGGCGTCTGGTGAAGTTGGCTTCTGCTCGTTGGGCGCAACGGGAGGTGAGGTGACTGGTTGGCTATCAGTGGGCGTGGCGACGGCCGATCCTAGGGCGAGTTGGTGCTTGGTGACCGTGATGAAGTCGGGCCGTTCGTCAGAAGTGGTCGTATTCGTTTGATATTGCAAGACACACCCTTCACAGGTCTCATCAACAAGTGAAGCTCAACGTGTTTTTATTTCATATTTTCATGATAAGTTCTCCACCATTTGATTGATTTGGGTTTAATATACTCTGGTAGTCGAATAATGAAAGCGAGTTAACATATTTCAAATTCTCTATTTTTCTTCGAATTTGAAGGGTGTTTAAATTTTTAGTGTGGTAGTATGACAAAGCTACTCTCAACTAATCCCGATTTTATCTAATGAAACACCCAATCCACCAGCTCTCTGTCTATTCTTAATTTATCTTACAAAACGCCAGGGCTTTTTGCTCAAAATAAGTAACGAACGAGATGTGCGTAACCACTACATTTTTTCTATAGATCTTCCCAAACGAAACACCCGACCCTTCGCTATCAACTAGATTTCTACGAAACCCCTCCAGGTAGTGCGTTGTGTCCGAGGCCTCGCATTCCTTATTATTCAACTCGCAGTCTCTAAGTCGCCCCCCCCCTCAGTTCTTCGCTTCTGCGCTGGTTTTTCTAACCATGGCGGACAGTGCTGATGATGTCAACAGCGACGACAACAGCTTAGAGATCAGCAGCCTAGGTTCTTCCAGTTCAGAGAGCGACTCGGCCGACACAAGTACACCAGCGCATGACTTTTTGCAACTCGGGACGTACACAACTCGCCGACAAGCCAAGTCGCAGATGGCTGTACTCTGCGGCGGAAGATTTCGGTACCAGTACAACTACACCACAGCTACCGGGGGTGTAACTGTGTTTTACTGCGGTTCTCATGTTGCCTGTCCGTGTATGGCTCGGATCACCCACGAGAACGGTGCCTACAAATTGTCCATGGCCGGTACGCACACGATGGAAGACTCTGAAGAAACCCTCACGGGCATCGACGGCATTTTTCAGCCTGAGGTCGACAATATTCTAGAAGGCGGTGCTGGACCAGAGGGATGCCTGACTATCCTGCGCAATCGATACGCTGACCGCCCCGAGATGTTGGATAGACTCCCCTCGCGATCGATGTTGAAGTCTAGAAAACAGTACATCAGCCGCGAAGATCGAGGTAATTTTTTTTATTTGCTTGTTTAACACGTGTTATTAACGTCATTTTGCCGAATGTAACAGCGGATGCTATCTCCAACTACGCCGAGCTTGCCATGTGGGCGGGGCCTCGCGAATGCACTACGCGCGACCATTCTTCGGCCATAGTGAGGTGTACGACGCAGCACACGATCTAGTCGAGTTCAAGGCAAGGCCGGCCGATTTCCTCTACGAGCTGATCGTTCTGAAGTGTTTCACGTACGGTGACAATGACGAGGAAATGGGTGTTGTCGTGACTACACGTACTCTGCTACGGAACGTCGTCGGGGCTGTCAACGGACAAAGCGATCACGGCGTCGTCGCAGCAGCTGATGGCACGTACAAACTACACAGAGGTGGCTGGACACTCGTGGACTTCGGCTCGTATGCTTTGCACCACGCACGCGGGGCGTTTCAGCACAAATTCATCCCCTGTGCGAACATGTTTGTCCGATCTGAGACTACGGAGACATACCAGGCTCTGTATGCAACTATCCGGTCAGCAGTGCAAACCTTCTTCAACATCGATTTGCAGATTGCCTTTGGATCACTGGACCACTCAGACGCAATCACCAGCGCGTTTACTGTAGATTGGCCGGTGATTTTACTATTGAATTGCTGGCCTCACTTCGTCCGCAAGGCCAATGAGAAAGGGCGCAGTATGCTGAACCACGAGGCTGCCTGGGAAAACGTCGTTCTACCTTCACTGAACTGGCTCCATAAAGCTCGAACGACCAAACAGTTCATTGCTTTAGCCGCGGTGGTCACGCGGCAAATCCGTGTCGACAACGAGGCGCCATACGAGGCGTGGCTGCCCGAGGAATATCTTGCAGAACGATGGCGCGCTTGGTTTGTGACGTGCAGTGGGTGCCCGGGCATTGTACCGAACCAGAATCCTATCGAGGCGTACCACAAGACGATCAAAACCGCGAATGTCCTATCTCTACGAGCCTCTACCGCCTATGTCCTCAACCAATCTTTACCCAGAATCCTGTCAAGCGCATCAGCCAACAGCATCGTCGGTCTTCCAATCACCACTTTCTGCACTGGGCCCATCCCACCCGAAATGGTGGCGGCGGCGGCACAACTGCTGAGCCAAAGCGAAAATCACCGCGTCGTGTTCAAGCCTCGGGCGCAGCGCAGAGAGAAGGAAGCGGTTGTGTTCAACGCAAAGGCGTACGTCGTCGGAAACACGAATCTCAACGGCGTCGCTGTCACTCAAAAGCGAGTGCAGACGTTTTTAAAGTCGCTGGGGGGAGTGCTCAAGCCAAATGCCCAAGTGAGCACCATTTCGATCGACTATTTGTCGCTCCACAAGGTTGCCGTCCTGGAAACTACGCCGTATCAACACAACTGGGAGTCACCAAACTGGTCCATGGAAGAGGTACGCAGTATATACATGTTTTGGCTCATACTATCGATATGTACTAACGACGTATCTCTTATATTGTCTATAGATCCGTGCAGTTCGTAACAGATACCGATGCGATTGCAAAGCACACTACTCGTCTGGTTGGATCTGTAGCCATGTGCTGGGCGCATTAGCGATTCTGGACAATTTCGACTTAGGCCGCATGCTTAAGCGCCTGCCAGCTCGACGACCACCCGGCAGACCACGCAAAAGTCCACGCGCCCTACAGAAGGATGGTGAGGCGTATTTTTCGGCAGTGCGTCTTCAGCGAGAGCTGCCGAAGCGCCCCGCGATGGCTCTGAACTGGCAGTGCAGTGTGGAGTTCAAGGAAACTGTCGACGGTGTGGTGTCCTACGAAAACTACAAAGGTAAGGTGCGCTCCTGGAGTAATCGGGCTGGTGTCTACCACTGGAAGGTAGAGTTTGAGAACGGAGTCATCAAGCAGCTGAAAGCGCAGGAGCTGGCGAAGGCGCTAGAGTACGCTGACTCTACTGGTATTGCTGTTGCTGGGCCGTGAAGAGCTGGCCACCCTAGCAAACACGCCATGAGATGCAAAGATCAGTGTAACAACACTTCATTCATACTTACACAATACACGTATGCATTCTGCAGGAAATGGTGTTAAGCGCATCCATGTTCAACCGGCCGGTATGACCGCATGGCATCTACAATGCCCAGGGGTATTCATGTAAGCGTGAAGTTCGTCCTTCACACATGCTATTCATCCGTTTGAGAACCCCGCGTGGTGTTCGTCCGAATGACACGCGGTTTTAATCTTTTTTCTGTCACTATGAGTCATCACCACATCATTCAAGCCGTTTGCTACGAAAACCGCACCCAACTCTTGATACGCGTTATCCAAGTGACGGAAGAGGCCGTGGAACTCGCCCAAATGTCCACGCACGTCCAGCGCACTTGATTTCAAGCTATTCCCTTCCGTGAAGAACAAACACTCCGAATTCTGAATCAGTCACAGTGCCACGAGACCAGAACACGTCAGTCCTCGTTATCTTAGTACATGCAAATGTCCGTTCTTCATCAGAAAACTTACCAATTGACTCGCTTGCTTCTGCAGCAACGCACGCAAGTTGTCCGCCACCTTCTGCTGGTGCTCAATCACCATCTTCAGACGGATTTTCTCGCACTCCGCCTTCTTCCTGCGGCATCGCTGGCTGTCGGCAATGTTCACCCACACAGTCGACATCGTGGGCGCGTTCACAGCGACAATAGCCTCGGCACTTGGCACATGACGGGTCTGGTTGTGCAGCTCTGCTGGTGGAGCAGCTCTCGTCTTCGTTCTACGCGTGGAGCCTTCTCCCTTCTGCTTCTTGAGCACTTCCAGGTCGATCTGAAGCTTCTCTAGCTGCTCTCGGAGGTAGGCGATTTCGATGCGGCGGTTGTTGCGCACGTTGTTAGAGTTGCCGTAGACGCCGGCAGCCCGCAACATCTTCTTCTCTCGTTAACCCGTTCTCTTCTCTTGGTTGTATCTTTATCCAGCCCTTGAACGAGAATCGACGACTGATAGCTGCCAATTGATGCCACGGACACCGGGGAGTAAACTATCGCGTCTGAACGTGCAGGGGGCGCGGTCTTCGGCAAAGGTGAATCAAGTGAACCCGATAAAGCCGGTATGTCAGCTTCACAGAGCCCAAAGTTATCCAAGTAGGACAGTGCGGCCTCGACAACTCTTTCGTCGTTGTCTCCCAGGAAAAGATCCATGACTGCAGTCGAGTGTCCTAGGCGGAGAATCTGCAAATGAACTGGAGCTTGGCTAGGATATCCCAAGTGCAATTTACAGTTGTTTGGCTACAGGGATCTCACCATAAATGTACTAATCGCTACTCGCGTCGCATGAGACTAGACTTGGTATGACACCACCATGCGTTTACACCTAGTATTTCTTTAAATACTCTAGACGTGATATTTTATGTATATATAATAACACATAATACCGTATGCCGTCGACTAGCAAAGCTGAGCCTAGCGACAGCATAGTGTGGCAACGCGAAAACGTAATACATTACATAATACCGTACTGTAGACATGGTATGGCGACCGCTTCAGATGTGATAGAGGGAATTCCCTCCGTACAGTATTAGTACGGAGTCTGTACGGTGCCGCCAAAAGATTACGCGGACATTTTGATGGCGTTGCCGTGGTGTACATGTACAAGGCAAGTATGAACTTCAAGTGAACAGCTATCGTGTGTAGTTCTTTTTACTTTGCTTTAAAAAGAAATAAAATATAATAAACTCACCAGCAGAACCATGCCTTGACGTCTGAGCACCTTGCGGGACTTTATCCATCAACGGTATGGTCAGGTGAACCTCTAGCAGAATTTAGTGGCTTCGCTACCGATATCTTAAACCAAGCACGGCAGTATTTTTGCTTTAGCTTACTCGCTGTTTTCTTTTACTTTTATTGGAGCGATTCTGATTCAAGAATCGCTGAGAATCAAGTAGCTGGGTCACGTTTGTTTGAGTGTGTATATAGTCTATCTCCTTCTACAGATATGCTTTTGTATTACCGTCGACACCGCATGAATTTGCATATCGCGACGTAAATAAATGCATCAGCCGACAACAATGATGCAAAGCGCCAGCGACGCAAATAAATGCATGAACCCACCGCATGTTTATAACCAAAGCGATTTGTGGCTCGGAGAGGGTTACCCTCTCGCACCTCACAACACAAACCGTCACCAGCAGCAGATTCACCTATCCTCCCCTCCTAAACCAAACATGAGCACGAGAGGCCGCCCGCGTGAGCTTCCTTCTCAGCTACCGCGACTGAACCCGAGTATCGCGCTTGATCCTGCTCTAGAAGGTATCAATCTCCGCTCCCGTGGCGCTATCTTGGAGGACTCGTGGCGTCAGCGACGGCAAGCCAAACAGACCGACCGGGCGCGAACACTTGCACGTCAGCGAGGCAGACGTCAGATTGAGGAGCTTGCTTTGACATACCAGTGTGCGAAGGCGGCAGGGGTAACGGACGAGAGTAAAGCTATGCTGAAGCGCTGTCTCGCGGAGGTGGTGCTGCAAGTTACTGAGCATGACGTTAGCCAGTTTTACTTCCACGTGGAGCACTTTATGCGGTATGTAGTTGATCGAACGCCAGTGTTCACGCAGCCAAACTACGAGAACAGTCATGGTGGTGACGAGCTTGGATTGTGTCCAATTCTGCCGGACAAAGTAGAGGCGTTGCTGGTGAGCTATCTACCGGACGAGTTTGGCCAATTTACACCAGAGCAGCACCGTCAACTTGAGGAGGCCTTCGGAGTTCAGCGATTGACCATGCAAGCTATAGAGGCTCTCGTGAACGGTGGGCAACCATCGGACGTAGAGCAGTCTGTAGCTCTTTAACGTCAATGAAGTCGTTTCCTTACTGTGCAAACTTTGCTTTTTGACCTTCGCTAACAACACCACGAGTTCCCTGGTTGTCTGTTTGTGTCGGCTTGTCTCAGCCACGCCCGAATTGATGCATTGACACGTCCAAATAACTTGCATCATTGTTGTCGGCTGATGCATTTATTTACGTCGCGATATGCAAATTCATGCGGTGTCGACGGTAATAAATATTATAGTGAGCGAAGACATATTTCAGCTGAAAATGACCACACGCCAGGTTGTTCTCATTATTGCAACCATTTTTCTGGTTGCCGAGCAGAAACACACAAAAAATTAAATACCTACAAAACATACTTCGAAGTACTCTAAATTTTATCGGGTTAAACGTCGGAGCTCCTGTAGTCGAGACAAAACATGGAAATCAGTCCAGCTTCTCACTAAAGTTAGCCCCTGCTAGCAGCTCATGAACCACAATTCTTTGCGTCGGTTGGTTTTTTAAAACCAAGCTGTATTACATGTTCTGGCAATTGGTCAATGTTTGGACAATTGCTTCAATGTAGCTGCTGTAGAAGCACAATAATGCAGAATTCCAAAACGTTTTTAGACTCACTAAACAAATTTCTCTCCGCCACCAATCCTTAAAATGCAGGATGAAGAGTGTTATCCATCAACGCGTTCTCGATGCATTCCTGGTGGTCTTGCTTCTTGGCTACTAAACTTACGACCAGGAAATTCGTAAGTGCGCGAACGGCATCAGATCCCAGCTTCGCCTCCGTCTCTTCGTCAAACGAAATGAGCGAGCAGCACTGCAGCTGGGAAACCGGTGTTGACGCAGGCGACCGTTTTGTCACCGCATAGGTCCGTACTTGGTACCGTAGTCCACAGAACATCTTGTGCTTGACTTCAGCTGGAGTTACGCTTCTCACAGCGACCACCACATCTCGGCTGGGCTCGACGTATCGTCGAACGGTGTATTCCCGGGGCGAAGCCAAGGGAATTATGTTTTCTACATAAAATAGAAGTACCGATATACTGGTACATCCACCGGTTACGCCTTGCCTGTTAAGGTCTCTGGGACCACTCGTCGCGAGCTCTCCCTCCGTCACTTCGCTTCTAGAAGAACAAGCATCAAGCCAATCAAGAAAGAGGGGGTATCTACTCCATCAAGCTGCACCATGATCACCCGTGGAGCTCCTGAGTCCGCCAGCGCGTCTGCCTCGCCTTCATCCCGTGCCCCCGCGGTACCTTCGGATAGCGAGGCACCTGCTGCCACCGCTGTCGTCGTCGACGTGACCGGCGGGGAAGAGCCCTGGACGGCGACCTCCGCGAGGCGCACGTCTGACCCTCCCCCGCTGCGATCGAGCAAGTGAGCGTCTGCGCGTAGCGCGCCTGACACAGCGGCAGCTGAGGCCCGTAAGGGCAAGAAGAAGGTGGCTAAGCGGCTGACTGCCGGCACCGCAACTTCAGCTGCGAAGCCCCCGACGCGCGACACAGCGCACGAGTCCGACAGCGAGCTGGAGGAGAAGGCTGCGCCTCCCCCGGCGAAGAAGACGAAGAAGACAGCTGCGCCAAGCGCTCCGGTCACCGCGGAAGCCAAGCGTCCGGCCGGTCACCGCTCTGACCAAGGGTTCGACCTGACAACCTTCATGGCCTCGTTCCAGCCCGGGCGCGGTGGTGCGACTGACGATCCCTCACAAGCTGAGCGCGGTGCACCCACGACAAGGCCCGGCCCTGATGTGGCCTCGGAGCTGCACGCACTCCGCGACGAGGTGGCGCGCCTACGCGGGCTCCTCGGAGCCCATGGCCCACCTGCTCGAGACTGTACATGCCTTGGTGCCACGACGGATCCCAACACCAGAGGCGAGCTGCCACCGGCGGAGCTACGTCAGCTGACGACAGCGAGCTTCCCCGAGGGCGCCAAGAAGGCCAAGGGAGACTACAACCCGCCGCAGGCACACCTGCTAGCAGCGAGCCGCATGTTTCGTGCCTTCGGGACGGAGACAGCGGAAGGCTCGGCTCGCGTGGACTTACGGTCATGCACTTCAAGGAATCGAGCGAGATGGAGACACTCGAGGACGGATCTACCAACGTCAACTACTCGAGCGACTTCAGCGCTACGGCCGCTCTCCCGACGGCATCCATCCGCTGTACGACCTACGAAGACATCCTGGATGCCATACACGGTCTGAGCGCCCTCGGTCAAGAGGTGTGGTACGACCACATGCGAAAGTTGACGTCTCGGCTTCGCGCCTTCGTCGCGAAGAACAAGTCCGCGGACCCTACCAATACTCCGGCTCGCGTCCGCCTTACACTGCTCTACGTGCGCGGGCACCGCGCTGGGCGCGGGGCCACATGCAAGCCGACGATGGAGCGGCTTCTGCGAGGCGCTTCGCTCGATCGACTACCAGTCTCCGGCGTGGACGATGGCACTCCTAAGTACTCTGACCCAAGCCAGCGAAGGCGACCGCCGTCAGGGCCAAGCCCGTGGACGGCGCGACAACGAAGGGCGTCGCGAAGGCAGCCGGCGCCCCGCGATCCCAGATGCCATCCGCCGTCTAATCCCGATGAATCGCCGCGGTCAAGAACCCTGCCTGCTCAACGTCGCTGGTCTCCCGTGCTCTGGCGGCATACGTGAGCGCTGCGGCAACCCGCGGCGTGTCCATAACTGGTCGGTCGCGCGAGCGGGAAATTTTCCGCGATAGCAGCCGTTTTGCCCCTCGCTCAGCGCCTCCGGACACCGAATTTTCAGACGGCGCTACGCATCACCCAGTCGCATCCAGCGCTGGCTCTGAAGTAGACGCAGTAACGCCCTCGCAGACTACGGCTATACAGCCACTTCAGACCTTACGGTCCGGGTCGACTATACAGTCACCTTCGGCTATACAGCCCGTGCTCGCTATACCGCCGGCACAGACATTAACGCAACCCAAACAACTGGGTCAGCTGACGCGAATTTCATTGCTTTCTGCGTATGAATGTAATATTAACCCACTTGCGTACACATGTACTACCAGCCCAATGGCTACATCCTCGGGAAGCCGGTCAGAGCCTACCGTGCCACCAGCCCAGGTGCCGCCCGTTGCTGCGACGCGCGCATCTCCAAGTGCCACGCCCAGGCGACATCTGCGACCCGTTGATAGCAGTGTAGTTGCCATGAGGATGCACACAAATGCGGACGTGCGGCGCGGTCTAACTCATCGGGCGCGTAGGACCACACTGGCCACAACAATGGCAGAAGCTGGCGTATAGCTACCGCGTGATACCTACCCCAAGTCTCGCGGATCTGGTGCTGCAGAAGAATTCCTGCTCGACGTACCTCTGCAGCACGCGCTTTCGGAATATGTCCGCCGGACGGGTGTTTCGTTACCAGCATTTGTAGAGCTGTTCAGAAGACTATCGCCCAAACAAGAATCTAGTCCCCGCAGTGCTCGACGAGATCGTCATCAGTCCCTTCGGGGTAGTCGACAAGGGCGGCGAAGATTCGAGTGTTTCCGGTCGTACGATTCACGACCTCTCGTATCCGGAAGGCACCTCCATTAACGACTGCACAGACCAAGAGAGCATCACAAGACCCGACTACGCTCACTGCGATGCCGTCGCTACCGAGATAACCCGTGCAAAGCAGCTCCAACCCGGTGTCGAAGTCAAGCTAATGGCCGGAGACGTAGCATCGGCCTTCCGCAACATCAGCATCCACAGCAAGACTGTCTTCCTCTTCGCTGGGCTGATCGAGGAGGAGAACGTACTGGTGATCGAGCTATCCGCGCCGTTTGGATGGACTGGCTCCCCAGGTTTTTACGAGGTCGTCGCTGGCACCATATCTTACGTTCACGGCAATCACACCAACGCCGCGTACCCGAATGGCTTCTTCAATTATCACTGGGTGAACGACCACATCAATGTCGCGGTGGACGTTGGGTCCTCGTGTGACGACGCCGACCGGTCGCTTCGGTTCGCTATGGTTGCCGTGCTAGGCGCTGACGCTATCAACGACAAGAAGTTTACGAGTTGGAACACCCGCCAACGCGTGCTCGGTCTGGAATTTGACTCCGTCGCCGAGAGCGTTTCCATGCCACCAGAAAAAGTGGAGAAAGCCCGTCGAATTGTCGCCGCGGCCTACATCGCGTCACATCTCAACCGTAAGGCGTACAGGTCACTCATGGGGAGCCTTCGTCATGTGGCTACATGTATCCGCGCTGCCCAGCCCTTTCTCCAGCGACTCCGAGTACGAGAAAGCCAACTCCATCGCTTCCAGCGCGTTTCCATCACGGACGACATGAGGCAGGATCTACTGTGGTGGTGGCAGATTTTACATACTCCCCATCTCAATGGCGTTTCGTTGGAGTAGTTCAACGCACTCCCTCCGCCTGACACGGTGGTCGAGATGGACGCTTCTGATTTTGGTCTATGCGCCTTGGATGTGTCATCTAGCTCAGCGTTAACCTACGCGTTCTCGCCGGACGAGCTGGATCATATTCACGCGTTCAAGTCTGGCGTCGCTAACGGGTTCGACATCAACTTCCGAAAACTGCTGTCGTGCGCATTCGCGGTTCACGCCTGGGGACAACGATGGTCTATCCTCGCAGGGCAAGACGGCCGACCTCACCATGTGCACTTCCGGATTGACAACACTTCCGCCGTCGCCTGGCAGAACAAAATGGCATCACGGAACCCCCGCGCTCAGCTTATCATTCGGCTCCTTAGCTGGTAAGAGGCATCATATCATCTCCGGTTTTCAGCGTCCCACGTCGCCGGATCCGACAATACTCGCGCAGACACCGGCTCCCGCTTACCAGCTAATTCGTCTTACGCAGAGCTGTTTGCTTCACTAACTCCGGGCTGGTCGCAGATTACTCCGACTGTGGACATACAAGGGCTGGCCAAGATCTGGCAGCGTATCTCCGAGCTCACTCCGTTGCAGACTCCACGTTTGATCAATACCGTCGATCTCTAAGCAAGTGGACGGCTTGGTCTACCCGCCGGGGAATTCCTACATGGCTCTCCGGCGTTCCGCTTCAGGAGAAAGTACAACACATCTCCGACTTCGTGCTCCACGGTTTCCAGTACGGCTTCGGTTCGGGTGGCCCCATCCGCAGTGAGTCTATCATGGGCGTTCTTCAAGGCGTTCGGCTACGAATTCCCGCTTACACACCCGCACATTCGCATGCTGCTCAAAGGGATCGGCCGCCTGGACGTCGCCCGTCAACGCAAGGCGCCAGTGTCTCGGGACCTACTGGAAGCGTGCTTCCACAGACTCGCATTCGACGATCCCTTTGACCAAGCCCTCTGGGGGGTGCTGTGCTTGGTGTTCTTCTTCCCTCTGAGGCGTTCCGAAATCGCGGCGATCAGCAGTCGCTCTTTCAAGTGGTTTGCGCTTCGAGCCCAAGATTCGTCGTTCTCGACTCGACGGGCAATCCGACGCTCTCGCCGCAGCTTGCCCAAACCGTGTGCCTGCGCCTGATCGGGTCGAAGACGAACCAAGGTGGCGCGCCGACGACAAGAATGCTCTCACGGTCTGGACATCCATTTCTCTGCCCAGTGTTTGGCGCGCTCATCCTTCTTCAAGCACGAAAGAGTCTCCCCGTCAGTATCCCAGCGGCGGTGTACCTGTCTTGGAGAGGGATCCCGGCATGCGTTTCGTCTGCGGACGTCGCCGACGCGATCAAGCATGCAGCCTCGTCCACTGGGAAGGACCCATGGCAATTCAGCTGCCACTCCCTCCGCTCCGGCGGCGCGACGCATATGTATCGCTGCGGCATAGACGCACTGACTATCCAGTTCCATGGGCGTTGGATCTCTGATGCATTCAAGTCATACACCAGGCTCTGCGAGGAGTCCATCACTACGCTGGCGGCGGACATGGTGACCGGTACTACGGGGGATTCGACTCTGCATTAGTGCGGCACACTTGCACGACCATTAGGGGGCACCGCTCTCCTCGACCCTTTTTCGGGTTGAGCTGATGGTCACAGCATAAGCCGCACAATAATGTAATTTCGTTTGCCCCCGTAAGATTGTGGAAAGACCTGTTTAATGTTCGCATCGGTGCGGGAGCTGTTTGAGTGAATCTCCTTCGTAAAGTCCTCCAGAATCGTGTCCGCCACATTGACGCCCTGGCCATTTTCCAAAATAAATTAAAAGCATACATTCGTTAGGTTGTTCACCCCCGAAGTATTTGCCCCCACCCCGCCTACCTTTGCTGTTTTTGAGTACACGACACCGTTGCCCATGTGCTTCTCACCTCCTCTGATTCCATGTAGCTTCTGCCGCGTCCTTCAGCTTGAAAGGCAGCACCTTGTTGAAGAACAGCTCCACGTACTTGCCGCGCACCCTATTCCGAACTCGGACTTCACTTCGCGTGACCACCATGTCGCTTAAACCGTTTGACGCAAACACAGCGTTCACCTCTCGATAAGCACTGTCCAAGTGATAGAAGAGGTCTTGAAACTCGCCCAGGTCCCCACTGAGGTCCAACGTGTGATGTATCGGGTTCTCAGCGTCCTCAAGGAAGGCGCACTCCGCACCCAGCAGACTCGCTCGTTTCTGGATCAAGGCGCGCAGGTTGTCCGCCACCTTCTGCTGGTGCGCAATCATCATCTTCAGGCGAATACTTTCGCACTCGGTCTTCTCCCTGCGGCTGCGTTGACTGTCTGCGATATTCTCCCACACCGTCGACATCGTCGGGTCAGCGACAGTCTCTGCACTCGTCCGCTTATGATGCGAGGCCAAAGGAACAACTTGCGTAACTGTGTTCGTGGCACCTTTCTGGCTCTTAAGCACCTCGAGATCAATCTGCAGCTTCTCCAGTTGCTCTCGAAGGTGGGCGATCTCGATCCGGCGGTTGCGACGGACTTTCTTCGAGTTGCCGTAGACGCCAACAGCTCGCAGCATCTTCCTCCTATCGGGGATGTTCCACTCCCTTTTCTTCACTGCATCACTTCCATCTTTCTCGACAACGTCCAACGAGCTATCGCTGGTCGATACAGAGATTGGGGAATATGTCACCGGATCTGGTGCCCTGTCGGACGGTGTCGCCGGAGCCTCCGGTCCAAAGGTATCCAAGAAGGACAGTGCGGCCTCCACGACGCTGCCATCGCCTTCTTCCAACAAAAACGCCATAGCTGTATTCATCCTGCGAGGGATATTTTCCAATGAGACGGTGAGCACAGTAGTTGCTTTGAGAGGTTGAGATGAGTGCAGTGATTAGCCTCTTCACCTCCTGCGAATAGTCGTCTGGATGATTAGTATTTGCCCAAAGTGTCAGCTTGCGCACCACCACCATGACAGCGATTTGCCACTTGATTAGAACATCATCTCCCGACGCAACGCTTGATCGACCAAGGCGCTTTCGATCCGGTCTTGGTGGCCCTGCGTTTTCATTGCCGAGTTCACGATCAAGAAGTTGGTGAGGGTTCAGATGGTATCCGGGCCGTACAGCGCTTCAGCCTCCTGGTCGAACGTGATGAGCGAGCAGCATTTGAGTTGGGACAGTTCTCGCTCTGGCGTTGACGCTGGAGACCGGATTATCTTCGCGTAGCCGCGGAGGTGATAGGTGAGTCCTCGCAGAATTTTGTGCCTGATCTCAGCAGGCGATACTTGAGCAACCCAGATCACGAGATCGTGGTCCGCTTCTACGTAGCGCCGCACGACCTGCTTCACCTTCACGTCTGCACGCGAGTTGTTGGAGTGCATTTCTTTCGTAAAGGCCTCGATTACAGTGTACGCCACGCCAAGATCCTGCACGCAAATGATCAAGCGTTAGAAATTGCCCAGGGGGGATGAAGTTGCGTTCATGCGGACTACCTTTGCAGCTTTTTCATACAGACTGCCATTGCCCATGTGCTTCTCGGATCCTTTGAAGTGGTTCCACGCAGCTTCGGCCGTGTCGCTCAGCTTGAAAGGCAGCACCTTGTTGGAAAAGGCCTCGAGATATTTGCCCTCGTCTCCTTCGCGAATGTGAACGTCGCTCGGCGTGATCACCATCTTGTCCAGGCCGTTGGATGCGAATACGATGTCTACCTCGCGATGAGCAGCTTCAACCTGTCGGAACAGCCCTTGGAAATCGCCGATATCTCCGCAGAAGTCCACAACATGCACGATCTGCTGCTTCGGAGTGACATCCGCAAAAGACGAACACTCACTTGTCTGCAGCGTAAAACAACAACAGATCAATCCCCTACGTAGCTACATTCTATGAAGTAAATGCCCGTACCAACTGCCGTGCTCGCTTCTGGAGCGTGCTACTCAAACTGTCTGCCACCTTCTGCTGGCGCGCTGCGACTATCTTCAAGCGCACATTCTCACGCTCAGCCTCCTCCCGCCGCTGCCGCTGCTTCCTCGCCACCACCTGCCACAAACTCGGCACCTGTGGCAATGAGCTCGCCGCTATTTGTGGCTGCAGAGCCCGCGCTCGAGGCTTCTTGCTCTGTAAGTTCCGCAGGTCGATCTGCAGCTTCTCCATTTCCTCTCGGAGGTAGGCGATCTATCGCCTCCTCTCGTTCCGAGCGCGGTTGGGGTCGTTGTAAACGCCCGCCTTGCGCAGGATTCTCTTCATGGCGTTTACCACCGCACGTCGCGTCAATTCGCCGGCTTTCGCGTCCACCTGTCGTACTGTTGATAGCGTTTGAGGTGGCGCGACGTCCGTCCGGGAAGTCGATGCATCAAGCTCAAACTTATCGACGAAGGACAGGGCCGCCTCGAGGACGCGGCCGTCGTCTTCGTCGTCCAGGAGGAACGCCATGCGTGCAGTTTTGTCGGCAGTCGTCGCGACGTGCGCAATGCCCAATGAGCGCCCCAGCTCAGCGAATGCGCTCAAGTGATTGGCTCAGCAACGAGGCTAGTGCTGATGCTGGTGGCGCAGTGCTTGGTCGATGAGCCGGTTCTCGATGCCGCTTTGGTGGACGCGCATGTTCTGCGCCGTGTTGACGACGAGGAAGTTGGTGAGCGCTCGCATGTTGTCGGGCTTCATGTCCTGGTCTAGCGAGATGAGGTAGCAGAACTGCAGTTGGGACAGCTCTTGGGCTGCGGTTGAGGCGGTCGACCGCTTGGTGAGCGCGTAGCCCCGCAGGTGATACGTCAAGCCCTTGAGCATCTTGTGCTTGATCTCCGTTGGCGCCACGCTCGCCACCCAGATCACGACGTCGCGGTCCGGTTCCACGAAGCGCCGCACTACCTGCTTCATCTTGACGTCGGCTCGAGAGCTGTTGGAGAACACCTCCTTGGTGAACTCTTCGATGATCGTGTACGGCTCGTCCAGATCCCTCTTGGCCTTGGCGTACAGACTCCCGTTGCCCATGTGCTTGTCGGTCCCCTTGAAATGGTCCCACGCAGCCTCGGCCGCGTCCTGGAGCTTGAAAGGGAGAACTTTGTTTGAGAACACCTCGAGGTACCTGCCACCGACACCTTGGCGGATGTGGACGTCGCTCGGGGTGATCACCATGCTCGATAGACCGTTCGCTGCGAACACGGCGTCGATATCGTGATACGCTGCGTCGAGGTGACGGAAGAGGCCTTGGAAGGAGCTGACGTCTCCGTGGTAGTCGAGTACGTGAACGATTTGGTGCCTTGGACAGTTAAGACTCGAGAAGCACGAACAATCGCTCTCCTACCAAGCAACACACAGGAAGTTAGTCCAACAGCTCTGGATACTATGAAGCGGGGCGGAGAGTTTGTACCAGTTGACTAGCGCGCTTCTGCAGTAAGCTGGACAATGTGTTCGCAACCCTCCGCTGGCGCTCCATGACCAGTTTCAAGCGGATGTTCTCACGTTCTGCTTCCTTGCGGCGGCGTTGCTGGCGGTCTGCGATCTCCTGCCACACGCTGGATATCGGCGATGTCGAGTTCGTTGTCAATATCAATGCGTTCGCTGGCGGATGATTCGATCTCGGCGCATCTACATGTAGTCGTCCGTCCTGGTGAGTTTGAAAGGTCTTCAAGTCGATCTGTAGCTTGTCGATTCGATCGCGGAGGTAGGCGATCTCCAGCTTGCGCTCGTTGCGAACGCGGTTCGAATCTCCATAGATGCCAGCTTTGCGCAGCAGCTTCTTCCTCGCGTTCCTCGCAACAATCTTCTCTCTCCGCGTCATCCCGCTCGTGTCCAAGCTAAGGATCGACGGCACAGAGCTCGAAGCAGTCGGCTTCGTCGCATGGCCACTATTGCGTCTGCGCAATTTCACAGTATCGATCGCGTTAGGAGCATAACTGGGTTCTGGAGCCGTCGTCACCGAGTCTGCCTGGGTCTGCATTTGCTGCGCAGGTGCCTTAGACGCGGAGACACTTGCAGAAGGCCCACGCTCGGGCTCGGGTTCATCGAACGAGAACTCGTCGATGAAGGACATGGTCGCCTCCAACACTTTGTCGTCGTCGTCTGCCTGCAGGAGCGCCATGCTGTCTCTAAATCCTCCCCCCGACGTTTTCAATGGAGGCAAGGGGAGGAGCCGCGAGTTGTCGGCGACAAAGGCATGTTCCCTTCGGAGACACGAAGGTGAAGATGATGTGATACTGAAGCAGGATTTGCTCGGTTCAACTCAACTCGAAGCAGAAAAGGAATGACGTTCGTCTACTGCATGTGCTCCCATAAAGCTCGATCTACCAGCGCGCCTTCGATGCGATCCTGGTGATTGCGAATGTTCTGCACTGTGTTGCCGATCAAGAAGTTGGTGAGCACGCGCGCATTGGCAGGGTCGAATCTTGTGCCAGGCTCTTGGTCTAGAGAGATCAGATAGCAAAACTGGAGCTGCGATAGCTCACGCTCGACGCTGGCGAACGCTTTGTAAGAGCGTATCCTCGGAGGTGGTAGGCCAACCCACGGAGCATTTTGTGCTTGATCTCCGTCGGCGACACGTGCGACATCCAAATCACAACGTCCCGGTCGGGCTCGACGTAGCGCCGCATCACTTGCTTCACCTTGATATCGGCTCGGGAATTGTTGGAATACAGCTCCTTCGTGAAGTCCTCGATGATCGTGTAGGGCTCGTCGAGGTTCTGTTGGCTCACAGCAACGATCCAAATACGTTAGCGCAAAACAAATTCCGCTTTGGTACCAATGACGTCGCCACAGTCTCTCCTACCTTTGCCGCCTTAGCGTACACGTTGCCATTACTTGCGTGCTTTTTGATCCCCTTGAAGTGGTCCCAGGCTGCTTCCGTGGTGTCGCTCAGCTTAAACGGCAGGATTTTGTTTGCGAAGAGCTCGAGATATTTGCCGCCGACGCCTTCGCGGATATGAACATCACTTGGTGAAATGACCACGTCAGCCAGACCGTTATCCGCGAAAATTGCGTCAACCTCTCGATACGCGGCTTCGTTTAGCCGGAATAGCGCTTCAAAGTCGGCAATGTCGCCACGAAAGTCCAGCACGTGGACAACGGGAGGTTTCGGGGCGCTCACGTCCATGAAGGATGAGCACTCGGTCGTCTACAGCGCGAAGTTGAAATGAAAAGATTGTTAGTAGATCGTCACGCTTACAGGAGTGATGTCGAAGTCTTACCAATTGCCTTGCTCGTTTCTCCATCAAGCTGCGGAGATTACCCGCTATCTTCTGCTGTCGATCCAGGATGAGCTTCAGTCGAACGTTTTCCAGCTCAGAGCCTTCTCGACGCTTCCTCTGGCTGTCCGCGATAGCTTGCCACATACTCGGAATCTGAATTATCGAGATTGCTGCCGAGCTCTTCGGTGTTGCAGCCTTCCCCTTCGACCGATCTTTCTGGCCCTCTAAGGTTTGCAGGTCAATCTGCAGCTTCTCTATCTGCTCCTTGAGATGAGTGATCTCCACTCTGCGAGCGTTCCGTGCTCGGTTCGGGTCTCCGTAGACTCCAGTCTTGCGCAGCAGCTTCTTGCGTTCATTGATCCGCTTGCGATTAGTCGCTGCGTCCCCGTTTGCTTCCAGCAGCAACGGAGTCTTGCACCGAGGGGCACGCGCATTCAGCACCGACCTCGAAAATGTACCTCCAGAGACCGCCGTCTCATCCGTAAGCAAGTCTGTGGATCCTATCACCGCCACCTGCGTAGCTGACAGGCCTTCGTCGCTCGAGAACTCGTCGATGAAGGACAGCGCCGCTTTGAGAGTTTCGTCATCGTCGGGGACGAGCGCCTTGCCTGCCATGGCCTGGTTCCTACGCGATCTTGGACGAAATCCAGATGGCCAAATGTGTGAGTCATGTCACGGCGATTTGACGGGCTCAAGGCCAAGTTGAGGGAGGACACCGGTACCAGGGTGAACGTTGCTGCCGCAAGAATGCGCCGATTCGAAACCAGCACATAAACTGAAGCTGAAGCGTGTGAGCTCTTCAGATATATATATATATGTATATATATATATATATTATATGCTCGCACTCTACAGTACTTGATGGACATCAAAACGCTACAGTACCAGTCTCAGACTAGCAAGCTGGTTGCGCGCGCTGATTCAGAGCTTGCCCCACCAGCAGATTCTCGATGAGCTCCTGGTCAGCCTTGATATTGCCGGCTGTGTTGCCTAGCACAAAGTTGCTGAGAGCGCGCATGTAGGCGGGATCGTACGTCTGGACTTTGTCGTCCAGCGACGCCAGCGTGCACAGCTGCAAGAGCGACAAGTCGTGGTCCTTCGTGGCGGCGGCAGCACACTTGATCAGCGCGTAGCACCGGTAGTTGAAGGTGAGCCCAGCCAGCAGCTTGTGTGCAATCGAGACAGGAGAGACGCTGGCTACGAGGATGACGATCTCACGGTTAGCTTCCACGTAGCGCCGCACGATCTGCTTCACGCGCACATCGGCACGCGCAGTGTTTGCGAACAGTTCCTTAGCGTAGTCCTCGATGATCGTGTACGGCGTATCAAGACTCTGCTCGCAGCACAAGTACAGCGTCAGACCACGGTTCTTCCCAGCTAAGTCCTGGTTCCTATCTCGCCTCACCTTAGCAGCTTTGTCGTACAAATTCCCATTACCGCCGTGCTTCTTCATGCCCTTGAAGTGGTCCCACGTCGCCTCTGCAGTGTCTCGCACGTTGAACGGCATCGCCTTGTTGGCGAACACTTCCAGGTGCATCCCCTTGACTCCCTTGCTCGACCGCAATTGCACGCCATGGTGACTCGACTCGGTCGTGCTCAACCTGTTCGCAGCGAACACCGCATCCACCTCACGGCGAGCTTTCTCCAGCTCTCCTAACAGCCCTCTGAAGTCGTTGATGTCGGCTCGGAAGTTCAGCGTCCGTCCGGTGAAACACCTTCCCATCATGGGGCTCGGCAAGGCTGAGAACTCGGCCATCTACACAAAGAATCGTTTGAGAATCACTATGTCCCTCCTTCGAAGCAAAGGTATAAACACCGACCTGCTGCTTGATCCGCGCCTGCACGAGCGTCTCCAGCGCCTCGGCCAGCTTGTGCTGTCGCTCCATAATGAGCCTGAGCCGGACGTTCTCCTTCTTGGCCTTGTCCCTCTGCTCTCTCTGTCGACTCGCCACTTCCTTCCACGCGCTCGACACCTCTGCATTAACCTGCTTCGTCACCAGCGCTCGCTGCTGCCTGTTCTCCTCCTGCCGCCTGTGCCTCTGCGGGTGCTGCGCCTGCAGCGTCTTGAGCTCCAGCTGCAGCTGCTCCACCTTGCGTTGGAGGTACGTCATCTCGAGCTTCCGCTCCTTGCGGGCGCGGTTGGGGTCGTCGTACAGTCCCGCCTTGCGCAGCAGCCGCTTCTTGGCGTTGGCGCGAAGGCGCGCGCGGCGTCCTCGTCCTGCAGAAACGCCATGATAAATAGGATTGCCCTTGACCTGGACGTCTCTCTTCCCTTTCTGAGGCTCGTCACCAGTCTGCACCGCTCACACCAGCTGATGATTGCAGGAAACTCATTGCTGTCCCACCAGCGCTGGTTATTGCATGGCTTAACCACCCTCTTAAGAAATAATGTACCACTTTAGTGGCACACTAGCCACTGAAGACCTACAGAGTTTGTATTTTATAGTCATAGCGGCATCTAGAAGATAGTACGAGTCTCTACATTGTGATTGTCCGGCTTTTTCTGGGGGTCGTCAACTTCGTCGAGAGAAGTTGACTCGCCCGAGGTCCACTTCCTACTTCTCAAGAAGATTGATGCACTTAATGCACTTCTAACGTTGCAGTTGGGAAGCGTTCAAAAGCGCTGTACAGTACCATCGGCTTGATTTGGTGTACAAGCAGGGCCACTTGATACCTTCGAGTCAGTGATGCAAGGTCTGATCCATCAGCACGTTCTCGATGAGCACGAGGTTCTAGATGATCGTGACGACGAAGATCTCCACGAGCACCAACATGACTTTCAGTACGCGACAGCCACGCGGTCACGCCCGTGTACTCCAGGACATCGGCCTGCGGCACCAGCGCGACGGAAAATAGCAACATGATGGACGCGATGGCTACCATGAGAGTCATCAGCAGTAAGCACAGCATCTTGGGCCACAGTCGCGGATACATGCACGGCATCGTGAGCCACAGTGGCGGATGCATGGCGAAGTAGGTTAGGCCCTGTACGACGTAGATGGACAGCGCCTCTGAGGAAAAAAAGAGGGCGTAGTAGATGCCTGCAGAGCTAGTCTTCCTAGCTGTCTTTGTCGGTGTGGTTGTAAGTTGGACTGGTTCGAACTGCAATGCAATGTGTCGATTGAATCGCAAAACGTTTGAAAATGCATCGAAATGTGTCAATCGAAGCGCAAAACGTTTGAAGACGTTGGTGGGCCTGCATAGTCGTATGAAAGAGCTAAACGCTCGGGCGATGGAGCCCTGTGTAGATGTTAACCTTCAACGGAGACAGCTGTCGTAAAAAGAGTGCTTTGACGCGCCATCCAGAAGCAACAGCTAGAGGTGACCAAAATCCATGCGCTCATGTCGGAGTAAGCTCTCTTTGTATCTGTGTGAAAGATTCATTGACTTC
The DNA here is from genome assembly GCF_000149755.1 of Phytophthora sojae. Classification (NCBI taxonomy): domain Eukaryota; phylum Oomycota; class Peronosporomycetes; order Peronosporales; family Peronosporaceae; genus Phytophthora; species Phytophthora sojae. Next base: position 4,885,848 of record NW_009258115.1, read on the forward strand.
GAGCCATGCGGATTAAACTGTGTATTCATACACACTGTAGAGTACACTCAGCCCACGAAAAAACCTTTAGGTACCAAAAGAAGATATTTTGATTAGGTCCAAGGTTAGTGTTGTCTCGGGTCAGGATCCACACTATAGGAATCGTGATACTTTACTTTTTTTGCAATGGACATTTCCTAAACACGTAATTTGATCAAAAAAACGTTTTTTTGCACACGCGTTTCTGTAATAATCCTGAACCCCCTTCGGAAACCTGGAAAACATATGAGCGCGTGAAATTATGCTTCGCACATGGCATTCTACCTTTTAGTGCTTGGGCGTGGAATTCGTCCGAATGACACGTGAAATTAATCCGCGCCCATAGTGACATTCAAATTCGGGATGACGTGGGAGGCAAAAACGTCGAGTTGTTCTTCAACAAGGTGCTTCCATTCAAGCTGCAGGCGACGAAAGAAGCAACGTGGGAGCACTTTAAAGGATCGGACAAGCACATGGGCAATGGCAGTGTGTACTCCAAAACTGCGAAGGTGAGTGACTCAACGAGTTGGAGATGGGCTCTCGAGTGGTTTCTTACGTCTTGGCGTGCCATGCTATCACAACGTTGTCCGTTCAGGATGTCAACGTACCCTATACGATTCTCGAAGACTTCACCAAGGACATGCACTCGAACACCGCCCGCGCAGACGCGAATATGAAGCAAGCTATCCGCCGTTACGTCGAGCCTGACCGCGACGTCGTGATCGCAGTTGTGAGCGTATCACCAGCCGCAGTCAAACACAAAATGCTCGACGGTTTGAGGTATCAAGTGCGAAGCTACGCGGTGACGAAGCGGTCTTCTGCGTCGACGCCGGAGCGCGAGGTTTCCCAGTTGCAGTGCTGCTCGCTCATTTCGTTCGACGAGGAGACGGAGGCGAGACTGGGTTGTGATGCCGTCCGCTCGTTGACGAACTTCTTGATTGTGAGCTTGGCAGCGAAGATGCAAGGCCACCAAGACTGCATTGAGAACTCGCTGATGGACAGCGTTCTTAATCCTTCATGTTAATAGTTATGAGCGGGAACTGTAGTCTGGATGGAGGCTCCTGTATTGAGTACTGCGGCAGATGCACTGAGTTTGAAGTAGAGTAGCGTTGAAGGCGATCTACACTTAGCCTCAGCAACTTGAACGGAAGCTTACGAGCGCATTCGAGTTCAATGTGGTTGGTTATCTATTGCCAGTGGCTGGAGGAAGCAGCTCACGATATTCCACTGAGACTGACAAGCGTCCATATTAATTGAAAGAATGGTAACGAGCTCCACTTAAGAGCTGACTGGCAGTGCCAGTGGAAGACAGTCGGTCGGTATGACATCCATACCAAAGACGGCAACAGGCCGACACCAGCCGTACATCGATTGAGCCAAAAAACTGTACCTACACACAAATTGATTAGGTAAGTGATGGCCTTCTTCCTGGACGACGACGACCAAAGCGTCGTCGCCGCGGCGCTCTCCTTCGTGGACGAGTTCGCAGGTGCTGCGCAGACGCCCCAAGGCGCGTCCGTCGCCGTGACAGCGCGTGGAGACCGCGGCCATGTGACGAGTCAGACGCCTCGACAGGCTCCAGTGACAGAGGCAGAGATGGCGAGGAGGGAGAAGGTCAACGAGAGGAAGAAGATGCTGCGGGCTGCCGGCGTCTACGGCAACTCTAACAACGTGCGCAACAACCGCCGCATCGAAATCGCCTACCTCCGAGAGCAGCTGGAGAAGCTTCAGATCGACCTGGAAGTGCTCAAGAAGCAGAAGGGAGAAGGCTCCACGCGTAGAACGAAGACGAGAGCTGCTCCACCAGCAGAGCTGCACAACCAGACCCGTCATGTGCCAAGTGCCGAGGCTATTGTCGCTGTGAACGCGCCCACGATGTCGACTGTGTGGGAGAACATCGCGGACAGCCAGCGACGCCGCAGGAAGAAGGCGGAGTGCGAGAACATCCGTCTGAAGATGGTGATCGAGCACCAGCAGAAGGTGGCGGACAACTTGCGTGCGTTGCTGCAGAAGAAAGCGAGTCAATTGGTACGTAGATTCTCTGGTACTGGCGATGTATTGGAGACGGCAATGGGAGATCTAACGTGTTTGCTCTGCCTCAGAATGCAGAGTGTTCGTTCTTCACGGGCGTCGATGGTGGGAGCCCTCAGGCACTAGATCTGCGTGGAGATTTGGGCGAGTTCCAGGGCCTCTTCCGTCATGTGGACAACGCATATCAAGAGCTGGACGCCGTATTCGCTGCGAACGGTCTGAACAATATGGTGGTCACACGAAGCGATGTCAACGTACGAGATGGAGCGGGAGGCAAGTACGTCGAGTTGTTCTTCAACAAGGTCCTTCCATTCAAGCTGCAGGCGGCGACGGAAGCAACATGGGAGCACTTCAAGGGGTCTGAAAAGCACATGGGCAATGGCAGTGTGTACTCCAAAACTGCGAAGGTGAGTTCTTGGCGACGATCTAATCGCGTTAGTGGCAGTGTAAGTTCTAATCTCTTGGCGTGGCCAATGGCAAACAGGATGTCAACGTGCCCTTCACGATCCTCGAGCAGTTTACCAAGGAAATGCACTCGAACAGCGCCCGCGCTGATGCCAACATGAACCAAGTCGTTCGCCGATACATCGAGCCTGACCGTGACATCGTTATCGCCGTCGTGAGCGTATCACCAACCGAAGTCAAACACAAAATGCTCGGCGGTTTGAGGTACCAAGTGCGGAGCTACGCGGTGACGAAGCGGTCTTCTGCGTCGACGCCGGAGCGCGAGGTTTCCCAGCTGCAGTGCTGCTCGCTCATCTCGTTTGACGAGGAGACAGAGGCGAAGCTGGGTTCTGATGCCATCCGCTCGTTGACGAACTTCTTGATCGTGAGCTTGGCAGCGAAGATGCAAGGCCACCAGGACTGCATCGAGAACGCGTTGATGGACCACGCACTATTGGTGCACTAAGCACTATTAGGAACAGTAACAGTCTACGCGTATATAATGAGTTTTATCAATGGAGCATGGTGGCGGCGTGCAAGTTGACCCTGCGTCTTTTGCGTTGCTCGGTGGCTCTGACTCCGATGTTTGGCTCCTTGAGGTTCGGTGCATCCAGCACTGCACCGCCAAGAGACAATGCAGGCACGTGTCAGAGCATAGTCTGGCCCGGCAAAACCACTGCTGGACAACTTCGCACCGCGAAATTCTTTGCCAACGCCTCGAGCTGCGCGTGTACTGCAGCCATGGCGTCGTCTCTCGTGGACGAGGACGACCGCGCGTTCCAAGCGGCGCTGTCGTTCGTGAACGAGTGCGTGCTGGATGACGAGGAGCTGGAGGATGCTGCAGCGTTCAGGACCACCGCCATGATGCAGCGCGAGGATGAGTGGGCCGCCATGTCCTGCGGCCTGGCGCCGACAGTTAACATCAGCGGAGTCGAGACGTCATTGGGGGCTCTCGGCGGCTACGAGATGGCAGCCACCGTCTCAGCTCTCGCAGCCAAACCCGGAGCGTCCAACAGAGACAAGCTCAGGCGACGAACGGAGACCAACGAGAGGAAGAAGCTGCTGCGCAAGGCCGGTATCTACGAGGACGCCAACTGGATGAGCAAGGACAGCAGACTAGAGGTCGCCTACCTCCAGGAGAGGATCGAGAAGCTCCAGCTCGACCTGCAGGTGCTGCAGAGTCGCAAGAGCAGACGACCAGCCATCCAACCTGGAGCGCAGGACCCAACAGACGACGCGCTGCAGATCCCGAAGGTGTGGGAGGACATCGCCATTCGGCAGCAGCGTCGACTGAAGGCGGCAGAACGTGAAAACTCTCGCTTGAAACTCGCCGTCCAGAACCAGCAGAAGGTGGCGAACTGCATGACCAACTTGGTGCGGAAGCGAGCGGGACATTTGGTACGTAGTTCATGGCTTGTATTACTTAATCTACGCTGCGTTGCTTACAATTTATTTTGTGTGCTCTCTTTCTTGGACTACAGACGAACGACTGCGCTTCGTTCATGAGTGTGGACTTCTCCATGTTGAGCTCTCGCGGGATTGCAGGCGACTTCCCGCTGTTGTTCCGCCACCTCGAAACTGCGCACCAGGAGGTCGACGCCGTGTTTGCTTCCAATGGGCTGGCCAACATGGTGCTCACACCCAGCGACGTCCACATCCGAGAAGGTGTCAACGGCAAATACCTCGAGGCTTTCTCCAACAAGGTGCTGCCCTTCGGGCTGCGCGCAGCAACGGAAGCTACATGGGACCACTTCAAAGGAGGCGAAAAGCACCTTGGGAATGGAGTTATCTACGAAAAAACTTCCAGGGTACGCCCAGAAGCACCGACATCGATAATATCTGAGTGGATCGCTCTAACATTGTCATTCTTCTCTAACAGAACCTCGACGACCCGTACACGATCCTCGAGGAGTTCACCAAGGAGATGCATTCCAAGAACGCTCGCGCGGATATCAAGGCGCAGCAGCTGATCCGGCGCTACATGGAGCCCGACCGCGACATCGTCATCTGGGTCTCCGTCGCGGAGCCGGCCGAGATCAAACACAAGAAGCTGCGCGGACTGACCTACCACCTTCGAGGCTACGCGATGACCAAGAGATCGCCAGCGTCGACCCCCGAGCACGAAGTCTCCCAGCTGCAGTGCGTCTCGCTCATCTCGCTCGAGCCCAAGGCAGAGGCGATGTACGGACCCGAGACTGTCCGTGCCGTCACCAACTTCCTCATCGTCACAGCAGCCCAAAAGATGCAGGCGCACCAAGACCGCATTGAGAACGCGCTCATTGACCAACAGCTAAGGCGGCAGGGGATCATCCCGCCCGCATAATGTAAATCCAAAGTGAAGAGCAAAGTGAATTCGTCGCCTTGGGCAGTAAAGACACGAAACAACCACCCAAGCATTGGTTCGGTTGCCAGGATGCGACACAGACTCTGAGCCAGGCACAAATGCTTTGCACACGGCACTGAGAGACATGGTGTTCTTGCTCGAAGATGACGACGGGGTGGCGGCGGCGGCGCTGTCCTTCGTGGACGAGTGCGCGCTGGACGAGGTGGCGTCCGCTTCGAGCACCGAGTCCTCGACGGTATCCGTAGGTGGGGGCGACAGCAGCTCCTCCGAGCCATCGACCGACGCCCGCGTGCCCATCGTCCAGTCCGCTCGATGCAAAGCCCCGGTGCGCGTGACGTCGCGCGAAGAGAAGATAAGGCGGAGGATGGAGATCAACGAGAAGACGAGGATTCTGCGCAAGGCTGGAGTCTACGCCGACTCGAACCGTGTGCGTAATGGACGGACGAGGGAGATCGCCTTCCTCCGCGAGCAACTGGAACGACTTCAGATTGACTTGGAGACGTTGAAGAAGCAGAAGAAGGTCGGTAGACTCTCAACGACTGCAGGCACGTCGTCGGGGCAGTCTTCATATGGAGAAGTGTCGAGCACGTCCCAGAATTCCAAGATGTGGCAGGCGGTGCTGGACATCCAAAGGCGGCGTCGGGAGGAAGCGGAGTGCGAAAATATTCGCCTGAAGCTCATCGTCGAGCGGCAGCGGAAGGTGGCGGACAGCATGACTAGCTCGCTGCAAAAGCGAGTGGCTGGGTTGGTGAACGATTGTTCAGGCTTCATCAGGCAAAACTGCGTCCAGCATCCTCTTGTTCATGTGCTGGCCTTCTGTGGAGACATGGGCGATTTCGGGGAGCTCTTTCGACACCTCGAAGCCGCCTACCAGGAGGTGGACGCCGTGTTTGCAGTCAACGGGCTCGTTCACATGGTCGAAACCTCGGACGACGTCCACATCCGAGCAGGCGGAGACGGAACCTACGCCGAAGCGTTCTCGAATAAAGTTCTTCACTTCGGCCTGCAGGTGTCGGCTGAGGCAACATGGGACCACTTCAAAGCGAACGAAAAGCATTTAGGAAATGGGAACATCTACGAGAAGACTGCAAGGGTACGTTCGTGGCTTCAAGTGTTTGAAGCATGGTCAAAGAGTTATCTGTCTAGCTTCTAACAATCGTATTCCTATTCAGTACCTTGACGAGCCCTACACGGTTGTGGAGGAGTTTACCAAGGAGCTATTCTCCCGACGGTCTCGCGCAGATATCAAGGTGAAGCAGGTCATCCGACGCTACGTGGAGCCTGACCGAGACATCGTCATTTGGGTGGCGCGCGTCTCGCCTGCCGAGATCAAACACAAAATGCTCAGTGGGCTCACGTACCAGCTTCGTGGTTACGCAATGACCAAGCGGTCTTCAACGTCAACACGATTCAACGAGGTCTCGCAGCTCCAGTGCTGCTCCATGATCTCGCTCGACCAAGACGCTGCGGCCAAGTACAGCCCGGAGAACATGCGCGCGCTCTCGAACTTCCTCATCGCCAGCACAGCGCTCAAGATCCAGGCCCACCAAGACCGAATCGAGAGCGCGCTCGTCGAGCGAGCGCTCACGCGGCAATTAACATGACTAACTGTAAACCGTTAATACAATTTCTACACGATATATACGCAAGCACACGTTGATCACCGAGTTGGTGGCGGTGGCGTTGCGCTGCTCAACCGCAGGGTGATCCCATCCCATGATTCACATGAGCTCCTCTGCGCCGTGTGTGGCAGTTGCGCAGAACTGTCAGTGAGTGAGTGACTGACAGACACGTGATTAAGATGGAGGACGGCGACGACACGCAAGCCTTCAGGGCGGCCCTGTCCTTCGTAGAGGAGTTCTCGTTCGAGGAGGCGGCAGGCGACGGGCTCCTGCCTTCCCCCCTGGACAACGCACCAGCTGAGACTGCGCGCGCGACTCAGTCGAAGGCTCTGACCAAGCGCTCGTCGTCGAGCGAGGAGAAGAGGTGGCGCCAGAATGAGATCAATGAAAGACGGAGGCTCCTGCGGAAGGTCGGCATCTATGGCGACTCGAACCGCGTCCGGAACGAGCGCACGAGGGAGATCGCCTTCCTGCGCGAACAAATGGAGAGGCTGCAGCTCGACCTGAAGGTTCTGCAGGCCCGACGGGCTCAGGAGCAGCGAGAAGCCAAGCGGGCGAATGCCTCTGCTATCGTTGCGAGAAACCATCCAGCTTCAGGACCAGGGAGCTTGTGGAGAGAGCAAGCTACTAGACAGCGACGTCACCGCGAGGAGGCTGAGCGAGACAATGTCCTATTGAGACTCGCTGTGGAGCGACAGAAGAAGGTGGCGGCCAGCCTGAGAAGCTTGATGGGCAAGCGGTCGAGTCAGCTGGTAAGAACCTGGGACTCGTTCCTCAGGTGGAAGATGAGAACAAACTTGATCCCCCCTTACTCTGCTGCAGACGAACGGGTGTGCGTCGTTGGTGAGCTTGTGCTCTTCAAAGCGCAACACTTTCGACGTCCTGGACTTTCGAGGGGATATCGGCACCTATCGTGAGCTCTTCCGCGACCTCGATGCTGCCTACAGGGACATTGACTCAGTGTTCGCTGCCAATGGCTTGGCAAGTATGGCGATTTCGCCTAACGACGTTCATGTACGCGAAGGCGTCCAGGGGAAATACCTCGAGTTCTCTACGTACAAGGATCTGCCGTTCGCAGTGCAAGACACTGCTCAAGCTTCCTGGGACCACTTCAAAGGCGTGGAGAAGCACCAAGGCTACGGCAATTTGTACCAAAAATCAGCAAAGGTGAGCGTGCTAGCACGCTCAAGCTCATTTCGCTTAGCAACACTAATGCTAACTAACGTTTTAAAATCGCTGCTGACTAGAGTCTCGACGAGCCGTACACGATCATTGAGGACTTCTCCAAGGAGGTCTACTCGAACAGTTCTCGCGCCGATATCAAGCTCAAGCAAGTCGTGCGGCGCTACGTCGAAGACGACCAGGACATCGTCATCGGGGTCTCCCACGTCACGCCGGTCGAGGTCAAGCACAAGCTGCTTCGTGGCCTGGTCTACAGCTTCCGAGGTTACGCCATCTGAGGCGCTCTCCTGCGTCCACAGCCGACAACGAGTTGAGTCAACTGCAAATGTGTTCAATGATCTCGCTGGACGAAGACGAGGGCGCAGCCTACGGCCCCGACAACGCCCGCGCTCTCAAAAACTTCCTCATCATCCACGCCGCCAAGAACAGCCTCTCGCACCGTGAACGCATCGAAAACGCCCTAGCAGACCGAGCACTGAGACTGACGGAGTAGATAATACACGGACCCTTCAACCTTGTTCCTGTTCATGTACTTGCACACTTCCAGCAACCTGAGCGGTATCTCTTGAGACAGGCGTCCCTGCAGAGTTTTTGTTCAACAGCGGTGGAGGAGTTCAAGCTCGACGACGAGCCCTCGTTCTCGGCTGTGAGATCCCACGTCCAGGCAGGCACTAGGAAGCCGACTGTCCACGCTGACGACACCCTGACCAAGAGAGCGAGAGCCAACGCGAGGAAGAAGCTGCTTCGCCGGGCTGGCATCTACAGCGACCCGAACCGAGCTCGCAACGTGCGGACGCGGGAGATCGCGCTCCTGCGCGAGCAGATCGAGAAGCTCCAGATCGACCTCCACACTCTGCAGAGCAGACAAACGCAGGGACAAGACGGTACGAAGTCGAAGAGCGACTGCGCGTTGGTTCGCAAGAGCTGCAAGTCGCAGATATCCGGTATGTGGCAGGACCAAGCGCTCCGACAGCAACGGCGCCGTGAAGAAGCGGAGCGTGACAACGTCCGCCTGAAACTCGCCGTTGAGCGGCAGCGGAAGGTGGCCAACAGTCTGCAGAACTTGATGAAGAAGCGAGCGAACCAATTGGTACGATGATGGGGATTGTAGCTACGCTACAACGCAGCAGGAACGCATTAACTTGTTGTTGCTGTGATTGTGGCCAGACGAACGAATGCGCGACGTTGATGAACTTGTGCTGTTCAAGGCAAAATACCGTCGATGTGCTGGACTTCTGTGGCGATATCGACGACTTCCGAGGGCTTTTCCAGCGCGTCGACGACGCGTACCGGGAGGTGGATGCGGTCTTCGCAGCCAATGGACTCCAGATCCACGATTTCTCCGGGCGACGTACACATGCGCGAAGGCGTAGATGGCAGGTATCTTGAGTTCTCGACCTATAAGGACGTGCCTTACGAACTGAGAGCAGCAACCGAAGCGGTGTGGGATCACTTTAAAGGCGTTGAGAAGCACTTGGGCGTCGGGAAAATCTACGAGAAAGCAGCGAAGGTACGCAATAGATAGAGCGAGGATACAGTTGCATGGACTAACCTCCTCCTTCTTGTGGTCTGGCGATAGAATCTCGACGAGCCTTACACGATCGTCGAGGAGTTCTCTATTGAAATGTACTCCAACAATTCTCGTGCGGACTATAAAACGAAGCAAGTTGTACGGCGCTACGTGGAGGCGGACCGAGATATCGTGATCTGGGTGTCCCACGCCACGCCTGTGGAAGTTAAACACAAATTACTCAGCGGCCTGGCCTACAACTTCCTTGGCTACGCGATAACAAAACGGGCGACGGCGGAGCAAGAGCTGACGCAGCTACAGCTTTGCTCAAGGATTTCTCTCGACCAGGATTCTGACACAATCTACAGCTCGGAAAGCGCTCGCATTCTCGCGAACTTTTTGATTGTTCATGCTGCGAAGAACATCGTCGCCCACAGAGACAGCATCGAGAACAATCTAGCTGATCGAGTGCTGAGGCAGCGATTGCAATAAGGGAACTACTTGTATAAATGCAAGTACATGTATAAATACTCACTCTTCAGCAGTGCTTTGTAACACTTTATCGGCAGAATTGCGTAGACTCAAGTGGAGAAGTGCACTCCAACAAGAAAGCGAAAGACCTCGATGTCCTCACCCCTTATCAAGTGACATGGCGGGTACTTGATCATCCGGGATGAGACAGCTGTGCAGAGTTGCGTCTCCACTGTTGTTCAAGCACTGCTCGAACGGACCTGCCTCAAGGAGGTCCGTTTTTTTTTTTTAACTCCCTGAGGAAGCAAGGCATGAATTTACTCTTGGGAGATGAAGACGAGCAAGTCAAGGAGGCGGCGCTGTCTTTCATCGACGAGTTCGAGCGCAGCAATGAGAGCGACGGTAACGAGACACTTCTAGCAACTGCTCACGAGAGCGTACCGTCGACTCGATCAAAGTCACGCGCAAGGAAAGCTTCACGCGAAGCGAAGGCCAGGAAGCGAGCGGAGATAAACGAACGGAAGAGAATGCTTCGGAAAGCTGGCATCTATGGCGACCCCAACAAGGCTCGGAACGCGCAGACGCGAGAGATTGCCTTCCTTCGAGAAGAACTGAAGAAACTCACTCTTGACCTGCAGATCTTACAATGCCGGCGATCGGAGGCTTCAAGAGTCATAGTGCCTGTGAACGCGTCGGCCCCTCTGATTCCAAGTATGTGGCAGAAGCTAGCAGAGCGACAGCGTCTCCGTCGAGAGGAAGCAGAGACCAGGAATTTACGCCTAAGACTCTCTGTGGAGCGCCATCAGAAGCTGGCAATCGATCTCAGCAACTTGGCTCGGAAGCGAGCACGCCAGCTGGCCAACGAGTACGAGTCGATGATGAATCACTTTGCTCATCCGGACCATCATATCGTACGAGCTTTGAACTTCAGCGCAGGGAACAGCGATTTTCTAGAGCTATTCCACCATCTCGCTGCTGCCTATCAAGATATGGACTCCATTTTCGAGGCGAATGGTCTTGCAAGCATGGATATATCGATCGGCGACGTTCATATGCGAGAGAGTACCAAGGGCAAATACCGCTACCTCGAATTCTTCAGCAACAATGTTCTTCCATTCGAGCTGCAAGCAACGAAAGAGGCTACATGGGATTACTTCCGCGGTGTGGAAAAACATTTAGGGTACGGGAACTTCTATGAGAAGGCAGCAAAGGTAGGTGGGCTATGTTGTGGTGGTGGTATCGATCCTTCATTAACCTTTGTATTTGGCGTCGATAAGGATCTGGACGAACCGTACACGATCATTGAAGACTTGACGAAGGAGCTGTACTCCAACACGATATCCGCATCAAGCAGGTCATTCGACGCTCCGTTGAAGCTGAGCGCGACGTCGTGATCCGGTTTTATCGAGCTGTGCCTGTAGAGATCAAGCATAAGCTGCTGAGCAGACTAACATATCACCTGCAGGGCTACGCAGTGACAATGCAGGCACCCAACTCAACCCCAGAGCACGAGCTGTCCATTCTGCAGTTGTGCACACTGGTTTCTTTTGACGAAGCAGAAATCGAGGCGGTTTGCGACGCGTGTAGCCTCCGCGCGTTTATCGACTTTCTCGTCGCCCACACAGCACAGAACACACGGGCACACTGCGAAATAATCGGGAATGCATTAGCTGACCAAGCCATCGCACGCCACATGCAAGGCAGTGTTCGCTACTAAAATACCTCTGAACAATAGCTTTTGCTGAAATTTGCGCAAGTTCTTCGTGCCCGTCAGGGCATTTTTCTGGAGGATAGATTGATTGATAATTTATGTTGTATTGGCCAAGGAACTTTGGTGCGGAAGTTGACCGAAACGCACTGCAACTCTCAACAAAAGTGTCGCACTCTTCTTGAACTCATCATGACCCTCTTCGCGTCCACACGAGCTCATTGCGAGTGTCATCAAGGACAGCTGTCACGATTCGTTATCACGAACCCCTTCATTTCCGTTATTCTTTTACTTACAACCGTGATAAGCCATGGCCTCAGAAGACGACGAGGAGGCCTTCCGGGCCGCACTGTCCTTCGTGGACGAGTTTGTGCTTGACGAAGATGTCACTGGCGGGTCTTCCTCCAGTGAACAGCTCCCAGGGACCGCGTCGATGCAGCCGCGGTCCTCGGCTTCAGTGGTCGTGGACCCGAATGAGCTCAAGCAGCGGCGGCGCCAGCAGATCAACGAGAGGCGGAGGCTGCTGCGCAAGGCCGGCGTCTACGCAGACCCCAATCGCGCGCGCAATGGACAGAGGGCAGAGATCGCGTGCCTTCGAGAGCAGCTCGAGAAGCTTCAGCTCGACCTCCAGGTCCTGCAAAAAGTGAAGACCAAGCCAGCGAGGAGACCGCAGAGACAACAACGGTCCGGCGCAACAAGCGTGACCACGCTGACGTGGCAAGCCCCTTGTGTGTGGCAAGAACTAGCCAAGCGACAGAGAAGTCGTCGAGAGGAGACAGAGCGGGAGAACATCCGCCTGAAGCTTGCTGTGCAGCACCAGCGGAAGCTGGCGGAGGCGCTGAGCGACTTGCTAAGAAAGCGAGCTGATCTCGTGGTAAGGTTTGCTGCGTTATCTTCTCGTGTTGTTAGCTTGTCTGGAGCTTGAGCTAACGGTGTGGTGGTTTGGCGCTCTAGACGAAGGAGTGTGGAGCTTTGACGAGCCAACCATTCTTAGAGCACCATATCGTGAACGTGCTGAATGTGGACGGAGACATGGAAGAAGACTTTCGAAGGCTTATCCGACACCTGGAGACTGCGTATCGGGGCTTGGATGCGGTGTTTACAGCCAACGGTCTGGCGAGCCCGACGCTTTCCCCCGGTGACGTTCACTTGCGCGAAAGCGTCGACGGCAGATACCTCGAGTGCTTTAGTCACAAGTCGCTACCTTTTGATATGCGCGCGACTACCGAGGCTATCTGGCAACACTTCAAAGGAGTCGACAAACACTATGGCGCCGGCAGTCTCTACAAGAAAGCTGCAAAGGTGGGTGCCAGGTACTGAAGTTGGCGCTGGCTGCATTGATACAGAGCTAACTGTGCGTTGTGTTCTCCATGGCCACAGAATCTTGACGAGCCATACACGATCATCGAAAACTTTACGAAGGAGCTATACGCTGACACGTCTCGAGCTGACATCAAGGTTAAGCAAGTCGTGCGGCGTTACATGGAGACTGACCGCGACGTCGTGATTTGGGTCGCACAAGTAGCGCCCGCCCAGATTAAGCACAAGCTACTTCGTGGCTTCACATATTATCTTCGCGGCTACGCAGTGACGAAGCGGTCACTGGACTCCACCACAGGTCATGAGCTCGCGGAACTTCAGCAGTGCTCGCTGATTTCCCTTGACCGAGACGCCCACATGAAGCTCGGCACAGCAAATCTGCATGCTCTGACCAACTTTCTGGTGGCGAACACCGCACAAAATATCCGCTCACACCGCGAGTGCATTGAGAACATCCTCCTTGACCAGGCTGTGGCAAGCCGCATAGCCAAAAGTGGCTAGAAATTAATGACAATATTCGTCAGTGTACAATTAGACGCATTTTTGCACTTCCCGATGGCATTTCTGCAGGATGACGACGACGCCTTCGAGGCTGCGCTGTCGTTCCTGGACGAGTTCGCGTCTGGATCGTCAGTGGCGGACGACGCCTCGCCCCCATGCTGGGGCGTGTTCAACCAGGATATATGGGCGCTGGAGACTGAAGATCCGCAGAGGACCAAGCGCACACGCCACGGAGGTCGAGGGAGGAACCAGTTGAGCGCAGAAGACAAAGAGAGGCGGAGGGTAGAGTTCAACGAGAGGAGGAAGCTGCTGCGGAAGGCGGGGGTCTATGGCGACGCGAACAGGGCGCGGAACGAGCGGCGCGCGAGATCGCCCAACTGCGGGAGGAGGCGGAGAAGCTGCAGATCGACCTGCAGATTCTGCAGACACGGCACCAGAACACGGATACCACCCAGAGCACGGAGAAGAAGGGGGAAAGACATGATGCGCTGAGCAAAGTGAACGCTGGGACGCAGCCCACGAGCATGTGGCAGGGGCTGGCGGACCAGCAGCGTCGCCGCCGCCAAGTGGCAGAGCGAGACAACGTGCTCTTGAGGCTCGCTGTGGAGCGGCAACGGAAGGTGGCAAGCGACTTGACCAGGCAAATGCAACGGCGAGCGGCCCAGTTGGTACGTGGGATATTGTTCCTAGTGTTTGTCGGTTGGGAGACCATCACGTTAACATGTTTGCCTTCTTGTAGACGAACGAGTGTGCGTCTCTGATCACGACGGCGCCTTCCAGTCACCACTCCTTCAATGTGCTCGACTTCCATGGCGACTTGGAGGGCTTTCGAGGCCTTTTTAGCCGCCTGGACGATGCGTACCGAAACGTGGACAACGTGTTCATGACGAACGGTTTGGCTGGAATGACGGTACCTCCTGGAGACGTTCACGTCCTCAAGGGCGCCGACGGTAAATCTCTTGAGTTCGTGAGCTACAAGGTGCTTCCCTTCGACGTGCGTGCCACTGCAGAAGCTACGTGGATCCACTTCAAAGGCGTCGAGAAGCACCTAGCTAACGGCAATCTGTACGAGAAGGCGGAGAAGGTTGGTGTCTGTCGTCCTAACTGCTCGATTGTAGTCCTGCCAAACACTCACAAGTTGCTTTGTGTGCTGCTTTATGTGGGGAACAGGGCCTCGACGAGCCGTACACGATCATCGCAGACTTCAAGAAGGAGGTCTACTCCAGCAGCTCTCGGGCGGACATCAAGGTGAAGCAAGTCATCCGTCGCTACGTAGAGGAGGACCGCGACATCGTGCTCTGGGTCTCACGCGCTGTTCCCATCGAGATCAAGCACAAGATTCTTCAAGGGCTGACGTACAGTCAAACCTGTTTATATGAGGCCCTGTTGGTGACCATCTACTACAATGACTCATATAAAATGGACTCAGTTAAAATAATTATGTGGTGCACGTAAAGAAATCGTGCATAGTTCGCTGCCGCTTTGCCTTCACCGTAGTCTCTCGAACCAAAGCGGTCACGGTCTGTAAAGCTCTTCGTTCTCTGTCAGTCTGCTCTCCGCATTGCAGCAGAAATGCAGCCAGCTCCATGCAGTGTCTCAGAGCAATGGCAGGTTGAACTGCGGGTTCCTGTTCCTCCTCTTCCTCCTAAGCGCTCCGCCAGCTCATGCGCCTTCAGCAGGAGCACGTCGTCAGCCATCGCCGTTTTAGCTTCGTTCTGAAAGAAAAATTCCCTCAGTTCCCGCTCGAACTGAGGGAATTTCACTCGGCGCCGCTTGGTCGCACTCAGGTCGACGTGGCTGAAGTAGGAAGAAGGCAGGTTGCGCAATCGGGCGAGTGTGGCACGGCTGACCCGGGCCTTGAAAGTTGCGTAGATCCACTCGGCGAGCATGGGGTTGTTCATGCCAGGATTCTGCTTGAGCTTTAGGTGCACTTGGAGCTTTTGTTTTAGCGTCAGACAGGTGCGAGGAGACATGGCGAGCGAAGAAGGCTTGCGGTAGGCGTTGAGTGTTGAGCAGTGGTGCTTTGAAGAGTGTGTGGCCGTGAGCAGTGTGAATCAAATAAACAGGTGAGACCTAATTTGGTCCCCAAAAATGTGACTCATATACCTTGTATGCATATAAACAGAGATCATACAAAAACTAAGTGAAATATTTGGTAGCGACAAAGCCTGCATCAAATAAACGGCATGGCTCAAATAGAGAGGATCATATAAACAGGTTTGACTGTACCATCTTCGTGGCTCGCGGTGACCAGGCGCTCACCCGAGTCCACCCCAGACCGAGAGGTCTCCGTCTTGCAGCTTTGCTACATGGTGTCTCTCGACCAAGACGTCGACGTACAGTGCGACGCCGTCAACCTGCAGGCGCTCATCAACTTCCTCGTGGCCACCACAAAGCAGAACATCCGGGCGCACCGGGAGCGGATCGAGAATGCTTTGATCGACCGATCTCTAGCACAGCGCAAAATATAGCGGTAGACAGCTGACATTTTCCCTAAACTGCAGCCGACGTTCCTGTGGGGGCAGTGCGTGGCATGGCGCTAGTAGATGACGACGCGGCCTTGGAGGCTGCTCTGTCGTTCCTGGACGACTTTGTACCGAGCGCCGCTGCGCGTCAAGGCTCATTGTCTCCGCTTACGGACGACTCGAACAACTCGAACGACTCTGGCGTGTGCACCACGCCGAAGGCCAAGCGGGCGTCTACGGCGACGCCAACCGCGCGCGTAACGAACGCTCACGCGAGATCGCTTACCTCCGGGAGCAAATGGAGAAGCTGCAGATCGACCTGGAGGTTTTGAAGACTCGGCAGGCCCAAGAGCAGCAGCAGAAAGAGAAGGACGAAGCGAATGCGACGGCGTTGGTCAGGAGTCGACGCAGATCAGGGGCATGTGGAAGGGACTCGCGGAGCAGCAGAAACGCCGCCGGGAGGAGACTGAGCGAGACAATGTGCTCTTGCGACTCGCTGTGGAGCGCCAGACCAAGGTGGCGGACAGTCTGCGCAGCTTGATGCAGAAGCGAGCGGTGCAACTGGTACGAAGAGTATGCTCAACGCTCTCATCGGAGAGTTTTTTTCACTCACTTGTATGTGCGCGTGTGTGCGTGCGTTTCACTTGCAGACGAATGAATTCTCGTTGTTGATGACTTTGGCGCGCTCGAAGCACCATGTAGTAGACGTGTTGCGGCTGGGTGGCGACCTGGACGACTTTCACGGACTCTTTCAGCGCCTCGAGGCTTCGTATCGGAGGCTTGACGAGGTATTCATGGCGAATGGCCTCGCTGGGACGAGGATCTCGCCGGTCGATGTGCACGTTCGAGAAGGCGTTGATGGCAACTTCTTTGAGCTGTCGGCCTACAAAACGCTGCCTTTTGACGTGCGCTCAACCGCGGAGGCGTCCTGGAGACACTTCAAAGGAGTTGAGAAGCATCAATGCAATGGCAGTCTGTACACAAAAGCCGAGAAGGTACACGCTAATCCCCTGCTTGTAGCAGGTAGAATGGTCTGCTAATATTGACTGCGGTGACCTGTTCCTCGCTCTTGTCAGACGGATCTCAACGAGCCGTTCACGCTCATCTCGGACTTCAAGAAGGAGATCGTTTCCAACAGCTCTCGGGCCGACATTCGCGTCAAGCAAGCCATCCGACACTACGTGGAAGAAGACCGCGACATCATTGCCTGGACTTCGCGGGCTGACGTACATCTTGCGGGGCTACGCAGTCACCAAACGGTCTCCAGAATCGACTCCGGACCGAGAGCTCTCGGTACTGCAGCTCTGCTACATGATCTCCATCGACCGCGACATCGAAACTACGTACGGGGTCGACGACGCGCGTACCATCACAGACTTTATGATCGTCAGCATCGGCCAGAACTTGCGAGCCCACCGCGAGTTCATCGAGAACGCCCTGGTCGACCAAGCTCTATCATCTGGTCGCACCCTAAAAACCTAATTTTTGTCGATCGAAGTTCACCGAACAGTTTATCCGTTGATAACACAAGCTTACGTACAGTTGAGATGGCTCTGCTGGACGACGACAATGCATTCGAAGCTGCGCTGTCCTTCCTGAATGTCGGAGACCTTGAGCTTTATGCGGACAGGATGAGACGCTCCTGCCGCTTCATAATGCGCACGAGTCCTCTCCCAGCCAAACGACACAGACGCAGACTCAAGTACAAGTACCGGCAAGACAACGCTCAGAGGAAGAGAAGCTGAGGCGGAAGAAAGAGTTCAATGAGAAGAGGAAGATGCTGCGCAGGACCGGCGTCTACGGCGACCCGAACCGGTCGCGCAACGAGCGTAAGAAGGAAATCGCGGTCTTGCGCGAGCAGCTGCAGAAGGTCGAAGGCATTACAGAGTAGAGCGACCGAGCATTCAAGCCAACAAGGTGCTACAGGAGAGGGTGGAGATGAAGTGGTGATGATACCGAGAGTGTGGCAGGAGATGGCGGCTCGGCAACGACTCCGACGGGAGGAGGCTGAAAGCGAGAATATTCGCTTGAAGGTGGTCGTGGAGCAGCAGCAGAAGGTGGCGGACAGTCTGCGCAGCTTGCTACGGAAGCGAGCGACTCATTTGGTACGCTGCGACCTTCTTGTGAGCTACATGCACTTGTTACTGACCCCACTGCGCGTACTTCTTCCTGCTACAGATGAAAGAGTATTCAGCTTTCACAGACCCCGCTTTCACGAGGCACTACATTGATCGAGTCCTGGACTTTCGTGGAGATATTGGGGGCTGTTCAGACATCTTGATGCTGCCCGCTTGGAGCTGGATACCATGCTTCTGGCCAATGGTCTGGCAAACATGACAATCTCGCCGGGTGACGTGCATATTCGGGAAGACTTCGACGGCAAGTACATGGAGTTTTTCACCTACAAGGAGCTGCCGTTCGGGCTGCAGGAGACTCAAGAGGTCGCATGGGACCACTGGAAAGGAATGGAGAGGGCAACGGTGGCCTGTACCAGAAATCGGCAAAGGTGTGTTAGTCCTGAGCGACCAGTAAGTGCATGGAATCTCTAACCAAGTGCTGCGTTACATTTCCCCCTTCGGGATATCGATCAGCCGTACACGATCATAGAGGACTTTACTAAGGAGCTGTTCTCAAACTGTGCTCGAGCTGACGTTCAAGTGAAGCAAGTGATCCGACGCTACGTCGAAGGCGACCGCGACATTATAATCTGGGTTGCACGGTTAACCCCAGTAGAAATCAAGCACAAAATGCTGCGCGGCTTGACCTACAACCTTCGAGGCCAAGTGGTGATCAAGCGGTCCCCTCACTCCACTCCAGACCAGGAGGTTTCTGTGCTTCAGCAGTGTTCGCTCATCTATCTGGACCATGAAGCCCGACTTCGATACGATCCGTCGAGTCTGCGGGCACTTGTAAACTTCCTGACCGTCCTTGCAGCGCAAAACCAACGAGCCCATCGTGAACTCATCGAAAACAATTTGCTCCACCGAGCTGTCAGCAAAACGCATCTCACGCGTAGGCCAAGCTCACAGATTGCGTTTCGAACTCGTCTGGACAGGAAACATTAGATATGGAAAAATACATGAAACGGCATGTTTTGTATTAGTGTACGTGCAACAAACATTGGGAGGAAATGTAGGCGTCATGGGTGCATTTTGACCGCCTGATCCATCAAAACGTTCTCGATCAGCTCCTGGCTTGCCGTGATGTTGCCGGCTACAGTGCCCAGCATGAAGTCAGTTAGTGCACGCACAGCCGCAGGGTCGTACACGGTGTGATCTTCTTTCTCGGGTGACACGAGGGAACACAGCTGAAGAAGCGAGAACTCCCGGTTTGGTTTGGATACCTTTGCTCGCTTCGTGACAGCATATCCCTGATGACGGAAGCCAAGACCTTTAACACGTTGGTCGTCAAATTCTAGCGGAACAACACTAGCAACCCAGATCACAATTTCGCGATCTTCCTCCACGTAGCGCCGCAACACCTGCTTCGCATGGAAGTCTGCGCGTGCACTATCAGCGAAGAACTCTTTCGCAAAGTCTTCGATGATCGTGTCCGGCGTATCTGGGGTCTCCAAATGCTTTATGCAACCACAGAAACGAAAGGTCAATTAAATACTAGTACGCTGATCGATCAATCTGTGGCGGCTTCTCACCTTTGCCACCTTCCCCTCGTACATGTTACCGCGATGCTTCTCCGCCCCCTTAAAGTGGTCCCACACGGCTTGGGCCGTTGCACGCATTCCAAACGGCATGACCTTGTTCGCAAAAATGTCCAGGTACATGCAGTCGGCGCCCTCGCGCATTCGAGCGTCACGGTGCGTGGTCTCCATTGTCGCCAATCCGTTAGCAGCGAAGACAGTATCCACCTCACGGTACGCCCTGTCAAGATGAGCCAACAGGTCCTTGAAATCGTTCACGTCCGCACGGAAATCCAGTGTGCGTCCCTGCGAATACTTGGACTTTTTAGTTTGTGATAGACTCGAGCACTCCACAACCTAAATTGCCAACAACAACGCAGACACCACTCCATCATCATCAATAGCCAACCAGCCAATACACAAACCGTGCCTGCACCGACCTGTTGCTTTGCTCTCTTCTGTAACAGACTCTCCAGCCCTTTCGCCATCTTAATCTGGTTCTCCAGGATGAGTTTGAGCCGGACATTTTCACGCTCTGCCTTCTCCCTCCTCCTGCGTTGGCGACACGCCACTTCCTTCCACACCGTCGGCACTTGCACAGGATCGTACACTGACATGGTCGAGTCCATGGCTTCATTCTCTGCCACAGTCTCTGTGCTCTTCTTCTCCCCATCTTGTCGAATAGCTCGCGTCTGCGCCCTCGGGTGGAGCTTTATCGCCTTCAGCTCTAGTTCTAGCTGCGCCACCTTCTCTCTAAGATACGCCAGCTCGATCTTCCGCTCATTTCTGGCTCTGTTGGGGTCTCCTCTAGTCACAGGCTTCTTAGGCCCAGTCGTTTTCTTCCTGCCTCTGGTGACGGTCTTCCTCTTCGTCGACACTTGTCCCGCGGCTGGCAGGCCGAGTTCAAGCCTCGCAGTCGGTTCGTTCGAGAGATTGAACGCGGGCGAGGAGGGAGATGCCATCGATGTGTCGCTTCCTGCCCCGGGAGACGCATACGCGGCCCCTAAAGTAGGCGCAAGCGGCGGGAGACTTGGTGATAGCAGCTCGATGTCATCGACTGGTCCGGACGCTAGGAACGGAGAGAAGGCGGCGCCGGCAGCTCCGGACATGGAGGGGGAAGCCGTGAACAGGGAAGTGTCGATGGAGTAGTGCTCCACGAATGACAGCGCCGCCTCGAAGGCGCTCACGGCGTCATCGTCCTCCAGGAAGGCCATGCGTTGATTAGAGTTCTACACGATTGTACTGCACTTTTTGCGACGCGAAAAAGACAGTTAAACGAATCACCGGAAAAATGGCACATTCTGATTGGACCACGTTGAATACTGTAGGTCCATACATACATCGATATTCTAGATTCAGATTTGTTTAGTTACGGTATCCATTTGATTCACTCACTTTTACGTCGCTTCTTATAGGGCCCATACCCTCATTTACTTATTGTGAAATCGCTAAATTTGCCTATTTTGCTCGTAAATCGATCGATTAAGTAACAGAGCTCATAATTCGCAGATATATCATAGTTCACAGCACCGACTGCCCAATCAAAATTCAGTTGTGTTATAAATAAAACGCCAATTTTTTTACCTTTAATTCAATGCTATAGCTCATAGAATCCCCAAACCAGCCATCTATAAGAGAATTCGCGCCAACTCGCCCTCACAATTGCATTTCGCGCCAAGCCATCACCTCGATCAGCAAAACCCAGCTAGAAAGCCTGCCCTACCGCCATGCCACGCACAGGAAGAAAGAGGACCACTGGCAATGGCTCGAAACCCAAGGTCTACAAACGAGTGGCAGCGCTTCAAGCTGGGTGGCGGTGGTGGCTCCCTAAGCTGGTCGCACACTTAGCCCCAATCAGCTCTCCAGAAGCATCCATGTGTAGCAAAGCCTCTTCTTAGAGCCCACCTGAGAGCGCTCTAGGCTTGGATTGAAGCGGGTAATCGTTTCCTCCATGGTATGACAGTCAAGGTAGGGGCGCATGGCATAGGTGCAACCCTGCCCACTGTCGCTGAGGAACAGCTTATGAGGTGGGTGACTGACCTGCGAGCAGATAGCGTTCCTGTGACAGGGCTGATGTTGAAGCTACAGGCTCGTGATCGTTATGCGGCAACCGGGCTTCCATGTGGAGCTTTTACGGCTTCGTGTTCGTGGAGGAAACACTTCCTACGCCACCACAAGCTGTTAATTCACAGGAAAACGCACGAGGGACAGACTACCCCGCAAGAGCAAGCGAGAAACTTGCCGACTTCAGCCGCTAAGTGCAAGAAAAAATGAATGAGATCAAGATCACTAAGGTTTACAACGCGAACCAGACGGGTACGCATCAGCCTAGACTGTTATGATGACAAGTACTAACCTATTGTATGAAGGTGTGAACTATGAGTACGTTCCTAAGGCAACTGTCAACAACAGAGGCGCCAAGACCGTCTGGGTGAAGTGCGCAGGAAAGTTAAAGGAGCGCGTGACCGCGATGCTGCTGGCGGATAGTCACGGCAACAAGGCGGACCCTTCCTGGTCTTCAAGACGCGGCCATCCAAAGTTGCTGAGAGAGCAAGATAGATCACGATTTTCCGCCAAGGGTTTGGTCGCCAGCTCTGGGACGAACTCCACACCCAGCAGGTAGGTGTCCAGATCTACGGCAACCTCGCTGGGTGGTAGAACAACGAGTTGTCTATCGAGTTTCTGTGCTATCATTTCGGTCGCCGGGAGAATATGCACGAACCCGTGCTGCTTCTATGGGACGACTTCTCTGGACATTAGCGCCAAGATGTACTAATCTGTGCTAGAATGCTCAATGTCGAGCTCATGAAGGTCCTCCCAGGCTACACGTACGTGTGCCAGCCGGCGGACGTGGCTTGGAACCGCCCGCTCAAGGAACACCTGCGCAACCAATGGGTCCAGTTTCTCCTAGCACAAGTCCGCTCATCAAGTCGCGAGGCGGCATTCAAAATGACCGCACCCTCAAGGTCTGACGTCATCGCCTGGATCAAGAGTGCATGGACATCTCTAACGACGGCCACAATCATCGGTGGCTTCAAGAAGGCGAGGCTCGTTGAACTACAAGAGCAGGAGGAACAGGCTACGCCCGAGCCAAATTGGAGCGCGCTTATCAGTCTTCTTCAGCAGGAGCGCGTGCCAATGTGCAGCGGGGCTGCCGTAGCTATGCGTCAGAGGAAGCTTAACAGACTCACAGAGTCAGCTTAAGATAGCCCGTTCTAATACCAGAACGTACGAGTCCGTACACCTAACGGACTCCAAGAGTCAACCCTTAACTCTTAACTGTGTGAATCTCAAACTGAATGTATTTCCCTTTATTGCGGCAAAACCGCCTACGGTGTAAATGTATCCGGTTCACTATCTAGCATAGTGAACCCTAGTCATATGCATAATCAGTGGCTCTGAAGGCATGTACTGATTCTCCTACTGATTTAGGTTAGACAGTGTGTACCCACTTCGTAACCCTTCGGGTAACTCTCGTGTAACCCCGTTACACCCTTCACCAAACCGTGGACACGGGTATTCACGCTTAACGGTCAACCACCGGGTCTTGTTCCGTCAAGCCTCCTTCTCGAACGAGTCAATCCACATCGCGTGGACTTCTCTGAGAACTTCTCGGCGCAACGCGCCCTCACATGACTTCAAGTCATAAAGCCTTTTGGTCTTTCGACCGCAGACAGCCTCTCGCGAGATCCGCCTCGGAGCCTCGCTCCTCTCGTGCTGCTGCACTGTGTGCCTCCGCACCTCCGCGAACGCCAGCGCCCGCGCGCACACCCTCGACGCCTTCCAGGCTCTCGGTGTCCGAGTACTTCGCGGCGCAACGCCTGAAGCGCAGCTCGCAGCGCACAAGCCCCAGCTCTCCTCGAGCATCAACCCGCCAGATCATGGATCCTAGGGAACTCTTTGGTGAAGAGGGCGAGGTGGACGAGTCCATGGAGGGTTCTCCGAACCGAGGAGATGCGTCCCCACTCACGCGACGCTCCCGGAGCCGCGGTGACGCTTCGCCCACAACGTCGACACGCCGTGAAGCAGGCTCGCCGGCCCCAGTTGGCTCTCCGAGCCGTCGCGATCAAGAGGGCCCCGCGCGCACGCCTCCTGTGCGCTCGCCGAGCCGTCCACCTGCAGAGCGCGGTGCGCCGTCGAGGGAGGGGCCGCGGCCACCGCTGCGAACTCCGAACCCGTTCCCTGAACGCTCTTCCGGCCTCTACGAGCTGCGCGCGCTCACTGAGCCACGATATTCGCCATCTCGTGGTGAGGGCGTGCCCCTGGGCCCCGTCATCTCCAACCCTTTGGACGAAGCTCAGTCCGAGCAGGTTGCGGCGCAGATGGCTCCCATGCGCTCCCAGCGCCCCGAGCTGCGGCCTCTGCTGAACCCCAGCACTGCCGACTACGGCTTCCGGCCTCGCGACCCCGCGGAGGCTTGTCGCCAGGCGTTCCAGCAGTCTCTCGCGCTGCACACCATTGGGCCCGCGGCCCGTACTCCGGAGGAGCTCTCACTGCGTACATCTCTGCGAGAACGGCTCCTCACTCCACAATCTACGACTGTCGCGGAGTCGCCAGGCGTTCCAGCAGTCTCTCGCGCTGCACACCATTGGGCCCGTGGTCCGTACTCCGGAGGAGCTCTCACTGCGTACATCTCGGCGAGAACGGCTCCTCACTCCACAATCTACGACTGTCGCGGAGTCGCCAGGCGTTCCAGCAGTCTCTCGCGCTGCACACCATTGGGCCCGTGGCCCGTACTGCGGAGGAGCTCTCACTGCGTACATCTCTGCGAGAACGGCTCCTCACTCCACAATCTACGACTGTCGCGGAGTATCGCGAGAGGCTGCGGCTGCAAGCCCAGCAGAAGTCCGTGCCCGCCATGTGGACGTACCAGGTGGTACTTAGCCCGGGGGAAGACTCAATCGAGTACGAAGCTCAGTTCGAGTCTTGGGCCGAGCACAGCCGAAAGCTCAGCTCCATGGACGCTCTCCGAGCCAGCTTCAGTGAAGTGGATGTTCGCATTGAACGCGAGCTCCGCTTCGATTTCGCGAAGGTCCGAGCCAAGCGCAGCCTCTCGGCACTCACCCAGCCGCAGACCCAGTTTAGCGCTGCGCGCTTCGCTCCTTCGAGCACTCCAGCCGCTCCTTCCCGCGAGGGAGTGAGCGCTGTGGCTCAGGGTCAGCCTCGGAGCAATGTGGCTGACCCAGCAGCTCCCCAGCTTATTGCCGGGAAGCGCGGGACGGCCGGCGTGCCGCCTTGAGCCCTCAGGGCGCTGGTGATGAAGCTGATCAAAACCGTCCACGACGTCTGGGCAGTCTTGGCGGAGGGGCACCTCAAACTCCCATGAGTTCTCGGAGTGAGGGTACCCTCCCCATTTCGCCAGATACTGGTTTTGACCCCGGCACCGCCGCTTCGCCAGGAGGCGCTCCACATGGTAATGTAGATTCCCATGCTCATCGAGCAGGGCCGGTGGAGGCCGCTGTGGGGTCCTTCGCGACTCAAAGTGAGCTCTTGGAGGTGCGGCAGCAGGCGGGTCCCCTTCGGGATCATATCCACGACGTCGATGCACGTCTGGTCCGGACTGCCACCGAACTCGACGAGCTCGCCGAGCGGACGCGATGGATCGAGGTGCCTCGAGCGGTCTGGGACCGCCTTGGGGCCCTGGAGGACTGGGTGCGATACTATCGCGATCGCGATGAGCAACGTGGCCGGGAGCTCGGGGAGATACAGCGTCAGCAGGCTGTGCTTCAGGGTCAGCTCGACCTCCTGGCCCGCATGCAGGCTCCGACTGCCGCGACTCCTGGCCTGCGGCTCTCGCTGTGCCCGCAGCACCTCCGGCGCCGATTCTTCCGCCTGTGTCTGCGGTGCCCATGTGGGTGGTCGCGTCCTCGACGCCTGCGACTGCGTCCTCGACGACCGCGACCTCCGCGCCTGTGACCTCGTCACCCTCGGTGCACCTGCGTCGGGTCCTGGTATGGCTTGAGCAAGCCCACGTAGAAGACGGGGTTCGTCCGCATCTTCTTCGGAAGATTGAGCGTGTACGCAAGGCCCTTCTTGGCCACAACCTTGAAAGGTCCGATGAAGCGCGGGCGCAACTTCGTCTTGAAGACGGCAGACACTGCATGTGTAGGTAGGTTCTTAGCATTAAGCAACACCAGGTCCCCGACCTCATAACTTTCAACATTGCCTCTGCCCCTGGCATCTGCATGTTCCTTTTGCTTGTCTTGGCTCTCAGCCATTGTGTCACGCACATGTCGTAAGACACTGAGACGCGACGACAAGAAAGCGTCAACCTGTTTACGAACAGTATCCGGGCTGACATCGGCTAGCCGATCAGCTAAATCGGCTTCTCCTCCCCCATCAAGCCCGAGGCCACCACGTGGCGGCGTCAGCGGGACGCGGGGATGAGACAAACTGTTCACGTAGAACGGCGTGTAGCCTGTCGAGGCGTGTACGGCGTTGTTCAACGCGAACTCAACGAGTGGCAGTATGGCGCTCCAGCGCTTCGGCGTCTCGGCGCAAATGCTGCGGAGCACGTCCTCGACGACGCGATTCACGCGCTCTGTCTGACCA
The DNA here is from genome assembly GCF_000149755.1 of Phytophthora sojae. Taxonomy (NCBI): domain Eukaryota; phylum Oomycota; class Peronosporomycetes; order Peronosporales; family Peronosporaceae; genus Phytophthora; species Phytophthora sojae. The sequence continues at coordinate 4,911,653 of NW_009258115.1, forward strand.
TCGGTCTGCGGATGGTCCGCCGTGGACATGTCCAGCTTGGTGCCAAGCACCGCAAAGACCGCGCTCCAGAAGCTGCCCGTGAAGCGGGGGTCTCGGTCCGAGACAATTGACTCAGGGAGTCCGTGTTGTCGAAACACTCGGTCCAAGAACAGCGTTGCTGTACGTTTACCATCGATGGTATCCGGCACAGCCGCAATGTGAGCCATCTTGCTCAGTCGGTCCACGAAAACCACTACTCCAGTGTTGCCCGCCGCATCCGCCGGCAGGCTAAACACAAAGTCCATACTCATGGATTGCCAACAGCCCGAAGGGACAGGCAAACTCTCCAACGGCGCTGCAGCATGAGGTGACGACTTCGCTCGCTGGCACGTCTCGCACGTGCGCACATAAGTGCTCGTCCACTTGTACAGCTTCGGCCACCAGTAGTGGGTGCTCACCGAGCTGTAGGTCTTCTCACGGCCAAGATGACCGGCCAGCGGCGTGTCGTGTGCCTCATAGAGGATGCGGTACTTCAGATCCTCATCATGAGGGACGACCACGCGGGGCGTATCCTCGGGGCCAGTGTTGTAGAACAACAGGCCACCATCGAGGGAATAGCGGTGTAGCCGCGCGCGTAGCCGCGCTGACAATTCCATGACCGAGTCTTGAAACTCCTTGCTCCCCAGAGCCTTCACCAACGCGACACAGGTGTCGTCCTTAGCATAAGCCGTTCGGATCAAATCCGGTAATGACGAAGTCACGGTCGTTAGATGAGCCAGCTCATAATCCGGCCTGCGCGACAGCGCGTCCGCAAGGACATTCTGCCTGCCAGGCTTGTACTTCACCTCGAAGTTGTACTCCGCGAATAAGGACAGCCAACGGGCCATCCTTTGCGAGAGGTGAGGCGACTGAGTCGCAGTGCGTAACGACGCATGATCCGTGTAAATCATGAACGGCTGAGAGCCCAACAGGTGCACCCTGAACTTGACGAGCGCATACTTCATCGCAAGTAGCTCTTTGTCATGGACAGGATAGTTCTTCTCCACAGCCTTCAGCTGGCGAGATTCGAACGCCACCACGCGCTCGCGCCCCTCGGCGTCTGCTTGCAGCAGTGCACAGCCGATGACAAAGTCCGAGGCGTCACAGGCGACACTAAACGGACGAGCGGGGTCTGGCAGAGCCAGAATAGGCGCATGAAGGAGACTGTCCTTAATGGCCGCGAACGCATCTTGATGCTCGGTGTTCCAACACCACTCCGCATCCTTCTTCAGGAGATTGGAGAGTGGCCGAGCCATCTCAGCGTAGTTCTCGCTGTACTTGTGCAAGTAATTGGCCAAGCCAAGCCACGTGCGAAGATCCTTTTGGTTCATGGGAACCGGCCAGTCAACAATGGCCTTGACCTTGACCGGGTCGGCCCTCAGGCCACGCTTCCCGATGAAGCACCCTAAGAAGGGGATCTCTTCCGCTCCGAAGATGCATTTGTCAATGTTGGCGTACAACTTGTTTTGACGCATGCATTCGAGCACAGCACGCAGGTGCTCGACATGGTTCTCCATATCAGTCTTTCCATGCTCCGCACGACTGTGGACAAAAATGTCATCGATGTACGTTTGCGCGTACGCCCGATGGGGCCTGAAGAGCTGCGTCACAAGACGATTAAACGTCGCCGGCGCGTTCGAAAGCCCTTGGGGCATCACCAACCACTCCCAGAGCATGCCATATCACCGCGGTGAGAGGAATGTCGCTCGTCCTCATGAGCAATTCGTAATATCCATCGACCAAGTCGAGCGCACTGTATATCGTACATCCTGTCATGTTGTTCTGAAGAACATCCTTCCGAGGAATCGGCGTCTGCACCGGGATGGTAGCGGCATTCAGTTTGTTGAAAGCATGCACGATACGCCACTTGCCATTCGGCTGTCTGACACAGAACGTCGGCGTAGAGTGTGGAGACTTACTCTTACGCACCATGCCCGCCTCGTGCTTCGCACGGAAGAACGCGTCAATGACGTCACACTGCTCCTTCGGCAAGGGCCACTGCCTCGTCACGCAGTACTTCGTTCCCGGAACGAGATCGATTTCGTGTCGAACACCTCGATCCGGAGGTAGCCCCGAGGGCGGCTCCTTCGAGACCACGTCCTGGTAATCCTTTACCACTTGATACAAGGGATCCGACGGGTCCTTCAGGATCGCCGATCCGCTCCGCGCATTCAGCGCCTTCTTGGTGTCTTCCAGGACAGCTTCATCCAGAAGCGAGGACGAGTTCAACTCTTCTTCGGGTCGTATGACCACTACCTCGGCCAAGTCTCCAGCCTTCAAGGCTTCGCCAAACTCGGCCAAGGACATCTCGTCCAGCTCCAGGAGAGCAGACAGTGAGGGCAAGTCGTCGAGGTTGATACCTCCGTCGACGTCGCCCGTCACTCCATTCACGAGTGTATAGAGCTGCTCGCTCTCGCGTGGAGCCTCGCCGCTCGACACGCCCTTCTCGACTCGTGAGATCGCAGACGCCTTGCGTCTCGCAGCCAGCGCTTCGCGGCGCTGCCTCCTCTTCGTGGACACCGTCCGCCCTGAAGAGCTCCGTGATTTCGCGTGCGTCTTGACGCCAGGTGTCACCACCTCGCTCAGCTCCGGGGGAGCTCCTGTGTCTTTACCGACACTGAGCGAAGAGCTGCACGATCCGCAGCCTCCACTCAGTGGATTACGTGCCACTCGACGATCTTCATCCGGGCAAAGCCCCATGTTCTTCGCCATTGTGCCGACCGCGCCCTCGCTGGCACGCAGCAGGGCGTCGCCCTCAGACGCACGCCCGCTCAGCGGAATTAGTGCCGCTCCACCTGCCGTCCGCGAGCCACGCTCGAAACGCTCGTTCTCGACACACTCAGTGTCCACCAACTCGGAAACTCCGATGCCCAGCACATTGACCGACTCGGTCCAGTGCTCGCGTCAAAAGCGCTTCTGCTTCCTAGCAAAGGTGGGTTCATGACTCGCCAATGCTCCGCCGGGAGAGAAGTGCGTAGCACCAAGGGTCTTCGACCTCCAATCGATCCAAGGCTCGTGGCGTTCCAGCCACGCCATACCAAGGATGAAATCATATCTCGAATCGAGGTCTAAGACCAGACAGCGTTCCACGCTATCAAAATCCAAAAACTTCACGCCCAGGTCCACAGGGACCTTAGGCACCGTGACACGAGTGCCCGTCGCGAGACGAACAGTGACGATGTCACTTCCGCGTGCTACCAGCGCCTCAACATAAAGCTGACTTCCGTCCATCGTAGAACGCCGGGCGTAGTTACCCGACGCTCCCGAATCGATCAAAATCGTCCATGGCTTGGTGAAGCCCTTCACCCAAGCTTGGACAACTAGCAAGCCCGGCTTGCATACACGTTCCGTGTTAGAGAGTACGGCTCTCTTCGGGGCTAAGTCCTGTCGACCTCCACCTCGCCGAGGCTCAATAGAACTTAGTTCTTCCCCAGTAGGCCGCCCCGCGCCTACTGGGACTTCTCGTTTCCCCGAGACAAACCAGAGCCCTGGCTCGAACTCGAGGAGCGGCTTGACGAAGCCTGGCGCTGATGGCTGACTAATAATGTACGGCAAATATAAATGACCAATGCTACTCCCCCGTCACTTGTAAATCGGCGTCAACCAGCAGCATGTGATGTAGCGCCTTGAGCTTTCGCCGTTGACACCCTGTCCGTCCCCGGGTTGTGATTCCTAGATAGAAAATAAAGGGCACTAGAAAGAGCGAATCTCCTGGTAAATAGGCGACCCACCCAGACAAGGGATTTATCTCGTTTCTCGCTATGGGAAATCACGGCGTCCTCGAACTCGATCAGTAACCTCACTGTGCGTACCCCCTTCAAATCGGTTGTTTGAACCAGAGGGAAGGTCAATTACAGAATATATCCTGGGTACGCTAGATTGGTTGCTTAACAAGCAATATTCCGGAGATGCTACCTGGTTCCCGGGCGGAGGTAACGCGCAACTAAAAATCCAATCAGGTCTTTCGGACCAAACCTCTAGACTAGGCTAGACCGCAGTCTGGGGGGGGGGGCGCAATAAATAAGAAAGGCCTGAAACTTCCTGGAGGAAACCCTTTCAAATGTGTTATCGAGTTTTCTGGGATAGTTTATGAGCACCCATAGAGGCTTAGTGACCGCGGACCTAGTATCTTGGAGTTCCTGGATTCTGAGGCGACTTGGGGACTTTGAAAAAAACGTTAGCCGACACTTCTAGAATAACCTTTGATCTTATTGGCGCCATTATGTTGTCGGTCACTCCATTCACCTTGACTGCAAATTGCTCATCGATCTGCCACCCGTGAGGACAATGAGGCTGCTACAGAAGCCTCTTCTCCAGATAAAGGGTCAAACCATTTCTGGAATAAGCTGAATCGGCATACATTGCACCAGGAATCTTTCTTTGATCACTGCTCTGGTTTGGGTTTGGTATATTTCGCTTCGCAATAGCCATAACCAACAGGTCAATTATTGCCATTGCAGCGATAACGTCCCAGCATGTCCACTCTGTCGACCATCAAATCATCTTGCAGTCACGGCGAAAGAGTGATCCGATCTCTTTCACTTACAAATAAATTGATTAAAATCATACCTTTTGGGTACACCGTTCATCCTAGTTTGTCGTGCCATGCCGATTTAGCGAGCACGACCTGAAAAGTGGCTCACCCTGTTTTGTATTTAAGCTTTCTAAAATTAACTATTCCTACCTACCAACATCTAAATCTACTACGCAGGCGCCCCGCCTTGTGAACGATACTGCTCGGTAGTGGACCTGTGCAACAGCAATTTTCAGCCTCACACGTAGGGTGTCCCAGGCAAACAAAAATTTGTCTCCAGCACAGTGGCCAAATGGCGCTTTTGGAGGATCCCCACTGATCACAGCGAACACCTAGGGAGGAGTCATAGAGAATGACACATGTCTTGACACGTTTATTTCACGCTTTGATGGCTTCATTGTGGACCCAGAGCGGATCCTGGGACGGAAGCACGATGAAGTACGCTTGGACTAAGTCCGCTGGCTGCAGCAACGCAATTTTATTTCTGCATTTTTCGCTAAGTGTGGATAGCGGTTGAACAATGTGGCGTCAGGCCACACCTCAGGATACGCTTTCGCAATGCATATTGTATGATCCAAACTCCCGAAATACACCTTCACCTCGACTTTGAAGAGCCGTTTGGTGCAATCCAGTACAGGAAACGCGGCACATACGCATACTCGTGTTTGTTAAGTGCCAACATGTACGACCACGCTACAAACAAATTAGTGCACTTCTTCTCCGCGGAAAAGTAGAAATGTTACGTTCCAATCGCCACAAGAACCCACCCGCCTGTACATTGAACCGCAGATTAGTGCACCCTTAAACAAAGCCGTGCTCTGCCCGGAACAGCTCTTGATTTTACGTTGTTATCGGTCATATAAGGACGAATTACTTCAGCTAGGTAGGTAAAGCTGATTTTGTAAAAGCTTAAGTAGGCCTCGACGACCCACCCGGCGGAGGAGGACGAAGAAGGAATTTAACTAAAAGGAGGCAGTGATAATCCCTCGTTTCTAGTTTGAATGGACGTGGTTTTTGTGATGCAGTGGTGCTATCTAATTGCGCAGGGTATGTACACTGCGCTGTCACGAAGAGGTCGTCAGGTGACCTAATATACATGGACCTATGAAAGCATAGGATCGGTAACTAGTTTACGACAGCCAGGTATGGCTAACACGACGACAAGCAATGGGGGCGTTTCGTCTGGGTGTCGGTCCGTTCGGTGGTTCTGCGGCAAGGTGAATCCAGCTAGTTCGGCAGCAACGTTTTTCGTTTCGAATTTAGGTACATTAGTATCACGTAAGCTACTTTTAGCTAACAACTGCTGATGACCTAGTCGACCGACGTCCCTTACCGTCCGTCCTTGCGCTCTGACACGATGATACCAGAGTAGCCTCGAGCGATTATGGCGTCGAGGCTTCGATCCCCGAAAGGTTTTGCTCCAGCCTGTGTCCGATATCACTGTCAGCTTGGGTGAAACTCTTAGCCCATCTTGTCAGCAACGAAGGTTTTACCGTGGGCCTGCTGCTGCGACCGAAAAAGCTGAACTGAGGACACGTAGGCGGTGGTTGTATTGCTACTCTATTTCCAAGAAACGGTCTGTAGTGTGGATCACTCATCATTTCTCTGCGTTTTTATACAACTTTCCTTAGGATTACTCGGGGAAATGGAGCCTCTCATTTAATAGCGCTGGCTGAACGACTGTGCTGGTAATCCAATTTGATCAACATCTAGTCTAAAGATTTCAACGTGGAAAGTTGCAACGACTACATTGACCTACTTCGCGTGGCGCTGCTTGCGTCTTGGCCCACGAGCTGGGGGTTTCGGATAAGCGTGTAGGTTGGTACAGTTTGTCTAGAGAAGTAATGTCTTAACGGGTTGGTTTGTAGCTGAACAATTTTGGTTTGCTTCAACGGAATTGCATACCGTTTTCGGGCGCACTACTAGCCCAATTCTCTAGTTGGCAATTTTTGGCCACCCCCAGATAATTGTTTTCGGCAGGCTCCACCCCTGGCTTACATGTACTCCCGCCGCATCGTGGTTTCGCGAGAAAAAAGTAGATATAGAATGAATGTATGGCATTGCGGGCTAGTTCGTGATAGTATTTTGGGAAGTGGGCCTATTTCAACTTGTGTTCCTGGAATTGCATGCATTTACAGCGCCTTTAGTTAGCCCCCCCCCCTCGCCGCCCGATCTCTTCAGTCATATACGATTGTTGATACCTTACGGGTTCTTGCCGAAAAAGGAGTTGGCCCCAGCCACTAATGCGGCTCGATACGGAAACTCGATTGCGGCTTCCATTAATCACAACGACTCATCAACATGCTGACGTTGCTACATCATTGTAAGAATGAACTCTTATTAATGCGTGCGGTGGGTTCGCCATCGTCGTTGTCTTAGTGTGAAGCGATGCCGAAAGCATCGCCACTGGAACACTTCAAGGCGGGATCCTGTTAGTATGTTAACCGAGCGAAAAAAAACCGATGGATGTTGCTTGAGCGTCCGATAAATTAGATGTCGCAGGTGTATATACTAAATAAGGGAGTATCAAATATAATAGGTAATTTGTCTTAATTTCAACCGGATAGGCCAACATAGCAGCATAAATTGATTAGGGAACAGGTTATTTAACATAACAGGCATTTCAATTACATGTGTGACCACTCAATCAAAATCATATTGACCAGGTATTTGATGTCAGAATAATGGCAACTCAGTGGCATCCGCCCATAGACTCTGGATAAAACCCAGAGAATAAATTAACTTCTGAGTATATTTGGCAGTGGAGTGTACGCCACGCCTAAAGAGCGTCCTGTCGCTAGTCGTGGATGGCTATGACAGCTCCAACAATACGGAAATAGCGCGCATAGTCACGATGGTCGACGCTCCAATATATATTCGACTGAACCCGATTGCCGGTGTTGTGAACGTCGACATAGTTGCATTCGCCAAACAACGGCATCCGTGTACGTGTTCTATCGGCAAGCCCAACGTGGCAAGCTCTGCTACCACTTTCTCGGGCGCATTCCTACAGCCCTCGACACTAGTTAACTAATACTGTGTAGATAAAGTTCGCATTAACGTAAGATTGACGTACGAGCAGTCGGATACACGAAGATGGGTTTCATCACCCCACAATCCTATTTTTGTTACCTGGGTGAAAATGAAACCTGAAGAGCCCAAAAGCTACAGCGGTGGATTTGGCGAGCTCGCTGTCGCGAAGCAACTGGTGATACTGCTTACCGTAACAAGTCCAGATACATATTGAGCGCGCTGAAATGTAACAATGTATCACCCAGAGACGCTAGAATCCCATCCCGATAGCCCATATTTTGTTAATATCGGCTGAAACTCATCTAGCGCATCGATTAATAGTCCAATACATATTTCCCCACGGGAACATTATAGCCGTAACAGGAATGCAAGCTCATTGGGATGTCGAGCGATGATACGTAGTTCAATTTTGCGTAACTAGCCGAGTAAGGTTTTAATCGCTGACAGCATATAGAAGCTGCCGAATAGTAGTCAATTAACGCTGCGATGGATACATATCTGGCAAATGGATCCGGCTTGCTTCGGAATTACGAAAACAACCCCTCCAAATCCCAATTTGAGAACAGTATACAAATCTTCACTAGCCAGTCGAGCTCTGGCTTTGTTATCTGGGGATACACTTGTGAGGTTGGTTATGAACATCACTCGAAAAGCTTTGTTCCGCGTTTAATTGGATCACGTACGGCTTGTCTTTGATTTTTTTCAATTCCGGGCACACAAGCAGGGCAGCATCAGCCGAAAGCCCTACTTGAACACGCCTCGAATGTGCTGGTAGGCAAATGACAGGGTCGGCCCCGTGCGTAGTTTGCCATGAGGTGCGAACGTTCCTGGCGGCGCACCGAAGGGCCCTTCTACAACGTTTTTCAGGTATTTGGTAGATAGCCGACCCTGCTAGCGTCAAGGTAAGCGTAGAACGTCTGCTCTCCAATGCTGATTTCCATTTTAAGACATGACTTACTTCCTGTGCGAGCAGCATGGTACGGTGGCAAGGGTGCTAGCGGCTCGACAGTTTTAGCGTTAAACGGATGCTTCCCGGTGGTTTGTCATTAATAATCACGCCTAGCTCGTCCCGCCGGTACAACCACAGAGGATGCAACTTCTCCTCGTGAGACCGGTTCATTTCCTGAATCATTGCACCTATTTCTACAATTTGCTTGTGCATGGCGGCAAACTATCGGTGCTTGCGACATTCACCATGGTTGTGGCTGCTGTTTAGGACCTGGCCCTGGTTCTTGGGCCATCGTTGCCAGTATGCCAGTGACTCCGGATTGCGAAAGCACTCAGTATCCTAGTTCTTGTTACGTTTGCAGTACGTGCAGTATTTTGCGTTACCTTTGTAATTGCGATGTTGTCGTGGCTGTCCACGCAATGGAAAGGAAACGTCATCGACCGAAGGATGCTCTTCTTGGTCACGGCGTTGATCAATAGCTGCAGAGCTTCATCGACCAGAAGGAGATGAATGCTGCTTGGGCTTCTTCGTCGTTTCCCCAGTTGCCCATAAAAGCATACTATTGTAATCAAGCGCGTATCCTATACAGCTTCGTTGATTCTATCCACTCAGTATGCATCGCAAAGAAAATCGGCATCGCGTAGCAATGCCAGCAGCAGGCAGACGATCGCACTCAAACTGGCGAAGATGCCTAGTAGGCGCAACCTTAACTCTTCATCTCCCACTTCGTTGCGTTTGACTTGCGGAAGCTCGTGCTGTTATTTCCACGCAAGTTTACGCCTTTTTAAGGCCATTGAAAGGTCTAGGGTTTAAGTTTCACGTTTTTTCTGCGACCGCTAAATCGAGTATAGGACGTGTGATCGGCCATGGAATTTCTCATAGACGACTACATTGAGGGCGTTTTGCGATTGTGGGAGTAGCACATGATTGAGACCAGCCTGGATGCCAAGGAAGAAGCAGCAACGCGATGACATTGATATGCGTACGAGGCAGTTAGCAAAATGCGTGAATAGATTGGTGTAGTGGTGGGACATCATATTTTTATATCATATTCTGCTTTTTTCTTGCACATTTTAGCAGCAAGGATCCTGTAGTGGTTTCCAGCAATAATTTCAAGTATGGCAAGTCCGGCCGTACATTGCGTTAGGGCCTTGTTCGTGTATGTCGGTCTGGTAAAATAGTCAGTAGGGCTGCGTTTTACTCACACACTTTGACTGGCTAAAAATCACGTTTAGTAGTCCTTGCTCGACTTATCGTTTAACCTGACGGAGCATAACGTAAGCGGAAAATGGAGGGGCACCATGCGGTCATGCCGATAGTGGCACCTGCCCTCTGTAGAGCTCCCACAGGGCTGGCTGTCGCCGGAGCGGTAGCCGCAAAACCCGAAAGGAGGCTGTCAATCGCTTTCACGTTCCTGTACGCATGGGCGTCCACGTAGCTATGACGGACCCTACCTGGAACCAGTGGTTCCAACCAAACTTGCGCTGTTTGCAAACGGACGTTTGTAATGCTGTGTATGTTGCTTGAACCACGCTTAGCTTAGCGCGCACCCTCTATCATTTCGCCTCCTCTGAGGGCTACCGCGAGACTGCGGCAGCGTTGGGCGTGGTGTGATAATGCAGTAAAAAGGACGCTGCGCGTACTGTGTCATGTGAGCACGGAATCCGTGAAGATACCAGAAAAGGAAGGAGGATAGGATGAAATAGACGAAGGTTTTCTCAATTTAAATGGATCCCCATAATGCGCAAGAGCTGTCCTCGGCACTCTTGTAGATATCCAAAGACCGCATATATGTGATGGATGATATAACTTTTAAAGGTAAGCTGGAAAACGTTTGTTGCAAAGTGATTCTAGGCTGTCCCCCGCTCGATATTCAACCCAGGTGTGACCATCGCAAGAAATTGATTTCCTTTGATGTGCGCCCTCGGTAGTCGCGGGAGAAACAATTTGGAAGTACTCAAAATTTGGCAAGGATGCGGGAGTTTAGTTCCCCATGATTATCATTTTCTGAGAAATTCAGATTATACGCTACTCCCAGTGCTTATGACTCCGTTTCCGGACGCCGGATAGCAAAGCGAGAGATACCCAGAGATACTCGATACAACTACATACATTTTTCCACTCGAATTAAAATTGAAGGAGGTTTTGCATTTGTAAAAACCGGTTTAGAGTCTTTAAGACAACGCTGGCGGCAAACCTATCTCCGGTGCTGCGCGGACAGTGATATTGTGCATGGAGCTACATAGCCTCATGATCTACTTCGAGGAGGATGGGTTCAGTGAATCCTTTTTCGAGGACCAAGTTGATTAAAACAGTGACCAGGTAGCTGAAGGTGGATCGACAATGAAAGAACTCATCACGCTTGAAATATGCAAATAAACATGAAAGGAGAACGCGCAAATGATAATTAGATTGGCTGGGTGTTGTTTGGGGGCTGCTTACAGTGAAAACATTGGTAGTTCGCTAATGTTGTTCTTCATCTATTCTGTGGGAAGTAGCTCGATCAAACTTGCAAAGCTTTGGTTCTGCACTTGTAGTCGATCGATGGCGATACTAAGACGAGACCCCAGCAGAGCTTATGATTGCTGGGGCTGGTTATAGAGCAACTAGGCCTGCTGACGAGATTGCAGTACCTACGGTGTTGAACGCCATTGCCTTCAACCGACCTCCGATCCTTCGGCCACAGTCTTAATTTCGTTCCTACCGTGCTACAGCTTAGCATGCCAGATCGGGTCTACACAAGTCTGATCCTCGCTTATCATCTCCTGTTGATGGGCTTCTGCATGATAGAAACGGCCATGAACATCAGTATCGTGTTAGCCGTAAGCGTCAAAGATAAGAAGAAAACTTGACCGAGGGATATTATGCGTGACGCATGCAAATATGTACAATCAACGAAGGACAAAGAGATGGCACCGATCATGTGGTGGGATAGCAAGCCCGTCTTCTTCTTAGGCGCGGGTGGAAGTGGGGGGTGACCTATTCATGGATCGCATAGTGCGCCGTGAGAAGACGAGGAGGCTACCACGAGTACATCGTCGGAGTTGATGTCCATGATCAACTTCGCATTCAGCGCTACTCGCTGCCAGGAGCGATTACCTTCCTGAAGTACTACAAATTCTCTATATTTTGGGCTGATAGGCCCGGCAATCGCCACTGGATACATTGTTCACCGTGCTTACCACGCTAACAAGGGCACACGACGCATGTGCAGTTCTTTCACATGCTGTACCTGGAACTGACTCGCATGAAGCGAAAAGACATGCACGAAGACAAAAAGTTCGGAGTGGGTACGACTGCTATCTTCTGAACTGTAGATTATACTTATTGTTCCCCACACTAACATGTGCATATGTAATGGCTAGGCTCGGCGGCTTCCCCAGCTTCTCCTGAGCACCTGCTGCTTCTACGAGCAAAGCGAAACGTACTCCATGTACCCAGCATTTACCGAACCGGATAGATGAATAGAATAAGCCTTCGGGGCAGTCGGCGCGAGTGCGGTGAAACGGCAAGGTCTGCTCTTTGATGTGAATGGATGGAAAGCGAAGTGGGACGACGTATTACTACGATGCTTGCGTCGACTCTCTGCAAGCGTACTTGGGCATTTGAAGCCAGTAAAAACCGTCGACACTGTCCTGATGCGCGGCTGGGAGATCTGTTATACCACCTACCAAAACGGCACCATATCCAGGTCACATGCAGAACAAGATCCGGCTGCACAAGTTCCCACCCAAGAAGTGTCGCCGTGCTTCTTCGGGCCGGTCGAGTGACTGAGAGAGTGAAAGTGGAAAGGGTGAGCGTATGAGACCGCGCCAGAGTCTGCGCACGTCCGGAGATGTAGTGTTGTTTGCTGATTTGTAGCCGGGAGATCAACTGACTTTCAATGATTGCTTGTTTAAACTTACTGTACCGTTATATTTCATTTGAGTTTTGCATGCCGGTTAGGTGTACGCTTCATTTGTTTGCACCGGTACATGAATCGGGGCTACTTGGTTTCAGTGACGCCGCCTCTTGCATCATCTGCGCTCATATTTTCAAAAAAGAAGTATAAGCATTTTAGAGCTTGAGCTTCGGGTTCTGTACTGAACATGGAGGAATAACAGTTCTATAGTTTTGCAATAGTAGTGCGATTACATGCTTATACAGCTTAAGGATGATGTTTATACCGATGGTAGCGCACAAAATACAGTGTAGAAATAGCTTCACGTAGCGTCTGCGTCCCAGACATTTTCTCCGCCTTCCCAGAGCAACCCTCGATAGTACAATACAAACGTCTAGATACAATTATGATGCATTTACAGCATAATTCTATCTAGATGTTTGTAGGTTGAAGGGATTACAATTCTTGGCAGTATAAGCGTTGCATTATTGTAATGTACCCGATAACGTTGCTGTTTTGTTTGCAATAATTTGGCATAGCTATGGGCAGACCACTTTAAAAGTGGCAAAATCAGATTTTTTTCACTTTTTCCACTTTTAGTTGAACCTTGAAGGTGGAAGGATTTTGGTCATGTGGGAGTACCTGATGGGTAATGGCATGACTCTCTGCTCTCGAGATGATGCTAAATAATCCTAACCACCAGTACTAGCTGCCATTCGAGTGCTGAAGCGGGGTAGATGCAGCTTATGCGTTTTCTGAGCTCGTTGGGAGAGCATCAGGACCTGGGTAGGATCTGTTATCCATCCACCTATTCGACGTCAGTTTCGCTTTTCTCCGATACACCTCAAACACCGACTCAAGACCCAACTCCTCATCCCAATGAAGTCTAAGAAGACAATTTGACAAACAAAGTTTGGGGGCAAGGCGTCAGCATCCCGTAAGGTCACGAAGAGAGGCTCCAAGTTCGGCGGGAGGTTCTGCACCATGTACGGCTTGAAGGTCGGGTCCCGTAATGCGGAACAAGTGCGGTCGAGACGGCAGTGTGTAGTTTCTGCACAACGTTCGGTAGGGAAGCGCAGTCTGATGCAAACCGCGCACGGACAACCAACCCCAAGTTCTTCACTTCATTCCGGACGAACTTGTTTGAAAAGCACTTGGTGGGGCAGCACCCGGTCAAATGGGCCGAGTACTGCAAACTCTCGACGGACGACGAAAGGCGCGCGTATTTCACGTCTGTCCCAGTGCCGTACAGCGAGACGTTGGACTCCGTGTTAGAAAGCGAGGATGTGCTAGTGTTTGCCGTCAACCGCGCCATTGTGGACAAGATCGTTGGGGGACTACTATTTCACCCCGATGACGTGGACGAGAAATCTCACGCCAAAGCACTGTCATCCTTTGTGCCCCAGGGGCCTCAGTACAAAATCACAATAAAGCGACCATCTCGATTCCGGCTTTGTTTGCGCTTACTGGGTCGCGGGGCATCGTTCCGTATGACAGCCAATCTAATGGACGATACAAGGGAAGAGACGGGCATCGGCCGGTATGGCGGCTGCAGTGAGGGGGTAGTGGCGCACTATGCTCGCGTCGTATGTGCGGTATCGCTGCAGACATTGGCAAATCGCCTCTCAGCAACTTGGGCGTTCTCGCTGGCCCTTGACTGCGGGACTCGCTTGGGCAAGTCCGTATGTGGACGTTCGGTGCCGATACTACACCAACGGGTCGCTTGAAAACTACCACCTGCTTGCGATCCCACTCTATGAGCGACACACAGCGCTCAACATCTTTGCTGTTGTAGTTGAGCTCTTAGATGCTCTTGTACCACGGTGGAGGTATCAACTACTTGGTGTCGCGACTGACGGAGCAGCAACAATGGTTGGCTGTGTCAATGGAGTCGCTACTCGTTTGGAAAAGGAAGCCAAGCACATGATTGTTCGGGTGTGGTGCGGTTTACACAAGCTGGACCTGAAGATGCAACTCGTGTTTGAGCAAGCCCTCAATGAGACCTATCTGACAAAAGTCACTGATTTAATTGGATTTCTAAGACGCCAGCAGAACCTCGTCGCCGACATGCAGACAACCTGTCCAAAGGTCGCAAGTACGAGATGGTTGTCGATGTACGCCGTTGCGGATTTCCTGTCAGAGAAAGAGGCAGAGTGTTCCCCGAACTTGGTGTGGTGGATATTCCTCTTTGCTCTCCGTGAGCTGGCTTGTGAGGTCAATGCTGTGTTTGTGTCGTTGCAAGGCATGACCACGCTTGTCAAACAACAAGATGACCGCTTTGGAGGTCTTGTGCAACGCCTCCTCAACATTAGTGGGGCCCTTGGCCCCCTGGACGAAGCCGCAATCCTGGAGCTGGACAGTGGCAAGTATGAAATCATTGGGAGCTTTGTCATTTCCCATGCAGCGGCCGCCACGTACGTGAACAACCTCGATCTTTGCGTGTCCGAAGGCCTTAAGACTCTCGCCGAAGGGCAGCAAACATTGGTTGTCAATGCAGTGGCTCGAGTGTATCTCCTCGCTATCTCAAACATATTCGCACTCAAGGAACCGGCACACATCAGCCCGCGCGTCACTCCCAAAGAGCTTGTGACTAGTTCAATGGTTGACCTGGCGTCGCTAATTGACCCACCGCGAGCGAATCCTCCGGACATTCGGGGATGAAAGCATTGATAAAATCGGACAAGAGTTCAAGCGGCTGAGGGTCGAGTATATCGATGGCAAACCGATTCGAAAAGCTATTGACAGCTTTGACCACCGCCTTGCCAGCTTTGATCAGATGTGGCAGCTTGACGACGCTGCTACGAGGTTTCCAACATTAGCAAGCATGTGTGGGGGATTCGCCAGCAACACTACCACTGTTGAGGCTGATTTCTCGCTGATCGGATGCGAGAAAACAAACAGGCGTACATCACTAACAGACATAGCACTGGAGGGTATTTTGCACTGCAAGCAGTGGCAGCGTTTATCGCCGCTGGCTTCGTAGGCGAGTAGCAATTGTACTTGGCTAATGTATGTTCCACTTTGTCCACTTCCTGGCGAGAAAAAGTGCCACTTTAAAGCGAACAGTGGAAAAATTGACAATTGCCACTTTTAAAGTGGTCTGGCTATGGGTGATAAAGTTAGGAGTTAGTGCTGTATCGCGGCTACTCAGGAAAATCTTAGCAAGGAAAACCATTCGCAGTTCAAGGACACCGTTCCATGATCAGCACACCCGCATACTTTGGCGTAAGGGACTATGGCTTCTCAGATTCACTGATGGATCTATAGTTCTGAGTTGTCCACTAAAATGGCATTTGTATTTCGCCACTATATTCTTCTGCTAGTGTAGCACACACTGCGTTCTTGCTTCAAATAGGTTTGCGTCCATGTCAGATCTGATTACACATTAAAAACTTTGCAAGTAGTTGTTTACGCAGTCATAGTTGTGGTACAGAGAGAACACGTGTGCATTGCCTTTCAAAGATATTTGGTACTTTGGCAAGCTGGTTTGAAACATGAACAGCCTTGTGCGTGATAGACAGCGGTTGTACTCATGGGATTGTACTCATCACATGATTATTATGGGTGCCGCGCATGTCATCAACGACAGAAGTGGTGTGCACATATCATAAGACTCACGAAGGCCTATAAGTGATACAAAAACATAATAATCATGCTAAATGTATATGTATATGTATGTGTTCTATACAGAAACCATGTTATCGTGCATGCCATTCATGATAATGAAGATGTACGATACCATTAGCAGGACTGAGGTACAATTTGGGTGCTTGTTGCTATGGTCAAATGTGGTGTATTCGTGCACATAAGAGCCGGATATGTATGTCGCATGCATATCGTTCTTCTAGTATATTAATAGATAAATCCAAGGCGTCCCTGGAGAATGAAGCGCTATGAACAGTCCATACGCGTTGAGGCCGTTTGAGTCCAAAGCTCTTCTAAACATGATCATTGTTGGTCGCTTCTTTTTTAGTCAGGTTTGTGCGCAGCAGTTGGTTCACGCGATCAACACCATTCATGAAGATAGTCTACACCATAATAATTAATGGAGTATGCCGGATACTTCTGTGCATAACTTCGCTGCCTGTCCACCGAGTCAGTGGCTCAAGTCTGAGGACGCTGCGAAGCGCTTCTTCACTGTTTAGTTCTTGAAAATGAACTGTACATGGAGCCGCCAATCATTCGTATCGAAAACAACAACCCCTTTGTTTTCGAATACGATATTCCGCACTTCCAGTGCAAAGCGAAGCGGAACTCACCAAACCCAATGCCTGCGCTCTCCAACGGGAAGACGCATGGTGGTCAGTGATAATTTTTACACCCGTCATGTGCTCGTCAGCGCTATTCGACCTCTGACAGACTGCGAAGTCAGGATGTTAGAAATCATGAGGATGAATCTCGTTGATGCCTGAAAAAAGCCAGGGGTTCGCGCTGCAATCAACCGTATTGAAGATGCAATCGCATTGAAAATGTTCTGTGTGGTACTTAAGAGCTCATTGCGGCTATTGAATCTGTGCCAAACTGGCAAATACTAGAGGAAGAACATGAAACGACACAGAAGGGATTGCCAAAGCGCAAACGCTCAGCATTCAAACCAATTATGGTTGCACAAACCGCGGACGGCTTATCCAGATCCAACACGACTGCAGGTCGAGGTGACGCTGTATACAAAGGGTATACAAAGGGGTACGCTTTGTGAGGAACGTCTCCATATATTTTTGCGGAGGCGAGAGTTGCGGCACCAATTCAGAACTGTTGTACCAGAGAGATTGAATATCCAATCGAAACTAATTCGCCACTGAAAAGAGCTGAATCCTGTACTTGCACGGTTTTGATCTACAGTCAGCAGCTGCAGCGTCTCGATCGATAGCCTATGAAGCGCCCGCATGCCACACCTCGTATACGCTCGCATGGAGCGTGTGAGAATACCATCACTTCAGTTGCCGAGAAACCACTTGTCATAACCAGGCGTCAAAAACAATGCTCTTAAAAGATAAGAATATTATTGTGTCTTTTGATGTACCTCCAGCTTACAGGCTTCGAATTTACTTTATGGGTGATACCCCCCCCCCCGAGCGTTTGGGATCTCTAGTCAGAAAATAGATTAGCGGATTCTGGACAATCTCATTGCCATCGCTAAAGAAAGATTTTCATATAATTAGTTAGCTAAACGGCAGTGCCGTGGAGTTAGACAAGACGCATACTCCACTGGAGTCGCTCGCATAGAAGCTGATTATCGGGCACACAACGTCGTAGCTCCTCCGCCGCCGTCTTTGCCCGATAGTAGAGCAGGCCATGCTGAAACTGGTAATTCTCAAACCGTATAGCTCTAGGAGTCCCGTGTCTGCTGATGCTGCTACGAGGAGCTGCCAAATAAGTCCGAAGTACGAGTCGTTGACATAGAGACGAGCGCGCTGTTGCTGAGTTGAGTGTGAAAGTGCTGTTTGGTGTCGATGTGCATACGGATGCGTCGATACACCGTCTGTAGAAGACGGTGTATCGACGCGTAAGACGGTCTTCTGCATTTTCATCGCCACCTTTTTTTTTTAGCAATTCAGCTAGGGAGATACTCGTTGTGTCCTGCATCTTGCTTGGATTTTTAGAAATGATATCACCAACAGTATTAGCTACTCCTTCGATCCAGTGAAACCGAGACTGGTACATGCCCAGCTCGTTTAGCCATCGTGTGAGCCGTTGATAACGCGTTTCGGCTTCAGAATTGATTCGAGCGTGCGGTGGTCGGTGATGATCTCAAAACGCTTGTCGATGAGGTAGACTTTCCTTGTGCGCATGGCATAGAGTGCCGCAAGAAGCTCCTTTTCCCTACATGGGTATTTGATCCCCGACGACGACAACTTCCGTCCACCACACGCGATAATGTGCACATGCTACGCGTCATCCGATTGATACATGCAGCCGCCAACGGCATAATCGAAGCGTTCGTTTTCAAACAGAATGTTCGGTTGAAATGTGGATGCGCTAGCGCGGTCGGGTCGGAGAGAGAGGCGACGCTTGAGCTCATCAAAGCAGAGCGCAGCTCATCATTGAACGCTAGTTGCTTGTTGCGACTTTATCTATCGGCATCTCTGTCAATGGGGCCGTGAGCTCCGCGAAACCAGGGCGGTACTTTAGTAAACGCAGGTGCCTAAAATGACTGAAGCACGGGCTGCACCTTGGGAAGCGGCCAATGCTGGATGGAGCGGTCTTATCGGGATCCATGTGAATGCCTTCAGCGTCAATAAAATCGACCAGACAGGGAATCGCGGTCGCGTACGATGTACATTTTGAGACCTTGACGTAAGCTGCTCTTGTTTAGATATATCCAGGCCTTTCTCCAACGCGACCATGTGATTCTCCACGTCATGAGTCGGTGGGAACTCGAGCAAACAAGCCAAGTATGCCTTTCTAAAGCTGCTCTTGTCCGCAAAGACTTTCTGGATGAGAGGATTGAACGCAGTGGAACTGCACGACAAGCTCATAGGCGTCACCAAATTATTCAAAAGTCCGTCAGGTCTCGAAAATGTTGTGTAAGGCACAGCTTGCTCTCGCAGGCGAACCTGAAAGAAACACCAGAGTAAGTCCCTGGCCGAAAACACCTTGACATTGTGGATCGCGTTAAAAGTGTCGTCCTTGCGGGGAACGGGAGTGGCTGGTAGCCTGAACTTGGCGTTAATACCGAGGAAATCATGAACGATGCGCCAATCGACTGCCGTTTTGGTGCCGAATGTTGGAACTGAGTACGGAGACTTGAAAATGCGAATAATTTCGGATCGTAACATTTCATGCGGCCATTCACAAATTGCTGCTTTCATACTCTCGCTCAGCCCAAACCACTTACGGGCTACGGGCGCATCGTCATGGAGCTCCATTTCTGTCTTGGTGTCATTTTCTCGAGTTGGAGGAACGGCAGGGAGTTGGGCCTGGAAAACAGCATTATTGTACTTCAGCAGTAGCCGCTCCGCCAGGGTATCTTTTAGGGCGTCCCAGCCTTGATCTTTCTCGTGGTCAGCTTTTGCGGAGTCCACGAACTGGATCATGAAGCAAAACGCGTTGTCTGGCGCTCGCGGAAGCTTCTTGAGCCGCTGGGTAGATATGCCTCGAGTCGGGCCACAGGAAGAATCGTAGTCCGGGTGCATGTCGAACCACTGGAGGGCATCGTCGATGACTATAGTGTTGCGAGTAGCGCGCGAGTGTCGCCGCTCACCTGTTCGCTGGGTAGGAACGTGGCGCTCGCACTGCCGAAAAGAAATCTGGGAGTACGAGCTGCCGCGATATGCGATTATTGGCTCGACCCAGGTTATGTCAGGATTCATATCCAACAGCCACGGCCATCCGAGAAGCACATCCTTTCCTTCTGGGATTGGCATGTCGTAGACAGGAGTTTCGTACGCAGGAAATGGGAGGCAATATTCACCTCAACCTCCGACAATAATCGCCTATCATTACTTTGCTACACAGTTTCTATTGAAGCTCCGTATTTCTATTAGGACAATAAACATTGTATGGAGCCCAGCGTTTGGTGATCGTGGTGGATTCGACGTGTATATAGGATAGACTGCCCAAGTTGAGAAATATATACACAGCTCCGGATTGTACGAGTCGAGGTCTCAAAAGGAGGGAGCATAGGCATGAAGCTCGATTGCGTTCAACAAAATCGTGTCTAGCTTGCGTGCTCACTGATTCTAGCGCAATCAGAACGTTCACGACCTCAGTAACGCTACAGTCGAGCTTAACAAGAGGCACTATTTCCCTCATCCCCTCTCCCCCGCCCGTTTCTCGAGTGGGGGCGAGACGAATATTCAGTCCCTCTAGCAATAGTGGCAAAATGCTAGACCTAAATGGGGGTTCATGGTGTTTTCACATAGGACGTGATGAGTATCTTGCAGTCGAAATAGGGCGCAATGTCGTGCTAGTGGATGTAGGTATCGCTGGGCCCGTGCCTAGTTTTCAAGCGCTGATCATAGCTTCTAAGTACATGTGCTGTTTTGCACAGTGTAGTTGCTGTGCACACATTGTCGTGATAGAAATTCGGAGCTCCGATAGAAATTAAGTACCAAAAGAAAGGTACGGCTGAGGCGATTATTGTCTGGGGGTAAGGCGAACATTTCGTTTTAGCCGATTAGAACGCAATATTCTGTAAATAGGATAGGATATCTAATGAACAATTCTCTGCGAGTGAGTATGCGGGATTGAGGATATGCATAGCGCTTCTGGCGCTAAGTTTGGCCAGAGTCACGTATGTATCCCTGTAGTACCCGTAGTTTAGGAGCCGATGGTAACTGTATAACCTTTGTAGTGCACTGGTCGCGTGTAGTGGCATATCCGTCTTGGCAGCCTGGACAGGCTCTGGTGGGAAGGTTGGGGGTCTGTGGTCAAATGTGAAATAGACGAGAGTGCAATGAGTGTTTTGGGGGTCAACTTTTACAATGTCCACCAAAAGACGCAACGCGTTTGTGCGTCTCGCACTCGGACGTAAGTCCCCCAAGGTCGTACGAGGCGAGCAAGCCCAGGAGAAGAGAGCCAACTCAGCCGTTGTCAACGAGATTTCACATCACCAAATAGGCGTTCTTAAGGACATATACACTTACGTCCTTCAGAAGGCGTACGAAAAACTGGACATGCCAGTCGATTCCTATTGACCGTACTTCACAAAAGAAATGATTTTTGAGGTTTTGAAACTGCAGTCATCTTAACGTTAAAACACCCCGAATTTCCCTAAAAATGCGGTTTTCGTGTTCACATATTGCCGAACACTGCGTTCTAGTTGGCTAAAAACGCCAAATTAAATTCAAAATGCATCAAAACGCATTTGTTTTGTTAAGCATGTACATTGGGGAGTATGGTAATCTCATTTAAAGACAAATCTACACCTTTTTCGAGCATCCAACATGTAAACACGCAGCTAAATCTCATCAACGGGTGAGTAAGAGCATCTACACAGCGGAGGATCAAACAGCATATTTACTCATAAGTCCATCACACCACGCGGACTAAATCAGCGAATAAGGCTCGAGCAAATTTGTCCAAGGCTTAATCTATCCAGCAAGAGCTGAGCGATGTTGTATGGCGTGCCACGTTTATCAGAAAATTGTGCTTTCATAGTTCGTTCTGTACAAGGAGAGCAGCCCTTCAGCTACGTATGCGGGTCCTTGACTTTCGGCGTGGTAATATAGCGAGGTACGTAATGGAACAGGTGCTGCTTAACTCATATTTACTGTCATGGTGCGCACTTTAACCTCAATTTTACTCCCAGCGGTGCAGTAGCTCTGAGTGAGTGATTGGAACATCTCTATAACCCGAGTTATATATCGTAACCTGGAGTAAATAGCGCGCAACCCCCATATGGTATATTTAGGGCTGAGGTGGGCAAAAGGCGTGATTACCACAAAAAGCAACTACTGTATTGTGCCTTTCACTTATTCTGCCGAGATAATTCTGACATAACTCTAATCCCCTATCGACCTTAATTATACCCCGAGTTAGCTAATTCCCATGTTACTTTCGGGTCATCCATCCGTGGCCGAATTAGGAGCGGCGATGGTAGCTAACCCAGCCTGCGTTAGGCGGACACAGAGCAATTGGCGGTTTCATACCCGCCAATTCATGCCATTCTGCTCGTATCTTCGTCGATTGGCTCTCAAATGCTAAAGTGTCCTGGTGCTACCGTTTGTTAAACAAAATATGATACAGCAATTTGCTTATAGAGATCTGCGCCCAATATCCACCTGGTAATGCTGATGTGTGTTCGTACTTAACAGCAAATAGAGGATTCAACATGTTGTGTACTTAGGCGGGTTCTTATTTTCCCGCTCCCAGCTCCGGGGGGGGGGGGGGTCATTCTGCAAGACTATTGGCTCATCGGTGAGTGCAGCCAGGCGTGTTTCTCCCAAAACTCTCCCGCTCCCAAGGGCGAGAGCGGGACGAATGGCGTTCCGCCCTCGAGCGCCTGCAGCATCAAAAGGCAAACGATGGAGAAGGTGTAGAGAACGCGATGGAGGGGTACAAGAAGTGGAGCGCTAAAGCGGCTTTGAGATCGTCCCTGTTGATAGCGGAGACGATCGCAGCTACTGGAGTAGTTCAGGACCCCTTTCAGCAGGCTACGTCTGACCGGACGACGGTAGACCGCGTGTTCTGCCTACTGAACGTGTTGTTTTTCAGACCCCTTCTGTGAAGGGGTTGCGAGCCTAGGTGGCGTAGCGACCCGGCAAGCTCTCGATACCCACACCATCGGAAATGCCTCCCCCTGGTTTAAAGGCATCACAGCGGCATACAACGATGAGGACAACAAATAATTCAACGCTCAGCTGCATGTTCTACCAGAGTTCTCTAGCATCGACCCTGTGGCGTTCAAGCGCCCTGATATATACAAGTTGCGGGCAATGTGGGAGGAGATTAGTAGGGCCTATCGCGAAGCCTGTGCAAGTTTCAAGAAGTCAGATAACAACGGATATTTTGCCGCCTTCCATGGTGGCAAGATGAACACATACTACCTGCATTTGCTCACGACAGTTACGAAGCCCAATTTACACGCCTGTGTCGTGCAGATGTTACCGAAAGACGCAATAGCTGACTCATTTGAGTTAGAGTCGAGGTCTGCCCAAAATGCAGTGAAATCAGTCGCTGCTGGGAAAGGTAAGAGTTTAAATGAGTGTGTCTCGGAACTATTATGCTGACAAGTTTACTTTTATTTTAACAGGCACACGAGCCGACGGATTTGTTGAAGCCTTCAAGGAGCTCAGTCAGAATGCGGACAGGGTGCTACTGATAACGCGCAAGATCGTGTTGTTTTAGAGGGCATCGAGCTGTTGGTCATGTTGCGGACGAGCCTCCGCAATATGCGAAGGGAACTAGCTCTTCTCGAGCAAGAAGGACAAACGCAAGGTGATAGCGAATACGACGACTTGCAAAACCGCATTTCTACGCTGAAAAGCTAAATGGAAACCTGCCTTTGCTAGTTTATTAGCCATGTTAAAGATGCATAACACAAACAAATTTGTTTTAGGCCCCGTCGCTTTTTAATTATTCGTTCGTTGAAGTTACGGTTGCTCCGCACATCAACTAATGCGCTAATTTCTTATTCGTGGGGCAGGTCTTGAACGTCTTGGTGGTCTGCTTTCCCTCGAATATTATACTTTGGTCTTCGGTAGCCTTGGGACCAAATATGCTTGCAAAATTTCTTCTCGAAGGACGCACGTTCGGTTTTGCACGCCTACAGTATCGGTGGTTGAAGGAATGTAGCCAAGTGCGTTGCTGTCCCGAGCTCCTGGAATGTAAATTCTGCCAATATCTTTGCCAGCGCCGTACGCGTTTTCTCGGCTGTTCACACAAAAATTGTGAAGGCGCATTATTGTATGGACTACTACACCATTTCCGAGTTGTTATGCTCAAATGCTAGATTCAAAACAATCACTCGAAAAAAATGCAGTAAACAGGTCGGATCCACAACCCAAAATGCTCGATTCAAAACAAGCATCTCCTTTTTCAAAACGACCACTGTACCATATATTTCGTACACTTATTTGCCTACTTGCATGTCTTTCATCAGAATTGCGTAGGCGATAAACGCGAAGGTGTGACGGATGCACTTGCTGCACAAAGGAGGAGTCACAACATCAAAGAAGATCACGTTGGCGGCGTGGAGGAGAAACGCTGAACGGTGCGCTGTGATCGGTGTACCCTCGGGAACACTCAAGATACTGCTCCTGTTGGCAGCCATGTACCTTTTCACCGCCGCCTTGCACATGGATAAGACGTTCTCAATGCCGTTGAGCATGGGTGGATAAGGGCCAAAACGCAAGCACTCAGCCCCCGCAATCTCCGCTTCCTCAAATACGTCCTCCACGTTCGTGTGGCACGGAGCGTTGTCAAGCACAACAACGACATTGCTCAACGGCCCTCACGTAGCTGGATCGCGCAGCAGCGCGCGCACGGTTTCGTTCGCCGCCTCGCTGTCGAACGAGCAGAAGCGTCCTTCGTAGTACTCCACGCCGTCGCGCGAGATGACGTGGAGTTCTTGCTCTTGGACGACGTACCCATGTCCACTGCGCGCTGCACCGCTTTGCTCCACCCGTAGTTGCGGCTGATCCAGATGTTAAAGTTGGTTTCGTCGAGATAGAGGATTTTCTTCTCAGCCCCCACATACTGTAGCAGTTTCATCGCGAACTCCTGCCTTTTCACCTTGTTTACCGGAGAGTTCCGGTAGTTGTTGTCTCTGTCCGTCTTCTTGGCCGTGAAGCAGCGTCCCTCTAAGTTTGCCCGCACCGTCTCGATCTCTACACGAACGCTAAATTCGTCAAACAGAAGGGTACGCATCTCCTGCAAGGCTAGATTGCAGTTCTCGGACAGTCGCTCCTCTAGGAAGTCAATGTAGTGGCTCTGCAGTTTGCGATTGTAGGCCCCTCCTCTCATGTCATTCTGCGGCGTGAAGTCTCCCGTTTGCTTTGCCTGTTGAACCCACCGCCGAGCAGTCGCCAGATAGACTCCATTGTGTAGGGCAACCAGCCTCCAGTTCTCCCCTCTCCTCGGCAGCGGCCACAATCCGAGCACGCTCTGCGTCCGTGTAGGTTTTCCCCATCGCACAAGTGTTACAACACGGACGTGATCGTTTAGAAAATGGTATTGATCGTTTTGAATGGAGTATTGTCTCGAATATTCTCGAACTGTATTCATAAGTATACGAAAAAGGTATACGTGTATCCTACCTGTCCTTTTTTTTAGTGGTTGTTTGAATCTAGCATTTGAGCAGAACGACTCGGAAATGGTGTATCGAGACATATTTTAATCCAACCTCAGTGGCTGTTTTCAAGATATGCCACTTGATTACCATTAGCACAAATGCCTGCTCCATACGAATGCGTAGTTAACTAACAAAAAAGTTGAACGTATATTTTCACGTGTTCATTCCGTCGGCCGCACTGTAAGTAGTCAGCATTGTTTTCTGTAGGTAGGCATGCATTATCTCGAACAAGATAGACACCAAGAGCTAGATTAGCGCAAATATTATGCAGTGAGGGAAGCTTAAAAGCTCGCACATCATTTGTGCCACCAGGACATTTTATCGAAAATGGTGTAAAGCGAGAAAGATGATCGCACGAGGCTTGAACATTAACACCATAGCAATGATAATGTCTAGAAAATATGAAGTTACATGATACGTTTCCCGTTTAGCCGGGGTCTTGATACGACACAACCAACCACCCACATTACCAATACAACCTTTCAAAGCCCCGTGTGTATTTATCCCAGCAAAGTTATTGCATTGAGATCTCATCTCCGCTTCCGACGACGGAAACTTTATCGCTAACGACTCACAAGCAAGTAATGCATCCATACCAAACTTCACGTAACGAAAAAATGTACAATGATACAATGGCAGATACATCCTCGTAGAACCCGCCTGCTAGCCATCTTAACGTGTAATGTTAAACGATTTCGACACGAATTGTAGCGTAGGCTGGTAAACAGGATGAACAGGTCCTAGCAATCCACACAGTTGCTGGAAAGCACTGAAGCCCATTCTATAGTGCCTCTGGAAGCGCCCAGGGTGTGTGAGAACCGCAGAAACATACCAATCCCACAGCCAAAAAGAGGACCGGTAGTCTTTTCACTACGCTGCTTTATCATATTCATATAAACAAACGACCACACACTTACCAACTCGGTCTCGTCGTCTATAGCCTGCACGCTTCCATCGCAAGCCGCATCATCGTGATGTTTCTTGGTCTTGGTCGTCCTTGTGAATGAGCGGCGAGGCAATGGCGGCAAATGCTTGAGCGGATTATTAAGTTTCAAAACATTTTAGAGATTTGTAAGGGTTATGTGCACTACATAATTTCCCAAGTTTGGCTCTTATTTTGGGAGTTTGGGACGACGTCCCGGTGTCGGGAACTTAAGAGCCGGCCTTAGTAAGGTACATTCTCCAGAAATTGTAGAACATGACCCTCTGTATTCCTAGGTATGCAGGACTTCGTGTCCGGCATTTTCCAATTGCAAAGACAAATAATCAACTCATAAACAGGCTCATAAACAGGGATTTAGTTTAGAGTCAGTATTGTGAAAACCGATTAGAATGTCTTATTGGTTTGTTAATCCGCCGATTTAGTGGCTTAATAAGACTGACGACCCCCCCCCCCCCCCCCGATTTGATAAATCCGGCCTACTAATAAGACTGGGGTACCTCGATATATACCTAGGACGACTTACAGAGTCAGAGCATATGAGTCGGATTTGCATTTGCTAATCGGTAGATTAAGCCAGAGCTGGCCGTTTCGCTTGCTAATGTCCGATGTGCAACCGGCATCGCTCCTTGTAGGCTAAATCAGCCGCCAGATAACAATTGTTCCAGTCGCTCTTGGCTAGGTAGTCAAGGCTACAATACTAATATTTGAACTAAGCACGAAAAGCCGCAAGCTATAATACGAGATATGCAGGCGACGCGTTTAAGCGCGGTGCTGTCGCTGCATTTGGCGCGTCTCGGGCCGAGGGTACACGCATGTTATTCGAAATTGCTATGCTGACATAATTACGACACCGATGAGCGATTTATACTCCGATTATAATTGAGACAGCCCCGATTTATTAGTCTTCAAATCCGCATTGAACAATGCTTAACCGGCTAATTCAGCAGGACAAACTAATCGGTTTTCACAACAAACGTGCCAGTTTTACCCACTTTTGCAGGACATATTTTGACACGAGGCGGTCCCCAGAAAATTGCCGACGATGTGCCGTCACCTCTGTGACTTGGAGTTTGTATCGGATGCTGATTGGTGGGTGCCTTGGATACGGCGTGGCTGTACCCGTGTGACATGGATGGCGACTGTGGGAGAGAAGTGATTTCTCGGGATGAATCCAGCGCCTGACCGCAGATGGGCCCAACTGGTTGGAAGTGTGAATCCTGGGAGTGCACGCCCAGGATTTCAGAGAACATTCAGTCCAGCCGCGGACTTTCCCTTACGATGAGTGCCTAAAGTCTGGCGGAAAGTGTCTCTGGAGAGTGTATCCAAGAGTACACCTCATCTTGCTGTGGCTCAGAGTGCCCCAGAGGATCAAATTACCCTGAGAATCAACCCACTACTACCATGATCATGCGCAGGAGGCCGCTAAACCCGCTAAAAGTGTGGCTTTGTGGAGATACACGTGAGTCTGCAATGCAGCAGACTTGTTACCCAGAGTGCCGCACAGAAACCCAGAGTGCCGCACGATGACCCAGAGTTCACCTCCCTGAGTGCAGGTGACCCAGAGTTCCAAAGATGATTATGTTTAGACCATAAATCCAGACTCTCCATACTGAACTTAAGTGTCTCCCAAGCCAACATCCAAGAATCCCCACAGTTCCCCAAGATTCCTCAGAATTCCCAGGATTTCAGAAGATGACCCTGAGTGTCACCTGGTTTTCAGGGACTTGAGTCAGTTCGAAACCAGTCTGCAATCAAAGCGATGCGTGACCTTGAAGAACCGTTGTGGATGCGCAGACTGGATACTTTCAAGGAGTCGAGAGGGAGTCCTGCACCATACTAAACCAAGTCTAAGGACCCACAATTGGCACTTTCGACGCCGTGCGACAATAGATTCGCAAGTTTGGACTGCTGAACCCAAGGTATACTCAAGATAAGACATTTGACCCCAAGCATAGTGAACAGAAGATATTTGCCCGAAGAAGAGAGAGAGAGAGAGAGAGAGAGAGAGAGAGAGAGAGAGAGAGAGAGAGAGAGAGAGAGAAGTAGCTGATAAAAACCAAACAGAGTTCCTTTTACCCTGTACTGCGCAAGTGACTTCGGCCAAGCCTGCCGACGGAAATCCGGAGGACCCGAGACTACGACCGCGGGACGCTAAGGACACATCAACGGCGAAGAACAGCCGTCTGTGTGGACTCCATCAACTCAAGTCCAGTTAGGTGGGGACCATCGACGGCCTTGAGCTTCCTGGAGTGATCCATCTATTCCATATCCTAGTTGGGTCACTTGCTGTGCTCGTGGTAGCCCATTTCATATTATTCCAGAGGGTATTCTGGGGTGCTAGGTAGTCGCCTCCAGGATTGTGTATTGACTGCTTGTGTGAAGGGAAGGTAACTGATAGTGATTGTATTTCCCTCCTTTATTGGAGGTGGTGCGCGTTTGTGTGAGTCTCAGGGGAGCTAGGCCCCTGGATTTCAGACTCGAGTGAGCCTAGTGTGTGAGTGACCCACCGTCCAAGGGTCCAAAAGAATAAGTGACGGCTAGTTGTAGTGTTTGTATACTCTGTATTTGTTGGTTTTATCGAGCTAGGAGGGCATTTGGGTAAGGTGTCTTCTGAGTTCCAAGTCCCAGAGTTGACTGAAATCCTGGACCCTGAATTCGTGATATTCTGGGTTTCAGGGGATCTGATTCTCTGGGTTTGCCTTTTGGTGTGGAGGTGCGTTCTGAAGTAGACGTGTGCTCCCGCACTTTTTCGAGGCTACATTTACAACCGGTGGAGTGCCGTTCCGTCGAAGACAAACGAGCCGACAGGGATTACACAAGGTACCCACGCCAACCAAAGAGTGTGATCCTCAGGGTTTAAAGCTTTGCGGCTGCGAATCTCTGGGTCAATCTTCTTGCTGTTGACTCTCAAGTCGATTCTCTGGGTCTACACCCTGGGGAACAGTCTTGGGCTGCGCTATACGAACCCCCCTGGGCGACAAAGGTTTCATCGGCCTCGCCTCAGCTGGTGCGCATGGCCGGATTCGATTGTCGAGGATTTTGCCGGAATCAAGTGTTGAAGAAGTGCTGAGTGCCCGTCAACTTCAAGCTACCAAGATGCCTGGAGGACGAGGGGCGAAGAAGAGTGGACGCGGTGACGGAGGACGCGGTGAGGCGTCACGTCAGTCGCGTCGTGTTCAAGGTATGGAGCCTGAGGAGCACACGGACCTGGAAACAGTCGTCCGCGACGCTCGGAAGGCGAAGAAGGCTGCTCGCGAGAGCGAGGGAGTGCAAGATGGGGACGTCGAGGCGTCTGCAGTTCAAGATCAGCCTGCTGCTGGGTCGCAAACTCAGGAGGAAGAAGTTTCCTTTGAGTTCCAAGGTTCGACGGAGGCGATTTCTGGGTCGCGGATTCCTGAAGTCCGAGAGGATCACACCCGCGAGGGTGGTGCTCAGGCGTCTGAGGGAGGCGCCAATGCGGTTGAGCCCCCGGAGGTGATTGACTTGGCCTCATCTTCGGACGAGTCTGTTGTGGAAGTGAAGCCGGAGCCCGTGCGAGCGAAGGAAGAGGCGAAGACCCAGAGTTCCAAGGCGAATTCTGGGTTCGCACCACCTGAACCCAGAGTTTCAGCGCCAAGTTCGCAAGCGGCACCCAGGAAGACGCCTGAAAGCGACATCCGGGAACCTGCTGCGCCTGCTCCGGAATCGGGAGCAGCGGCGTTGGACACTGATAGCATGGTGCTGTACGTCCGACGTGAAGTTCGACGCTGGGAAGAGGTGAACCCTGGGAGAGTGACGCCCCCGAGTGTCGTCTACGAGTGGCCGACTCCGAAACCGGACGCTAACTCGTACTTCGCGGCCGCGTACGCAACGGGAGACTACTTCAAGTGGCGTTTGTCTCTTGCGAATCAAGATGAAGCCTGGATCTCTGAGTTCCATCTCGCCCGGTGGGGCGTCGGAACTGCCCAGGATCTCATGGCGACTACGATTCCCCAGAATATCATGACCGCACGCGAATGCGTCGCCATTCGGCAGACTCTGTTCTTCGAAGCTGGTTTCGAGTTTGTCAACTTGGGCCCTGGCTGGTCTACAACGCGTGCTTCCAGGATTCCAGAAAGTCTGGTGCGCTCTGTCATGGAGGAAACCCAGAATTTCATCGCGGTGGACCTGGTCGAATGGAGACTGGTGATCGCTGGTGTGTCTTTCAAGGTGAACTCTGAAGACCAACATGCACCAAGTGTTCAAGGGCAAGCGCCAAGACTGGATTACCATGAGGAAGATGGAGACGGTGATCTATTGATGACGGACTATGATGCGGATCTACTGGGCCGCCAGTTTGTCCTGAGATTCAGGGTCACTGGACTCAGGATTTCACGGAGCCCGCGAGGGTCAAGTGATGGTGATCCGCGATCCAAGCGCACACAGCATGGACCGCCTCGCCCGCAAGTCCAGTCGACACCATCCGCGCTGTCCACACCGTCGCTGTCTTCTCTTCCAGCGTACAAGTCCTCGGCTAGTGCTTCACTCCAGAATTTCACTCTCCTGAACTCCATGTCCAATGGACGTGATTCTCTGGGGGCGGAAGCCGCGGACGCTGCCCCAGGCGCGGTGCCAAGTGTCATCGGTACTTCGCGCGCTTCAGATGAGAGTACTGCCTCGGGCGTTCGAACGTCTTATGGTAGCTCTTCGTCTTCGTCGATGATGTCGCTTGGACAACGAGTTGGAGCTCTAGCGATCGTGGCCCAGAGTGCCGGTGGCTTCGCAGCTGCCGGTGATCTTGGATTTCAGGTAACCCGGACAGTCATCCCGCCGCGTCTCGTGTCAGTCGACCAAGATGACGTTGAAATGGCATCGTCGGTGCACTCTGACCCCCAGGAAGACCGGTCTCCCCAGGATTTCAGCGACGACTGCCGAGCCGAAACTCAGGGTTTCTACCCCGACTTCGGGATTTAGCGGCCCGAGGGATGTCAGCGCCGATGAGCGGAGACAACACCAGCGCTCTAAGGGCGAGGTGTGCTCTCGACGCTCGACGACGTCCAGGAGATCAGCTGCGTCGAGCCGCTCGAGTGGATCCAGGAATCTTGGGTCAGCTTCGTCAGTGTTCGCGAGGTCTGGGCCCGCCCAAATCGAGCTGAATGTCTTGCGACAACAGCAGGAGTGGTAGGCCCGCATGGAGCAGGAACAACGCGAGTTTCTCGCCAGAGAACGTCTGGATGCCTTGGAGCGCGAGCGCCTGAGGGAACAACGTGACCTGGACGCACGTCGCCAGATCCAGGAACTCACGGATCGCTTGGTCCACGCTGAGGTCGCCCGGGGAGAAGCGGAACGCCGTGCGCAGGACGTGGAAGCTTGCGAGACCCAGAGTTCCAATGAAACTCAGGGGATGACCCAGAGTATCACGGAAGCTGTACGTCTCGAGCGTGAGCGCCTGGATGCCGCCTACGCCGAGCGCTGGCAACAGCGCGAAGTCGAAGCCGACTCGGAGCGTGCGCGCTGGGTTTCCGAGACCTATGCGGGCTGGAAGGAACAAATGTCGACTATGGAGCAGAAGATCCAAGAGCTCGAAGCGGAAAAAGAGCGAGAGCGGGAGTCTTCCGAGAATATCCAGCGCTTCCACGCCGGCCAAGTGCGCGACCTTCGTGCAACATTGGCCCAAGTTCAAGCGCGTCGCGCAACCGTCGCCCCTGATTTGGCAACAAATGTGAGGTCGTCAGTGGCTCAGAACCCTGAAGTTGCAACCCGACCCCAAGAATCCAGTGGCGTAATCAACGGAAACGCAAGTGTCGCAGGCCAGAGACGGGAGACAGCTGATCCGAAGAACGCTTCCGAAGTCGCCGCCTCCCAGCTAAGAGCGACCCTCGCGCAGACTTCCGCCGACACTTCCGGCAGAATTGCGCGCGGCAAGCGGGGACATGGCGCTACGGAGACCAAGGTGACGCAGGATATCAAGCTGGAGCCTGTGACTCTGGGGAAGACGTCGGATCCCAGGAGAACAGTGACCTCTAAGGCTTCGCAGGACTCTAAAACAGACTCCAAGCGCTCTGCGCCTAAGAAACACCAGCAGAAGAAGAAGAAGCGTCAAGATGTCAACCCACCCTCGGACTCAGGCCCAAGCTCCGATTTCAGCGATGATGACTCGTCCTCTGAGAGTTCGGATGACAGTTCGCACGAGAACCCTGGGGTTAACCTGACGACGGCCTCTACGGCTCAAGTTGGCACTACGCTCCTGACGTTCCGACCGTACATCAACTCGAATACTCTGGGTGAGTTCGATACTAAGGCGTCACTCAGAGAACGCGAGCATTGGTGGGAGCGTTTTGCGAACATGGCGGCTCAGGGAGGTTGGTCTACGAAGATGCGAATTCAGGAACTCAAGCTGAAGCTCTCAGGAGCTGCGCGTGACTGGTTCAACCAGTTGTCCAAGCACACTCAGCGTGACTGGAAGGAGTTGGCGTCTGCATTCAGGAAGAAGTACTGCAAGGCGCGCTCGTCGTACTCTGAACGCTACTTCACGATGGAGATGAAGAACTCAGAGAGCGCCCTGGATTTCTTCTATCGTCTGAACTCCGCCGCTGGGAAGGCTGACATTGACTTTCGCAAGTCTTTGAAGCGTCTGGAGAAGCATATCCGGAGGTCCTCAAGACGTCGCTGCAAGGCCAGAGATTCAGGAGTATCGCTGATCACGAAACTCAGGGACACGCTCCTCAAGACGTCGCTGCAAGGCCAGAGATTCAGGAGTATCGCTGATCTAGAGTACGCTCTAGAGCAGGACGAAGATGTCTGGAGTCGCAGTGACCATGATGCTCCGCCACCCAGAGTTCGTGACTTTCGTGCCGACAACATTCCTCAGGGGCGTTTCAAGCCGAAGCGTGCAGGACGTGCGTACGTGACTAGGGGCGATGTCTCTGACTCTGAGTCGGATGAAGACCCTGAAATTCACGCGCGTTTCCAGGAAATCACGGACGAACCCAGAGTTTCAGCCCGAAGTGCGAGCGCGAATTCAGGGTCAACTCGTGAGATCTCTGGAGAGGAAGCTTCTACGTCTAGCGCTGGAAGCCTGGCGAGTATGAAGGGTGCCGAGTGGACTCAGACGCTGACGAACGAGGTCTATCGCGTGATGGATAACATGGGATGGCGTCCACCGAACGCCCAACCAGGACCGAACGCGAACTCTGGATTCCGTTCCCCTCGCCGCGAGAACCCGAATTGGGACAAGTTCTGCGAGAAGTGCGGTAAGTGGGGGCACCCAGAGGAAAACTGCTGGAAAGACGTGAAGTGTGATCGCTGCCTGGAGACGGGTCATCCGACTCACTTGTGTCGCGCGCAACCGTGCGAGAACTGTGACAAACTACATCATGAGAAACCGTGCGAAGACTGGAAGACACTGGAAGCTGTGAAGAAACTCGCCCACCAAGGTGCACTGAAGGACATGCCGAGCCAAATCCTGAATAAACTCCTGGATGGCGAAGCAAACTCTGGGAAGCCGTCAAACCAATAAGCCCGCTGGGTGGGGGCCCAGTACGCGCCGGGCTGAAGAAGGCCCCAGAGTTATGTTTTATAGTGTATGTAGGCCCGGAGCTGAGAACAAGAACCCAAGATAACCAACAATGCATGACTACTTTGACTCAGGATTTCATGACTTCCCCTGAAAATCAGCATCCTGAACCAGCGAACTCTGGGTTAGTGAACTCTGAAGAAATTGTGGAGTACAAGCTGAACCCTGGAGAACGCTACGGATGGTGGGAAAACAATGATCCTGACCCGAAGAAACGTGATGTGGCGATGGTGCATGGCGCTGTGAACGACTGCCGGACGAGAGATCTCCTAGATACCGGTGCGACTGTGAATATTGTGAGTTTCGACTTAGCGCGTAAGCTCGGACTCACACTGAAGTCGCACAAACAAACCAAGGTGTCTGGCATGGGAGGCGTTCCGACGTACATCGGTGCCAGTGCTCAGGTGAAGATTACTCTCGGTTCGAGGGTGATTTATCTCCTGGATGTCTGGATTGCTAACATCGGCGAAGGGATCGAAGTACTTCTGTGTATGAGTTTCATGCTTGCAGCTGGAGTGAGGATCAGTGTTCGCGAAGGTCTCGTGACACTTCCGGATGAAGAGGCGATCATGATGTGTGGGTGGACTCCAGAGGATCGCCTGGGTGTCGACATGCCTGTGAAAACCACAGGTAGTTGGTACCTGGCCCATGGGAAATCCAAGGTGGTGAAGATTTCGTATGGACCGACGAACCCACAGCGTGAAGTTGTGTGGGCAGGACGAGGTGACCGCTGGGTAACACACCTGATTTACGCTGCGAGATCCTGGCCGGTCACTGTGAAGGTGGTCAACATCTCGGACAAGGACGTCTGGATTCACAACAGAACGCCAGTCGCCCGAATCGTGGAGTATGGCTGTGCCGGACGCTTTGTGCGCCCTGGTTCTTTTGCGTGTCGGGAGTGGCAGACTCTTATTCTGGAGAGTGTTCAGTCGCGTGAGGGCAGACTTCGCGCGGAACGCCTGGCTGCGCTGGAGCCATCCTGTGTCGAGGCCCCAGAGTATCAGTGGCCTACGAAGATTCTGGCGCGACCTGCGAAAGGCCCCGACATGGCACTGCTTGCCTCGATTCTCAGGAAACCGAAGACTCGTCGCGTGCGCTTCACCGAAGACGCTGCAACTCAGACTGAAGAGGTGCCCCCTGAAGACCCTCCTCAATTCCTAGACGTTGCTGTTGATACGAGTGACTTAGGTGACATTCTGAAGGATGCGGTGACCGATGTTGCTTCACAGACTGTTGGAACCCCAGAGTGCATGAGTCCTGAAGATGATACGGCCGCTGAAACCCAGTGTTTACAGGTTGAAGTTGGCAGTGATTCTCAGGGTCAGCGGGGCGACGAAGGTGATTCTCTGGGATTCGATGTGGATGACGACGATTCTCAGGGTGCTGTTGAAGATTACTGGGATATCCCGATCTCAGTGATGCCGGGAACTCCGTTGGAGAAGCTGAAGCGGGAATATGAGCGCTGCATGCGGCGTTCGACAAAGGACCTCGACTACAAACCTGCGGTCTTCATACGTGAAGGAAGTGAGTTGCTCTCTCAGTTGCGTGACCAGTTGGTTATGCTTCCTGAGGTGCGTGACTTGACCCCTGAGTGCAAGATCGAGGAGGCAGATGTTGGAGTCCCTGGGAAAACGACGCCCGAGATGGAAGACCAAGTGAGGCGAATTCTGGAATATCATCGGAAGATCTTCTTGGGAGACGGCAATGCAGCTCCCCCACCTGCACATGGAGTGGTTTGTGACCTGGATGTAGGCGACGTTAAACCTGTTGCCCAGCGTCCAAGGTCCATTGCACCACACCTGTGGACCAAGGTGTATGAACTTCTGAAGATGTTTCTGGAGAACGGGCTGATCGAGACTTCTGCGTCCCCCTGGGCATCTCCAATCGTGATCGTCTTCAAGAAGAATGGCGTCAACATCCGGATGTGTATCGACTATCGCGTGGTGAATGACTTCATCAAACTCTCACACTATCCGCTGCCGCTTATTGATGATCTTTGATTGGCTTTGAGTCGGCGATGTGGTTTATGAGCTTGGACATGGCGAGTGGTTTCTGGGCTATCAAGATGACCGAGAGAGCCAAGTTGATCTCTGCGTTCGTCTGTCCGTATGGGCATTACTAGTGGGTCAGGATGCCGTTTGGCCTCATGAACGCGCCGCTGATCTACCAGGCAGTTCTCAATAACTGTCTGTGGGGATTTCTGCGGCTTTCCCCTGAGGAAGAAGCTGAGGTCGACCAAGATGTCTTGGACTTCTTGGGGTTGAACTCTGGGGAACCCAGAGTTTCAGGTGAAAATGCACCGCGACTTTCAGTGTTGACGGATGAGATGACTGTTTTTCAGCGTAACATCCCGGCTCCCTCTCAGATGGGCCCTGTCCTGGGTCGAAGCTCGTATATCGACGACATCGCCCACGGTGCGCCTACTTGGGAGCAGCTGTGCCAGAATCTGAACGCGCTGCTCTTCCGACTACGTTACTGGAATATCTCTGTGAGTCTTCCCAAGAGCGAATTTGGAAGTTGTCCATTCCGTACCTCTCTCACAAGAATAGTGCTGAGGGCACCCTAAAATCGCGAAGGGGGTCCAAGACTTGCCGTTCCCGACGACACTGAAAGGCGTCCAGAGTTTCATGGGGAGTCTGAATTACTAGAACAAGTTCATTGAAGATCTACCCGTGATCGCGGCCGTCCTGTACGAGCTGGCTGAGGAACAAGTGAAATTCAGGAGAGATCTGTCGAGAGCCCAGGAAGCCTTTGAAATCCTGAAGCACAAGATTGTTTCGACTCCGTTACTCAGACATCCTGATCGTTCAAGGCCCTTCGTGATCATTCCCCACGCGAACCCGTGGGCAACATCCGCTGTGTTGGGCCAGGAGTACGACGGGATTGTGCATCCGATTCGATACACAGGTCGCATCCTGAATGACGCGGAGCTGCGGTATCACATTGCGGAGAAAGAGGTGATTGCGATCCTGAGACTCCTGGAGGTGTTTCGCACTCTGGTTGAAGGCAGCCCTAAGATCGTTGTCTACACGCGATACTCTGTGTTGAAGTGGTTGCTGGCTTCGCAGTCGGCAGACGGTCGAACAGTGAAGTGGGGTCTGAAGTTGTCCCACTGGAACCTAGAGATACGCAGAGTTCAACGGGATGAAGACGGCTTGGCTGCAATTCTCGGTGCGGTTATTACCCCCAGAGAACACTTGGATGAGATCGCTGAAAACCTGATCCCAGCCAAGGGGCGCGTCAAACCTCCAGTGCCTATCAGCATGGAAATGCTGGAAGCGGATTATGAGGGGTGTATTCTGAGTTTCGATGGCGCCGCTAAGACTTCCATGCGACAAGGGAGTTGCGGCTGCATTCTATGGCATGTCCCCGGGTGGGAAATCCTGGATGCCCAGGGATTCATCCTGGAGGGCGTGAATGACGCTGCGTATCATGGACTTCTGAAGGGACTCACTCTGGCGATTGAGCGTGGAATTCAGGATATCGTTGTGGTTGGGGACTCCAGGATTGCCATCCAGCAAGCCCAGGGTCTCATCAACTGCAATCAGCCAAATCTCCAGAGGAAGCTGGCCGAGTATGAAGTGCTGAAGACGAAGTTCAAGTCTGTGCGGCTGGTGCATGTCAAGCGAGAGTTCAACCAGGCAGCAGACTACCTGACGTCTAAGACCCTCGCGCTTGGCGAATCCTGGAAGGTGGAGGACGCTGATGAACGAACACATCTGCAGTTAGTGTCCAAGATTCACGAGAAGTTGGTAAAGCCGAAGGTGTTATTGAACGTTGGAATTCAGGGGAGTGATTCTCAGGGTGTCGAAACTCTGGGTATCCCTGGACCTGAGTGCGCTCCGTTGCCTGTGGCGGCCAGAGTGTTTGCAGTAATGACTCGAGCGCGAACTCAGGAGATTGGAGCCCAAAGCGAACCCATGGGATCTCTGGAATACCAGGCTGAACGCTGGCGACGCATCAAAGTGCACCAGGACAAAGATGATCACCTGCTGCAACTCAAGGATTTCCTGAAGGGCGACACGACGGAGCTGTCGCACGCTCAAGCCAGGATACTCGCGAAGGTCGCTGATGATTTCGTGTTGGATTCCAGAGAAGTCCTGTACCGCTTGAGTCGGTCTACCAGAGATCGACCCCGAGACATGCTTGACGAACTCAGACTCGTGGTGCCGAAGACTATGCAGCCGGATATCCTGCATTACGCTCACAAAGATTTTCAGGGTGGGCACCAGGGGATCACGAGGACGTACGAGAATCTGCGCTCTGAGTTCTACTGGCACGGCATGTACGCTGACGTGGAAGTTTTCGTCAAAGAGTGTGTGGATTGCGCCAGCGGCAAGGGGCGCCCTCAGAATCCAGGGCCTTCCCCTGGGAACATCGAACCGAGGCGCCCTTTTGAAGTTGTGTCCATGGATTTCGTGACGCATTTGCCTAAGTCGGACCGTGGGAACACGTTCCTGCTGCTTTTTCAGGATGCGTTCTCAGGATTCGTCATGTGTAAACCCATGAGTTCCACCACGGCTCAAGATGTCGCTGAAGTGTACGAAGAGCAGGTCTTCAGGAGATTCGGCGCGAGCTCGATGCTGAAGCATGATCAAGACCCCAGGTTTATGAGCGAGGTGTTCACGCGCTTCCGTGAACTTCTGAGTAGCAAGCCACTCTGGCGTATCGCCCCCAGGCGAACGGACAACAGGAGCGGTCGGTGCAGACTGTCGTGCGCAGCATTCGAGCGTACATTGCTGAGGCGGACCAGAGTGACTGGGACGACCATGCTGAGCGCCTGATGTTTGCCCTGAATACATCGTTCGATGCTACTCGTCTGGACACTCCGTTTTTTTCTGGTGCACGGCTGGGACGCACGCGGCACGGTGTCTGCAATGTTAGGACCCAGGTCCTCGAGTATCCAGAAGCGCACTGTGTACGAGTGGCGCAGGAAGCTACAGCGTGACTACAGTTATGCACAAGCTTGCGCTGAGGATCTTCAGAAGAAGGCCAGGCGCGCGCGCTCTGCCGAACAAACCAGGAAGTGGAGAGAGCTGTCCGAACGACTGAAGGCAGGATTCGCAGCTGGTGATGCTGTGTGGCTGTATATACCCAAAGTGCAGCCCGGGCTGAGCCGCAAACTAGCTCACATGTGGCATGGCCCCTTCAGAATTCAGGAAATCCATGACAACTTCCGCGTGAAACTTAGGGTCGAGAACACAGGATATCGCGTGAATCCCTGGGTACACGTAAGCCGTTTGAAACCCAGAGCACCATTCCCGAAGCGGCCCACTGTGGAGATCGACGTGGATGAGGATGATGAATTTGATGCGGCGCTGTTGCCTGAAGATAGCTGGGAGCCCGACACTGCAAACGATGAGTATGAAGTTGAGCGAATCCTGGATTTGCAATGGACTAAACGGACTCGGACAGCGAGACGAATTCGTGAGTACCTTGTGAAGTGGAAGGGGTATGACGAGACTGAGTGGCTGCCTGTGTCGAAGCTCAACTGTGGTGCCCTGCTCTACGAATTCAATCAAGGCGCAAGAGCGCGAGCCCGTTTCCAGGCCATGCAGGCTGGAGATGATCACCCAGGAGTCTAGCACTCTGGGGTGACACTGACCCAGAGTTACATGTGATATTCAGGGGAAACCCAGAGTGACAATGGGATACTCTGGGGAAAATCGACGGAATGTGTGAATATTGGAGACGGTGAACGTGATTTGATTTGATTTGATTATGGAGATGGTGATACTGCTGAGGCTTTGGCATTGTGTGAGAAGGAAGATGAAGGCGGCAAGCTTTACAAGGACATGGAGACAGTAAACGAAGTTGGATGACCCAGGGAACAAGTCAGCAAATGATGAATTCCTGGGGGAAACACTGAGATCGAGATAAAATCCTGGGTATTATGGAAAGTTACGCTACGACATGTGAAATTCAGGTGGTTCTCAGGATTTGAAGGCGACCTTGACTCTCACGAGTGCTTGAGAGACAGCGGGTTGAGCCTGCGGATAGCCAGGGGCTTGATGTGGCGCTTGGTGTCGTTCGGCACGTATTGGAGCCACTTATCGCCGTCAGCCGCCGTGTTCCATTGGACTCGAGCGGGCTCACGAATGTCCAACGTCGCTAGCTTGACGTCTAAGTCCTTGCACTTAGCTCCCCCGAGTTTCTTGGCCCTGGGATCCTCCCAAATCCAGTAGCAGCACTTGTCCGGGAACTTCCAGAGACCCGGTTCGTGCCACAACGACGGGATGAACCCAGGGGTGTTGCGCGAGCGCTCGACGAGCGTCTTGTACACTCTGCGTAGCGCGTTTCGACGCGACTTCCGCTGAGATTCCATGGTGGCGTCTGCTTGTTCATCAGTCGGAATAGGCACCCAGTGCCGGCGCTCCCAGATTGCCTGTGCGTGCTTGTGCATGACGTCCACGACGTCCTCCATCAGTTTGAGCGCTTTCGCGGAGAGCAGCTCTCGCTAATGGAAGTAGAATACTCGGAAGCGACCCTGAAGCTTAGTCTCCCAGGGTTCAGAATCCAGGACTTCTTGGTATGCCTCACGGTCCCAGCGCTCGTGAACAACGTCGTACGAATACTTGTGGATCTCGTATTCTGGGAACCCAGGAGTCTGGCAAGACGCACTCTTGGTCGAGCTTGGGTATTGCACAAGAACCCCATAGATGCGCCAGGAAGTCTCGTTGTCCTCAGGGTCTTCGGCCGCCACCAACTCACTGGAAGTGAGCTCCGAGTATGATTTCCGCGCGAGCGCCGACGGATGCTTGGAGCGTGATGTAGCCTTGGACCCCTGAGTACCACCAGAACGAAGTGTCTTTCTTGTTTCCTGTGCGACGCTTTTTCTTCGACTTCGAGTCGGATCCCTGAGGTTTCTTGCTTGATTCAGAACGGGGGCGCTTAGCAGGAGGCTTGACTTCCAGGGGTTCTTCTACCTCATTGTCGTCCTCTGCGTCGTCGTCGTCCTCTGCATCCTCGATGTCCTCCAGAGTTTCAGGGGCGACCTTCCCCTCCTCCTCCTCAGAGCTCCCGCTAGAGGCGCTCTCCTCAGGTCCCTGGGCGGGAGCCTGGTTGTCCGGTCGTTCTCGATGTCGTCCACAGTCCTCATCAGGGTACACCATGTGGTCATCGAGGTTCCCCCAGGGTGGTGGCACATCACCGCGTCGAAGGCACCTGTCCAGACGTTCATCCGCCATTTCGTAATAAGCCTCAGGGACGTACTTACTCCAGGGGGTCTTGTCAAGGCGACGCCAGTACATCATGCCCACGAGCATCTTGATCAGCTGCGGCTGTCGGAAGTGCCCGTGAGCTACGCGGTCGCTGCCAATCCACTCCATGGCAGAATCGTATCTGAGCCCCGTGAGGATAGCTTGGCGCACGTCCGGACGAACCTCTTTCCAGACAACGCCCCCAGGGAGCATCGAATGGGCAGCTTCCTTGGAAACCACCGTCTTCTCACCGGCGCGACGCACAGAGTCGCGGCCTGGTTGGTGATCCTTGGGGCGACGCTGAACTTTGTGAGGCTTAGGGTGCGCTGACTGCTGTGGCGACTCGCCCGGCGCCTTGGAATCCCGTGATTTTCAGGAGCCTTGACCTTTCTTGGAACCCTGAGACTTATTGGAATCCTGAGTTTCGCCCCCGGTCTTCGGACCGCTGCGAGGCTTGCTGCCAGGACCCGTGAGATCCAGAATTTCAGGACGACCGGACGATCCAGACCCCGAAGACGGAGGCATACATGTGCTTTTCTCTGGGTACGGGGCCACCGCAGCCTTGCGCTTGTCCATGGCCGTGATGTTGACGACAGTGTCCCAGGATTCAGGAGGCTTCGAGTTCTTGATGCAGAGCTTGAAGAGGTCGTGGAGGCACTCCCAATTACCCGTGAAGGATGTGTGCTCTTGCAGGAAGTCGGAGAACTTCCAGGGGTCCACGGTGGGAGACTCAAGACGCGATTTCAGGATTCGCACTTGTGCCTCAGAGTCGGCAAGGCGCGCCTTGAGTTGCGTCTTCTCGGACTCCAGAGAATCAATCTCGTCTTGGTACCGCGTCTTCTGCTCGTCCAGCGCGACTTTGTACTTGGACTCAGCATCATCCACCTTACCCAGGGCCTCTTGGACCTCCAGGAACCAGTAGTCGCACGTGAATTTCCAGGCGCGCTTCAGTTCGTTGTACTTGCGTCGCGTGTCGACTACTTCCTGAGTGGCGGTGAAACCCTGCTGAGAGTCAGCCAGAGAACGAATGTTTCGGTAGGCCCCGAGGACTCGACGCAGGTAACCAGTCATCTTGAACACGCGCTCAGCGAGCCTTGTGCTGTTGAAGTGACGCAGGAGTGAGGCCATCTCGCGTCGAATACCGATGGAATTCAGGGTGTTGTCCAACTCGAATGCGGAAAGAGGCGAACGACGTGGACACAGGACGTCGATCCCAGCGTTGGAGCCACAGACTTCCTTCAACCCCTGAAGATCCTCGTCGGAGAGCTCCTCGAAGCCGATCAGCGTAGACGCGCTGCCGTAGCCTTCCATGGCGAATGCACCCGCGCGAATGTCGTTCACGATCCCTGGGACTCCCACGAGATACGCGTTGGTCTTGAGATCCGGCGGGGTTGGCAGTTTCCAATGCGATGGGCGCTCAGGGAGTACGAAGTCGGGGACATCGACCTCCTCCTGCCGAAGCATGCCTGCGAAGATGAGCCCCCTGACGTCCTCTAGCGTCGCGTGGTGTGGCGTCTTGAATTCAGGGGCGCCCTCCATGTTCACGTCCTAAGCCGCGCCGCCTGCGTCTGGAGCCTTGGACTCTGAGTTCGCGTCACCAGTTTCCTGGGTTGCAGCGTCAGCCGAGGCGTTGCCGTCGGCCTCGCGCATGTCCGCGTCTGAGGTCTTGCCGGTGGCGCTGAAGAAGGAGACGCGCTTGGTCGCGCCCGTCTTGGTGCTGCCCGTCGAAGTGGCGCCGGACGCTGAGTTACCCGTCTGGCCGCTGCTGTCGCCTGCTGGCGCGGTGCTCGCAGGGGCGTCGCCGGTGCGCTGCTGCGTCGGAGGTGGCGC
This sequence comes from Phytophthora sojae, assembly GCF_000149755.1. Classification (NCBI taxonomy): domain Eukaryota; phylum Oomycota; class Peronosporomycetes; order Peronosporales; family Peronosporaceae; genus Phytophthora; species Phytophthora sojae. The sequence continues at coordinate 4,954,309 of NW_009258115.1, forward strand.
GCTGCCGGGGGGCGCCGTGCCTTGAGCTGGCGCCGTCGCTTGCTTGCCGCGCTCTCCACCATGTTGACGATCTGTGAAATGGCGATGTGACCGCGCATTGCCCGTTGGAGTTTTTTGCGTTTGAGAGGAGAACCTTGAAGATAGGTCCTGACCAACCGTTGCGGAGACAGGGTGCCGCCAAAGTGAATGAAACCCTGGGAGTCGACAGAGTGCAAAGGCCGTATCGAAGTCGACGGTGGATGGACCTGTGTGTTTTTGTGGCCTGGCCATGGTTCACCAGTTCGGAGCGATTCCCTCTTTGATGGACCCGGACCAGGAGGGGCGGTTGACACGAGGCGGTCCCCAGAAAATTGCCGACGATGTGCCGTCACCTCTGTGACTTGGAGTTTGTATCGGATGCTGATTGGTGGATGCCTTGGATACGGCGTGGCTGTACCCGTGTGACATGGATGGCGACTGTGGGAGAGAAGTGATTTCTCGGGATGAATCCAGCGCCTGACCGCAGATGGGCCCAACTGGCTGGAAGTGTGAATCCTGGGAGTGCACGCCCAGGATTTCAGAGAACATTCAGTCCAGCCGCGGACTTTCCCTTACGATGAGTGCCTAAAGTCTGGCGGAAAGTGTCTCTGGAGAGTGTATCCAAGAGTACACCTCATCTTGCTGTGGCTCAGAGTGCCCCAGAGGATCAAATTACCCTGAGAATCAACCCACTACTACCATGATCATGCGCAGGAGGCCGCTAAACCGCTAAAAGTGTGGCTTTGTGGAGATACACGTGAGTCTGCAATGCAGCAGACTTGTTACCCAGAGTGCCGCACAGAAACCCAGAGTGCCGCACAGAAACCCAGAGTGCCGCACGATGACCCAGAGTTCACCTCCCTGAGTGCAGGTGACCCAGAGTTCCAAAGATGATTATGTTTAGACCATAAATCCAGACTCTCCATACTGAACTTAAGTGTCTCCCAAGCCAACATCCAAGAATCCCCACAGTTCCCCAAGATTCCTCAGAATTCCCAGGATTTCAGAAGATGACCCTGAGTGTCACCTGGTTTTCAGGGACTTGAGTCAGTTCGAAACCAGTCTGCAATCAAAGCGATGCGTGACCTTGAAGAACCGTTGTGGATGCGCAGACTGGATACTTTCAAGGAGTCGAGAGGGAGTCCTGCACCATACTAAACCAAGTCTAAGGACCCACAATTGGCACTTTCGACGCCGTGCGACAATAGATTCGCAAGTTTGGACTGCTGAACCCAAGGTATACTCAAGATAAGACATTTGACCCCAAGCATAGTGAACAGAAGATATTTGCCCGAAGAAGAGAGAGAGAGAGAGAGAGAGAGAGAGAGAGAGAGAGAGAGAGAAGTAGCTGATAAAAACCAAACAGAGTTCCTTTTACCCTGTACTGCGCAAGTGACTTCGGCCAAGCCTGCCGACGGAAATCCGGAGGACCCGAGACTACGACCGCGGGACGCTAAGGACACATCAACGGCGAAGAACAGCCGTCTGTGTGGACTCCATCAACTCAAGTCCAGTTAGGTGGGGACCATCGACGGCCTTGAGCTTCCTGGAGTGATCCATCTATTCCATATCCTAGTTGGGTCACTTGCTGTGCTCGTGGTAGCCCATTTCATATTATTCCAGAGGGTATTCTGGGGTGCTAGGTAGTCGCCTCCAGGATTGTGTATTGACTGCTTGTGTGAAGGGAAGGTAACTGATAGTGATTGTATTTCCCTCCTTTATTGGAGGTGGTGCGCGTTTGTGTGAGTCTCAGGGGAGCTAGGCCCCTGGATTTCAGACTCGAGTGAGCCTAGTGTGTGAGTGACCCACCGTCCAAGGGTCCAAAAGAATAAGTGACGGCTAGTTGTAGTGTTTGTATACTCTGTATTTGTTGGTTTTATCGAGCTAGGAGGGCATTTGGGTAAGGTGTCTTCTGAGTACCAAGTCCCAGAGTTGACTGAAATCCTGGACCCTGAATTCGTGATATTCTGGGTTTCAGGGGATCTGATTCTCTGGGTTTGCCTTTTGGTGTGGAGGTGCGTTCTGAAGTAGACGTGCGCTCCCGCACTTTTTCGAGGCTACATTTACAACCGGTGGAGTGCCGTTCCGTCGAAGACAAACGAGCCGACAGGGATTACACAAGGTACCCACGCCAACCAAGGAGTGTGATCCTCAGGGTTTAAAGCTTTGCGGCTGCGAATCTCTGGGTCAATCTTCTTGCTGTTGACTCTCAAGTCGATTCTCTGGGTCTACACCCTGGGGAACAGTCTTGGGCTGCGCTATACGAACCCCCCTGGGCGACAAAGGTTTCATCGGCCTCGCCTCAATTTCCTGCCCGCGGCAGTATTCAAAATTCCATATTACTCCCCCCCTCAATCGGAAACATGACAAGCGTCGACTGGGACCAGCTAGCGAGAAAAGTTAGCGAGATCAAGAGCAATACCGGTCGCGAGCAGTGTATTACGGCCGCTTCATTGTCTGAGTCATTGCCAGCAAGGTCAATCTCGGGGCCCCTGCGTTCGCAGCGAGGCTAGGGAGCGTTGGTGTATCAACACCTGTGGGCCACCGCAAAGCACCCGGGACTTACGCCCCTATATATTAACCTCAGTACAACAAGCAGCAGTTCGTTCTCGTCCTGCTACTCGCCCTCGCCATTCTGCGGCTTGTTCTCGACCACCAGTTCGTTCTCGTCCGACCGCTTGGCGTCGTCCGTCAGCACCTCATCATTCTGCTGCAGCTCGTCGTCGTCCATCTGCAGCTCGTCATCGTCCGACATCTCGTCCTCATGCGTGAGCTCGTTCTCGCCGGACAGCTCGTCCCCGCCCGGCAGCTCGTTCGTCTAACAACTCGTCATCGACCAACAGCAACTCGTCGTCGTTCACCAGGGCGTCAGCGTCCGCCAGTTCGTCTTCGTCGGACAGCACGTCGCGCGCTGCTGCAATGGCTGCTGGCGCCCCCACTTGCTCTCGTCTGGGTAAATATCCGCTATAGCTAGCCCGGAGATCCTTTGTGTGCGGTTGTCCGCATCGTTGCCACTTGGGGTTGTCGTTGCGGCTTGGGATCTATAACCACCGCCGCGTTCAGCACTCCAGCGTCCCCATTGCTCACCGTCTGGCATGACCACACCGCTACCTGTTACAAAATTAATGATGTACGCTATCTGATGACCGTAGTTGAGGACAGAGCAAAGCGTACCGGACTGTGGCGTGCCCGTCAAAGCGTTGAGGACGCTTTAAAACGTTCATTGCATGCGCTGACAGCATCAACGTGCCGCAACACACGGCGACATTCAGGGATCCCGATAAAGTAATTGCATGAAAAATAATTGCCGTAAATATACTGAAATTATTGCTTATCACAGATGCTGGAATGTCCCTCAATAATTTATGTAGGTTTCCCTGAGCCGATATTAATTTTCTGAAAAAGTATAATTTACTCTGGTCCATTCATCAGCTCTTGGCTAGTTTTGCTACGCCCCGAAGAGCTCATTCTGCCTTTTACAATGTTCACCAACCGACAAGTCGCCACTTTCTACTTCCAGCAAGTGCTGGAAACCCAAGACGAGTCTGTGGCCGAGTACTTCCGGTGCCGGTGCTCTTGCGTGCGCCAGCAAGCCCCGCGAACGGGGTGACAGTAACCTCGTGTCGCACGTTCGCAGCCAGCACCCCGCCTTCGAAGAAGTCATGCGCCGCAGAGACGGGGACGCTCGTGGATCCGCCAGCGCAGTTTAAACCTGTTCGGTTGGCTGCGCTGGACGGTTATGTGCGGTCAACCACTGCATTCCTGCGAAAATCCTGAAACTAGAAGGTAAATTATGCTATTTCAAGGGGTATTTAATGATAGTATTCTAATATCTTGTGTGGACAATGTCCTACCGCAGGTACTCGAACCTCGACCCCATTGGAGAGGAGCAGCTCCTGGATGGAATGCAGCACGTGAAGGCAAGCATGCGGCGGGAGCTCCTGGGGCACTTTGGGCTGAAGCCGGACGGCTGGTCGCACAACTCGGAGCACTACTTGGCGGTGTTCGTGTGCTACGAGCTGGGCGGCCAGCCGCGATGCCAACTGATAGCCATGGCGCCGCTGGTCCAAGAGCCTGGCCAAAACCTCTCTGCGGAAAGTCATGTTGAGTTTCTTCGGACCATGTTGGCTCGAGACTATGGTAAGACCATTGAAAACTGTCTCTTCCTGGTTGGAGACAATTGCTCCACCAATAGGCGCCTCGCCACCTTGCTTGGTGTGCCACTCGTGGGCTGCGCCAGTCATCGCCTGAATTTAGCGGCCCAAAACCTGCTAGAAGACTTCAAGGACGAGCTGGACCAAGTCAAGAAACTGATGATCAAGTTGAAGGGTTTAAACCAATCAGCGAAGCTGCGGTACGTTTTTCAGCCAATCATATTAACTTGTAGTGAATCTGACAAAAATTGGTTTTAATATTTGCAATAGGTTTAAGACGAAATTGCGACCGGTATTGAGCCAGGCGACGCGCTGGAGCTCTACGCTTTGCATGGTTAACCGCTATATGAAACTGCTGGAATTCATTCAGGACGACGACGATTTGGCCGAGTATCTTCCGCCCCCGTCCGCAAACCGCACCCTCCGCAAGCTCCTTGAAGACCTGAAGAAGATCGAGTCGGTGAGCAAGGAGCTGCAGTCGGAGTCGGTCTCGATCGCCGACGTACGTTGCTATTTCGACGCACTCATAGCGCTGTGGCCAGGCTTCGCTACGTATCTCGGTAAGATTTATTGCTTCTACACTGGGGGTTATCATATACTGACTCAATATGTTATTGCACTGGTGATATATAGGCCCTCGTGCTGCAATTGTGCATACCCCTCACTTTGAGGCTGGTTGCGTCAAGGTCTAGCGCGACAAAGTGGCCGAGCTGACACGATCGGAGAAGACGGTGCTCAGTCGCTTCGTCATCCGGGAGGCCGCTGGACAGCCGGCCGCTACTGCTGACGATGCTACGAGGTCGTTTGTCGAGCAAGTCAAGAAAAGACGCAAGACGACGGCCCCAAGGACGGTCTACACGCTTCTGCAGGCGATTCCGCCCACCTCGAACACAGTGGAGCGTTTCTTTAGTGTGGCTAAGGCCACCCTCGGACTACAACTCCACCTCCTCCAGCCGGCTACACTGGAGATGGTTTTGTTCCTTCGTGTGAACAATGCGTTGTGGGACGCGAACGCTGTCAACGCCTGCTGCTAGAGTAGTTGTTATAGGCGCCATTACTTTTCTACTGCTGTTGCAATAGTTTACGTCTGCTTCACGCTTCCACTACTAAACAATTCATGTGTGGGTTCGAATCTTATCAGTCAAAAATACAATACTCGGGATCCCTGGCGACATTGCGGGGTCGGCGACGAGGACAACTAAGCTGGGCTGCTGTCATCGCAAACGGCGTAAGCAGAGCAGTAACTGATTGGCCGGTTTGTTCTTCCTTCTTTGCTACCATTGGCAAATATCTACTTATTATCAACTCCTGCCAATGTCCTGTAAAATGATTGTTAGACGGATTTTACTAAAAACCGTCTAACAATTAATATTAATGGTAAAACACTTGGTCTGATTGGATAAAAAGAATGTGGTTTACTTCAAATGATTGGTTGATGTAGTGCATCAGCATGCGAATTGCGGATAAGCTTACCTTGTGATGCCCTTTGAGAAAAGGCGTCTAAGCGCTCGTTTCGACATGCTTGTATTTCAACTAATACAGCCCACGGATGGAGAAGCACCAGCAATCCATTTCTGTGAGTTACAGGTACTTCGCTCGAACTATGTAGGCTTTGTCTCAGTTGTCACTGCTCTCATTTGCACTTCAGGGTAAATAGAGGGGGTTCCCAGTGTCCCTGTGGGTAAGACCCACGAAGATCAAGCGTTCCACTGAGGGTTCGGGTCTCGCCCTGAGTGATTCCGATACAAAAGCCACGTAAGTCTATTTCCGACCCCCGACTACCTCCATCACTACATCCCCTGGAACCCCTAAGTCACGGGTGCGGTTTTTCAACTATCTACTTTATAGTTTTGAAATAGCCACATGTGGTTATTTTCGACGCAAAAAGTACTGTGCCTTTCACTTATTCTGCCGTGATAATTCTGGCATAATTCTAATCCTTCTCGGCTCTAATTATGCCCTGAGTTAGCTAATTCCCATGTTAATTCCGGGTCGTCCCACCGCGGTCGAATTAAGAGTGGCGATGGTGAGGCTGGGTTTAGGCGGAATCAGCTAATCCAATCTGAGTAAGACAGAAACAGAGCGATTGGCGGTTTGCTACCCGCCAATCCATGCCATTCTGCTCGTATCTTCGTCGATTGGCACGCAAATGCTGATCGCTTGAGTTAGGGGAAGCACTCACAATCATAGGCGGAATTAACACTAAATAAGCGTTGCTCGTCCTTTTATGGATCTAATTCCGCCTGATTTAACAGCTCAACCGCCAAAATAGGTGAAAGGCACAATACCTAGTTCACAATTAAAATGACTACCCCAAATAAGTTTTCGACTACCTACTTTTCAGTTTTCCTGGGTTTTCGACCGCGTGCTACGCACGCGGATCTTAAACCACAGGAAGCGTTCTAGCTTGAACATTAAGTCGCCTTGCCATTATAACTACACCCTGATCCCTAAAAAAACCTTTACCCTTGGGGCACAAAACCCTAGACCCCCCCCTCTAGGGGGGACCACCTCGCTTCGCTCGGCAGTCGGCAGGACCCGCCTGCGGCGGGCGTTGGTGCTATCGTTCTCATTTAAGCCCCCCTAATGGAACTCCCGATTAACTGCAACTGCATCCCCTCAAACCGCCGCCTCACCACGACCTCAGGAAGGGAAACCGATCAACTAGGAATAATTTAGGGTAACTCACTTAGAGCATCTCCAGCGGTTGGTCTCAAACACGGTTTTATCCTAAAAGTATTGCCGCTTGCAAATACTTTGTCCTCTAAAATATACCTCTAAAATAGACCACGCCTGTCTCTTACTATGAGTGGACACGAGATAGGCGAGGGCTGTTTTAGCTTTGTGCTTTGGTGAAGACCGCTTTTATGCCCAGAAACTCGGTTTGGCCCGTCTAGAATGGCATTTCTGCGTTTACAAGTCGTAGAAAAGCGTTTTGGTCGAGAAAACAGAGCCCCAAGCTCGGATCTTAGACCTTACTGGCGAGATATATAAATGAGACCTAGGTCTTAATTAAGAGCTGGCTGCATTAAAATCGAGATTATTAACGAGATAATAAGCTTGCGTTGGCCAAAATATCTGCAAACGGCAATAACGCTGTTAAGACTTGGCCGAGACTTACGGCTTCCCCCAGAAGGTCCTATTGCAGGTTTTAACTTCACCGGGACCTATAGATTGGCTTTCGAGTTTTAACCCCCCCCCCGCACTCGCGGGGGTTTTCGGGTCCTGGCTGCGACCAATATACTACTTGTTAAAGCTGTATACAACTTGTTAAGGAGATGCGTATTTGGCTTAAGTATTGCCTGCTATAAGTACGATGTACTTTCCTGAACAGCTGGAAAGTTGCTGATTGTAGTTGCACTGCCATGCACATACATGTTGTCAAATCCACCTACGGTGGCCCTTGCCCAGCCAACAGGGGGTATATCCTACATCATGACTAGGCCTTTTTATCGGGACCGCGCAAAACACAGACAAAATTTCCAGACTATGTAAAATGCAATGATTGATTGCAAATCAAAGTGTGCATAATCTTCGCTATTCTACCCAGCGATATGCAAACGGTCCTGCCTAGCTCACAGCCACTTTGTCCGATCGCGGAGCCAGCGCTGTCACATCGTCCTGACGCTCACCCTCTTCCTCGTCGCGGACTGTGTCATCTTCATAGTTGCTTTCTTCTCCTGGTCTACCTACTTCCTAGCACCAGTGGTGAGCCATGTTCCACTTCACGCACCAGTTCATACGAATGTCTAGTTACGGAATGTTCTTCTCTGTATCGTTGGCAAGCTGAAGCACCACCTCAACCTGTCAGACGTAACTGCGGACTGTAACGAATGTACGCTATCAAACGCACCACCGCGCGGTCACAGCACATTGAGGAAGCTCTGAACATTTTTTTCTACAGCGCAGACGATGAGAGCAACTAACCATGTGAGCGCAATTCTTTCCAAGTGCGCTTACCCACAGCTCGGCAACGCGTTCATCTCCAGAGTATACCGTGTTGTATATACAACGGAAGTAATGATAAATACGAAGTACAATAAGTGATGTTTGACTTAGCGTATCAACAACTGAGCAGAGTCCTGGTATGTTCCAACAGTGTACAATATACAATTAGAAGACTGTGTGGATAATGCCTCATGAATGTATAGACTGTGTGATTGAAATATTTTCGTGTGATTATGTAGAGCCCGACACCTTTTTGGCACCGCTGACGCTACTCGCTAGCACCGACCCGAAAATGGTGCCCTAGGGCGAGCACAGGCGACCACGGCCTTCCCTCCAGCCTTCTTACGCCCTTTCGCATACAGGTAGCAGTATCCGGTCCGGCGCTGACGAAGCTAGCTATATGTAAACCATAAGTCACTTCATAACATGATGATATCATACATGCGGCACGGAATGCACGTACCAATGTTCCACGCCACCACTCAACGCTCAGCGCGTCCAAATACGTCGTGTGTCTGTCACCACTTGAGTACGCCTGGCAGCAATGCTCTGCCAGCGCCGGAGATGTAGCAGTAGTCTTCCTCATGCACCCCGCGGCGGAAGACAGATGCTGGAAGTGGCGTGGAAGTTGATGTTGCATGCACAGAGGCTCTGCAAAAAAAACGCCACCAGTTAGTTACCAACAGTATTTGTGTGGTGCTCTAGAGCAAACACACCGGCATCACACGGCTACACTATTACCTTCAGTCGTACATGTCCCCCCTATAGGTCTCGCGTCGCGCCGACGGCTCCCCTTTTCACCCACGGACTCATAGTTGATAACCCCGCCAGAAATCGTATCTGCGTATATGTACACCACAACACACACCATAACATGTTGTATATCGTACATGTGGCAGAGTAATGTACCTACCAATGTTCAGCCCGGACACCCAAGCTTTTAGCGAGCTGTTAGCCTTCTTGCGTCTCGTATGTGTGACCACCGAGTGGCTCATGTCCAGCGGAGAGGTAAGAGCAGGAAAATCATGCTGACCGGGCGACGGGCACTAGCGCTGCGGGAAAAGCTAGGGAGCACCGAAAGCGGAGCACCGGAGCAGAGAAAGCCCAGCCATACGGTGGCAGTAACACCGCATGAATGATTTGACTTCAACTTGACTGACTTAAGACCTTAATGCTCAGTGCGAGGTAGTTACGGATGCGCACTCCTCCGCCCAGATCTATGGGATTCTTAGCGGATATAGATATCGATAATTTTAGATTTGGAGGCAACCAACGCCTTGGACTTAGAATGCATCTTCGCGCACCTCGCCACAACATAAACCACTTCATCTTGTCGCTACCACTACCACTGGAAGCCATGGCTACAGGCGTGCCGCGAACCGACCCTCCGCCACTGCTAGAAGCCATGGCTACAGACGCGCCGCGAACGTTTATCCTCGATCCTCCACCCCCGCTCGAATATCCGCCTGAAAGAGACGCAGAGGCTGCTATTCATGCGTGGACCCGCACTCACGGGTACAATGTCTCTCGAGTGAAGCAAGAGAAGAACGCCAACGGAGAAGTTCGCTATCGACAGTTCGAGTGTGATCAATCCGGTAAACCCAAGAACACAAGAAAGATTGACCCTGCCGATCGAAAGCGACCTATGGTTCGCTCCAAGAGGTCGCAGTGCAAAATGCGCATCAGTATCGTTGCGGTTGATGCTTCCAAAACGACGGGACCCTGGCGAATAAGGCACACTCGAGATGGGAGCCGGTCTCACAATCATCCCGCCACTGACGACGTCCGAATTCACGTTGCCCATCGCCAGCGCGAAGCAAAAAACAAGAAGGGCAACCAGTCCATGTCCGCCAACGAGCTCATCGCACTGCAAACCATGGCTGGTGTCTTCAATGGCCAAATGTTTGCAACGATGCTTCTCAACGACGAGTCAACTTTAGTGATCCCTAAGGATATTTCGAACGCCAAAGCCGCTGCTCGTACGGCGTTGCTCGAGGCAAAGACCAGCAACGAGGCGCTGTTCGAGCTGCTGCGCAAAAAAGAGTTTCATTTCTCCTACGAGGTCGACCCCGACACGAACCGACTTCGCTACTTGATGTGGGCCCATCCGGCTACCATCAAGTTGGCCCGCAACTTTATGGATCTGTTGATAGTCGACTGTACCTACAAGACGAATCGATACCGCATGCCGTTGTTCAACGCAATCATACTGACAGGGATGAATACTATATTGCCATTCGCGCAAGTCTGGCTGCCAGGCGAAGCTGAACCAGATTTCAACTGGGCTTTTACTAAGTAAAGGGAGCTCATGGAAGAGACTTCCGCAGTGGACGACGACGAACCCAACATAACCCCCACCGAGTCGGATACGGCATGCACAGTACACGCCGCGAGCCTTCCAGCTTTGAAATCATTGAGCAAAACCTAGCAGCCGCAACAAGCACCCCAGCGCAACTTTCGTCCATCCAAGCCCTTCTCGACTGTGATGACACCGAGTTCCAGCAGGTATTCTGCCCACCCCGTACGTGGGGTTATGCCGGACTACGAGCACTAGGCGAATAACCGCTTCTACATTTGAAGTGCACTTTGATTTACATTCTAAAATATATGTATCTTCATCTCGATCTTGTGTTGAAGTCAAATCATTCATGTGGTGTTACTGCCACCGTATGCCTGGGCTTTCTCTGCTCCGGTGCTCCGCTTTCGGTGCTCCCTAGCTTTTCCCTAGCGCTGCGATGCCTCGAGTCTGTCGCTCTATCAGCTCGGCTTCACCTACAACGTTTCTCAGTCAGTCACCTGCCAGACATACGCGGCGCTTACGGCAAGCCCCACCCCCCTGTCATCATGCACCTGTTGTTATCTTTCCAGACGCACTTGGAATGCTTGCCTTTTCGCTGCGAGCCTCGCGACGTCGACGTTTGCTATCCGTTTCTTTTTCTCGACTGAACGGAGGGGGGCGTTTTGCCGCCACTAATTTGCAGTCTGGTCGCAAATCTCAGCAATCAATCAGCGCCTCCCGCTGGGGCTGGCTTTGTAATTTTTGATCGTTTTCTGCAAATATTTTCACCTACACCTGTGCACGCCATGCATAATTCGGCGAGATGTACTTTTTCATAACATGTAGTCATATACAACGTATGAGTGCGGGGGGGTTAAAATAAGACCACAATCTTAATTCCACCCATACAAAACTGAAGAGTCGCCGTATTTAAAAGGTTGCACCAAGACTGAGTCAAATTTTCACATGCGGGAATGGACTTATAACGCTCGCTGTAGAACTCACCGCTGGAAGTAAGTCCGTCTGCGCGGGTCTCAACTGTAAAATTGTGGTCTCAAAGACCCTGTTACGTCTTAGGATAAGACCCACCGCTGGATATGCTCTTAGACGTCAAAGTGCCAGCTTCCCTTTCAGCAGGCTCCGAAATAAGTGCCTAAATATACACCACCAATTACCTGGGGCCTTCTTCAGGGAAAATAGTCCACCCAAGACACCGGTGGAGAAAATTGGGAAGCCATTTTAACTTTGTTTTAAATGTGATGACGTCTACGTTGCTTAACGGAATACGTACACCCGTGGTGTGGTCAAGTACTCGACGCCAACGCTACAGTGCTAATCCCAGAACGCAGCTCAAAAGTGTAGCCCACCATGCCATCTCTGACATAGACGCAAAAGAGCTGGTACTGTCACCGACGGTAGCGGAGGCTGCCGCCAGTGTGAAGTTTGCACAGAGCTCGTTCGTGATACCAGCGTCATTGTACACGTCGCAGTCGGTGTCAGGATGGATTGCCACGACAAATTCGCCGTTTTCCGCTACCCGATTGAGGCCGCTTCCGATTTGAGGCTTGTACACGCTCCAGTCGTCGGCTGTAAGCGTAAACATGGCGGTTGTGGAGGCTCCTGCCTCGAGCTCGATCTTTTCAAACTTCCGCAGCATCTTGACTTCAGGAACTGAGATGGCGCGGTACGGCTGGATCATGAACAGCATAACAGTCTCCTTGCCAGCCCTCGTGCCGTTATTTGTCACCTTCACCGATACTGTGACCGTGTCATCATTGCTGGTGATCTTGTTCGTGCTGAGCTTCAAGTCCGAGTACGAAAAATTCGTGTAGCTCAGTCCAGCGCCAAAGTCCCATTGCATTTCGCAGGCACTGTAGCTGCACTGGGTGTCGACTCGATGACGGTACGGGATCATGATGTGGCCAGAGTACTTCGGGTACGTGATTGGCAACCTTCCGCTCGGGTTTACCTCGCCAAACAGGATCTCCGCCATGGCTTGTCCTCCTTGTTCGCATGGCAGACCGCCCCACACGACGGCACTTACCGAGTCAGGTAGTGAACCTAGCAGTCTTGGACGACCTTCGAACAGGATTAGCACGACTTCAGTACCCGTGTTGGCGAGGGCCTGGACGTACTCGAGCTGACCCGAGGGCAGCGTCAGCTCATCGATATCACCCCACTTTTCAGCGTAGGGTGCTTCACCGATGGCAACGATAACCACGTCAGCGTCACTGGCGTATCCTGTCGCTGTTGAGAGATCTTCGTCCGAGTATGTTCCGTCCACGCTGAGTCCGTTGAAATACGTAACCGAGTCGCTGCCGATCAAGTTTTCAATACCCTGCCGCACCGACGTGCCATGCGCAAAATAATCGTTGCCGGAGGTTCCTTGCCAATAAATACTCCAGCCTCCGCACTGGTAGCCGATGTCGTCGACAGAGAAACCCGTCAGGAACACCGAAGTGCCGTTTGCGAGGGGCAGAAGATTGTCATCGTTTTTCAGCAGCACGATAGACTCCCTCGCGAGATTCAGCGCCTCCTCCAAGTCGTCGTTATTTCCAACGAGATCAACGTTATCTTCGCCGGGGACTGGGGTGTCATAGAGGCCCATTTCAAGCTTCATCTTGATGATTCGTTTGGCTGAAGAGCGCAGTCGGTCCTCGTAGTCGGCGTTGCTGGACAGCACGGATTTGACTTGGTCAATAAAGTCCGTGCTGTATGGCACCATGCTCATATCGAGTGAAGTGTTGGCGACCACGAGTTCAACCGCATCTTGCTGCGTGCGCACCACTCGGTGCCAACTCTGGAGGTTGTTTACCTCGCCCCAGTCGGTGACAACGACGCCATCGAAGCCCAGATCATCACGCAGTAGGTTGTTCAGGATCTTGGTGCTGGAGATCACCGGGGCGCCGTTCACCGAGATGTAGTTTTCCATCGTGGACATGGCGCCGTGCTCGATGCCAGCCTTGAACGACGGTACGTGGTAGTTCAGCAGGTCGTAGTCTGAGATGGTGGTCCCTTCTCGGTCGACACCCGTCGCCGTCTGCGAGTACCCGATAAAGTGCTTCATGCACGCTCCGTTCTGGCTGTTGTTCTGCACTCCTTGGATGTAGGCGGCACCCAGCACCGACGCCAAGTACGGGTCTTCGCCGAAGGTCTCGTACGTGCGAGTCCACAAGGGGTTGTACGAGATGTCGAGAATCGGTCCCAACACCCACGTGATCCCCGCTGCAGCCGTATCACGTGCGGTCACGAAGCCCATCTTCCGCGCCAAGTCGGGGTTGAAGCTGGCGCCTGCATTGATCTGCTGCGGGAACATCACAGCCTGGTCCACATACTGCGCGCCATGCACCGAGTCGAGCCCGTACACCATCGGGTGTCCGCCGTTTTCGTCCATGTGGTACGTCTGGATCTCCTTGATCGTGTTCCGCCACCCGGTGGCGTTCCATCCAGCGAAGGGCGAGTTCAAGTAGGAGCCAACGCCCAGCTTGGCGTACTGCCGCACGAGGGTCTCGTTCACCGAGTGGTCGCTGTTGAGCACCATGCTGATGTCGAGCTGGCACATTTGGCCGATGACTAGGTCCGTCGAGAAGCCATCCACGATGGTTTGCGCCTGCGCGTCCAAGCTGTCGCTGCCGCTGGCAGAGGATCCACTTGAGCTGGCGAGCGCGGGCTGCAGCAGCGTCAACGCCGCAGCGAGAAGCCAATTCTTGATCATCGAGACGTCCGAGCGGGTATTTTCCGGGAGGAAAATCGAGAAATGATGAAGGTCATTGCTCGACTGGCCGGCCGCACTGGTCCGGTGTGCATCGCACATCGCCAATGCTTTGTTGTGGCTGCTGCATCCAGATCAGGGGGAGCGCCTGCAACTTGGAGTCCAAGTACCATTTTGGCCCTTTCATATCGCGCGGTAGTAATGGAGGTCGGGCGAGAGTACGCGTACAGTTGCAGCGACTTGGTCAGTTCGATTGAAAGAGGGCCGCCATATCGCTGCTTCCGCTGAACCGGACGCAAGGCAAGTTGTAGACGAAATGATTCGGCTCACTTTGACTCTGGTGGAATGAAGTGTCGAGGCTGCACAAGCAGGCGATGTCCGTTCGTCGACAACTGTGTATGAAGTGGTACTACTGCACCGTGTACACTGTACAGTACAGGTATCCAGATTTTTGCCTTGATGTGCAAGCCGTGCGTCAAATCGACGGGATCACGTCAGAATGAGCAAGTCGTTGGCTTGTTGGCTCCTGAGCCATCACGGACCCAGGATACGTTTTGGTGCAGCAGCGCGGTCCTATCGGCCTCGTATTGTAAGTGTCATCGCACCTTGTTTGTCGTTTCTCATCTAAAGTTTCACGGAAAAGTTGTATTTGAAGGTGTCAATTTAATCGATGGTCAAATCCTCCTCCTTTCACACCGGAGGCAATCACTCTTGCTGCCCCTTAAGGGAGTCCACTGCCGACGTTGACCGTGCCCGCACCGCTGCTTGTGTCGACGCTGAGCTCGGCGCACAAGGGGTGGGTGATGTTGTTGTACACGTTGCACCACGTCTCGGGCTTGATGGCCACTACGTAGTCGCTGTCCTCGAACACTCGCTTCAACCCCTTGCCGATCTGCGGGTCTACACGCTCAAATCGTCCGTGGTCAGCGTGAACGAGACGTCCATGGACTCTCCGGCCTGAAGCTCGATCTTCTTGAACTTCTTCAGCTGCTTCACCTCCGGCACCGAGATTAGGCGGTACGGCTGGATCAGGAACAGCATGAGGGTCTCCTTACCGGCGCGAGTGCCCAGTCACGGTGGCGGTCACCGTTTCAGCCGCGCTGGTGAGCAGCGTCGTGTCTAGAGTTACGGCTGAGTAGCTAAACTGCGTGTAGCTGAGACCCGAGCCAAAGTCCCATTGCTGCCAGCAGTTGTCCCAAGTACAGCGCGTCGTGACGCGGTGGTTGTAGGGAATGGCGATATTAGCCGGGTCCTTCGGGTACGTGATCGGCAGCCTTCCGCTCAGGTTCACCTCGCCATAAATGATCTCAGCCATCGCCTGACCGCCGAGCTCGCACGGCAGGAGACCGTCGATAATGGCCATTGAGTGGTCGGGGATCGATCCAAGCAGGCGCGGACGGCCCTCAAACAGAACAACGATCGTCTTTGTGTTGGTCGCCCGCAGCGCCTCGATGTACTTCACCTGTCCCTCAGGCAGCGCCAGATCATCAATGTCTCCAGGCTTCTCCGTGTACTGGGACTCGCCGATGACTGCAACCGTGTACTCGTGCTGGCTTGCGAGGCTCACAGCTGTAGCCGAGTCCTCATCCGAAATGGAGCCGTTCGCTAGTAGTCCGTTGAAGTACGTGAACGAGCTGTTGCCGACCAAGTTCTCAAAGCCCTGTCGAACACTTACGCCGTTCGGGAACATGGAGTTGCCAGAGTATCCTTGCCAAGCCTTACTCCATCCACCGCACTGGTAACCAACGTTGTTCGCCGAGTGGCCCGTAAGGAAGACGGAGGCGTCCTTCGGCAGAGGCAAGACGTCCTCGGCGTTCTTCAAAAGCACAATAGACTCGCGAGCCATGTTCAGAGCCGCAGTCTTGTCGTCGTCGCTGCCAACCATGGAGACAAACTGCTCGCCAGGCACCGGGGTCTCGTATAGTCCCAGTTTCAGCTTCGTCTTGATGATGCGCTTTGCCGACTGACGCAGACGAGCTTCATTCTCGGGGTACTTCTCGAGCATGTTTTGCGCGTACTCAATGAACTTGGTGTCGTTGGGCACCATGCTCATGTCAAGAGATGTCTCCTTCAACGACAAGGCCACTGCATCCTCGTAGCTGTTTACGACGCGGTGCCAGTCCTTGAGGTTGTTGATCTCAGCCCAGTCCGAAACCAGGAGACCATCGAAGCCAAGGTCCGAGCGGAGCAGGTCATTCAGAATGCGAGGGCTCGCGATCACGTGATCGAGATGTAGTTCTCCATCGTCGACATGGCGCCAGCCTCAATGGCAGCCTTGAACGGCGGCAGGAAGTAATTCAGCAGGTCGAAGTCCGCCATGATGACGTTGTCGCGGTCGTGACCGGTTGGGGTTTTGGAGTATCCGATGAAATGCTTCATGCAGGCAGCCGTTTGGTTGTAGCTCTGGAGACCGCGGACAATGGCGTCTCCCATCACGGCCGCCAGGTATGGGTCCTCGCCGAAGGTCTCGTACGTGCGAGACCAGAGGGGGTTCTGGGAGATCTCCAGAATGGGGCCAAAGACCCACGGGACTCCAGCCGCTTGGGTGTCACGCGCCGTGATCCGTCCCGTTTCGTAGACGAGGTCGGGGTTGAAACTTGCTCCGCTGTTGATCTGCTGGGGGGAAATGACAGCTCCGTCGACGTAGTTGGCGCCGTGAACCGAGTCGAGGCCGTAGATGATCGGGTGGCCTCCGTTCTCCTCCATTGAGATCTCCTGGATGGGCTTGATAACAGCGCGAAACTCGGACGCGGTCCAGCCATACTTCTCCTCCATGGGTTCGTCCCAGATAGTGTTGAGGTAGGAGCCAACATACTGCTGGGCATACAGACGCACCCAGTCCTCGTTGAGGGTATTGTCCTTGGGGTTCATGACGGTGCTGATGTCGACTTGGTCATTTGACCGATCACCTGCGCCGTCGTGAATCCATCAACAATGGTCTGAGCTCGAGCGTCCAACACGCTGTCGTCTGCAGCAGTTGCCGCCATTGCTGCGTCCAGCACTAGAGTCGCCGCGGCCACAAAAAGCTTGACCATTTAAGTGCGTCAACGTAGCGTCCTCCTTGTGCGGCTTGTTTGCGGAGAATGTACTGCGAGGCGCAGTGAAGAAGTTGAGAAGTGAGCTCGAGTGGGGCACCTCCTCCTGAAGAGCGGCCGATCATAGAGAGCAGTTCTTTGGTCGTTAGTGCCCTATCCAATCGGTTAACGTTGTGAGGCGCCATGTTGGCCGTCCGAAATGCAGGCCACTTTACGCTGTTGTGGAGTCGAAGAGGCTCTGCAGTCCACGAAAATTATCTGTATCGCAAAGGGCTGCAATGTTGGTTGGGGCACATGGATTATAATTCGCATATATAGATGTATACTTCAAGCGGCTGATCCACCCAGCAAGCGGATAGGACACTCTCGGTGCGCTCGGAGAGCCATGCGAATGCAAATCAGTCAGCGCTACGAGAAATCGTAATGGACTCGCAGAGGAGGCGGCCGTAACATCGAAGAGTGAGTGGGTAACTCAAAGGAGCACAAGCGTCTTCTATCTTATGGGGGTGATTTCCAGACAGCAGTGTCGAATCGAGTAGGCGTGGGGATTGTCGCTAATGTTTACCGCGTGCATTGGCACTCTGGCTTTTGGCTAACTGTAATGAATGTTTCGAAGTTCTTCAGTCGACGCCCTTTACGTTTCCTTACGTGTGTGTCCTGTTGTGCAAGTGGACAAATGCAATGTACTATAACCACAGATTAAAGACAACGCCTTTAGCAAAATTGGATGCTTATGCGTAAAGCAGAACCATGAGGATTGCATCTACTCGACTGGCTTTCAGGAGCCCAAACGAACTGACAGGAGTCCCTACCCACGTGGCTTTCTGCTTGCGTGTCTTACATGCAGCTGGGACGCACTATCTCCTGGAAGAACTTGAATATGATTAAGGTAACGCCATCCATGAGCTTGTCCGCTAACGCTCGCTGAGAACGCAGTGAAGGTCAATGAACTTACTTTTGCTATGCTTTCACATTTGAAATGTATTCGTGTTTAGCACGTTAAACTGTCTAACCAGAAGGCTGGTCGATGCTTAGTAGGTTGCCGCCTCCACGGTTCCAGTGCCAACATCAGCAGCAGGCGGTTCCGAGGTGCTAACGCCCGCGGTGTCAACAGGAGGGGCGATCGTAGTAACATTCACGACCGGAGGGGGGAGGCCGAAGTTGTCGCGTCCAGTGTCGATCGAGAACACGGCACACAGCGGGTTAGTGATCTTCTTGTACACGTTGCACCAGGTGTCGGGCTTGATAGCCACAACGTAGGTACTGTCCTCCGTCACCTTCTTGAAGCCCTTGCCGATCTGCGGGTCGTACACGCTCCAGTCGTCCACAGACAGTGCAAACGAGACCTCCTGGGACTCGCCCGCCTGCAGCTCAATCTTCTTGAACTTCTTCAGCATCTTAACTTCGGGGACCGAGATCGTTCGGTACGGCTGCGTAAGGAACAGCATGACCGTCTCCTTGCCAGCACGAGTGCCAACGTTCGTTACAGTCACCTTAGCAGTGACAGTCGCGTCTGCGCTGGTGATCTTGGTCGTATCCAAAGTCACTGCCGAGTAGTTGAACTCGGTGTAGCTAAGTCCGGCACCGAAGTCCCATTGCATCCAGCAGTGGTCGTAGGCGCACTGCGTGTTCACGCGGTGGTAGTACGGGATGGCAATGTTTGCTGGGTCCTTCGGGTACGTGATCGGGAGCCTTCCACTCGGGTTCACCTCACCATAGATGATCTCGGCCATCGCTTGGCCGCCCAGCTCACACGGCAGCAAACCGTCAATAATGGCGCTAGCAGTGTCCGGAAGAGAGCCAAGGAGACGAGGGCGACCCTCGAACAAGACAACAATGACCTTCGTGCCCGTGGCTGCGAGAGCCTCCACGTACTCAATTTGTCCTGCAGGCAGTGCCAGATCGTCAATGTCTCCGGGCTTCTCAGTGTACTGCTTCTCGCCGATGACAGCGATGGTGTACTCGTGCTGGCCAGCCAGCTCCACAGCCTTCGCGAGATCAGCTTCGGAGTATGACCCGTTGTCGTAAAGACCATTGAAGAACGTGAACGAGCCGT
The DNA here is from genome assembly GCF_000149755.1 of Phytophthora sojae. Taxonomy (NCBI): domain Eukaryota; phylum Oomycota; class Peronosporomycetes; order Peronosporales; family Peronosporaceae; genus Phytophthora; species Phytophthora sojae. The sequence goes on from NW_009258115.1 coordinate 4,973,510, forward strand.
TGCCGACCAGGATCTCAAAGCCCTGGCGGACCGAGACACCGTTCGGGAACATCTCGTTGCCCGAGTATCCTTGCCACGCAATGCTCCATCCACCGCACTGGTGGCCAACGTTGTCAGCCGAGTGGCCAGTGAGAAACACCGACGCCTCCTTAGCCAGCGGCAATACACTCTCGTTGTTCTTTAGCAGCACGATCGACTCGCGTGCCAGGTCCAGTGCCACCGCCTTATCTTCGTCGTTACCCACTTGGAATTCAAACTCCGCACCAGGGACTGGCGTGTCGTACAGACCCAGCTTCAGCTTCGTCTTGATGATGCGCTTAGCTGACTCACGCAAGCGGCTCTCGTATTGCGGGTAGCCCTCCAGCATGTTCTCGGTGTAGTTGATGAAGGTTGTATCGTTCGGTACCATGCTGATGTCGAGCGAGGTGTGCGTGAGTGACAAGCGGACGGCGTCCTCGTAGCTGTTTACGACGCGGTGCCAGTCCTTGAGGTTGTTGATCTCAGCCCAGTCCGAAACCAGGAGACCATCGAAGCCAAGGTCCGAGCGGAGCAGGTCATTCAGAATGCGAGGGCTCGCGATCACGGGGTCGCCGTTGATCGAGATGTAGTTCTCCATCGTCGACATGGCGCCAGCCTCAATGGCAGCCTTGAACGGCGGCAGGAAGTAATTCAGCAGGTCGAAGTCCGCCATGATGACGTTGTCGCGGTCGTGACCGGTTGGGGTTTTGGAGTATCCGATGAAGTGCTTCATGCAGGCAGCCGTTTGGTTGTAGCTCTGGAGACCGCGGACAATGGCGTCTCCCATCACGGCCGCCAGGTATGGGTCCTCGCCGAAGGTCTCGTACGTGCGAGACCAGAGGGGGTTCTGGGAGATCTCCAGAATGGGGCCAAAGACCCACGGGACTCCAGCCGCTTGGGTGTCACGCGCCGTGATCCGTCCCGTTTCGTAGACGAGGTCGGGGTTGAAACTTGCTCCGCTGTTGATCTGCTGGGGGGAAATGACAGCTCCGTCGACGTAGTTGGCGCCGTGAACCGAGTCGAGGCCGTAGATGATCGGGTGGCCTCCGTTCTCCTCCATTGAGATCTCCTGGATGCGAGTCACTACAGCGCGCCACTCGGTTGCGTTCCAGCCATACTTTTCACCCAGGGGTTCGTCCCAAATGGTGTTCAGGTACGACCCGACATACTGCTGGGCGTAGGCGCGGACAGCGTCCTCATTCAGCGTGTTGTCCTCTGGGTACATGACAGTGCTGATGTCGACTTGGGTCATCTGGCCGATGACCTGCGCCGTCGTGAATCCGTCGACGATGGCTTGCGCTCGGGCGTCGAATGGGTCATTGTTGGCTGCTAGAATCGCACTGGGAATGCTCAGTAGAGTCGCCACTGCAGCTACGCTGCTAGCAGCGCCCCAGCTTGTCAACATTAGGTCGTCTGGCGTCGAGGGGGTCGGTGCTGTGGTCGGTTGGTCCTTTGCGAGGCAGGAAGGAAAATGAAAAGTGAGCGAACAAGAGTTGCCTTTCTCGTCCAAGCTGCGACGCTCAAGTCGAAGTTCGGCTTGGATCCGTCCTGCTTGTTGTCCTTCAGTCTTCACGTGCCGGCTGGCAGTACAAAGGAGATCCGACGGGGCAAAATTTGCGGCGAAGATCGCAGGGCTGGCATTGGCGTCCACGAATGAACCCCCTCCCCCGCATCAAACAACCTGTTCAATCCAATGAACATCTGCGACTGTAATCTTGCTCTCCGAATCCTTCGCGCGAAAGAGGAGACGAGAAGCCGAAACGGGTTGTCGTCGCAGCCATCGGAGCTCACTGCACCTTGAGGTGATTCCTCAGGGTGTAGTGAGATCAAAATTCTTCAGTGCTCACAAAAAGTAAGAAGTCACTCAGGGTCAAAGCTATATACATGTAGTAGAAGTACGGTAGTGTAAGTCTATTATATTGACTACAGCAGCGAAAGTATAGCGAATGTAGCCGCACCGGGAGGTCACCATTCGGGCTTCAGAGCTCGAACCTGGGTGGACAATACCGAGGACAGCACATTAAAGCACTGGGATTTCGCCTGGATAGACATTTTCGGCGGCCCGTCCTTCTGTCTGCAAAGCTCTCGAGCCAAGTGTCTTTCCAGCCAAAGAGGAAAGCCTTATCTGTTGAGATTTCGCAGCGCGAACTTGTCGCGACTGCAAGAAAATACAGCTGCAGGACACCACCACCTGGAGCAAGTGCCGCATTCTAATGGGGCACATCAGGCTACATGTATTTGATGAACTGTTTCAGTGTACCCTACACTTTTCATTGAAATACAGGATACTCACACTAGTAGTAAGAGTTCGCAATACATGCACATATAGATTCAACGTTAGACGTATGTACAGAAAGCGATAGGCCCAAATCGGGACTATCGTCGCCCCCGATCCGGATACCTTACACATATCCACTCATGATCTAGCGGCGACGCGATGTAGTGCCGTTGATGCCAAAGTTGACCGATCCCGTGTTGAGCGTGAACTGAGCGCACAGATCGTTCGTGATCGTGTTGTACACGTCGCAGTCGGTCTCGGGCTTGATCGCCACGACGAAGGTGCCGTCCTCCGCAACTTGGTTGAAGCCGCTGCCAATCTGAGGGTCGTAAACGCTCCAGTCGTCCGCCGTGAGGGTGAAGGTGACCTCCTGAGTGATACCAGGCTCGAGGTCGATCTTCTTAAACTTGCGCAGCATCTTGACCTCGGGCACCGAGATCAATCGGTACGGCTGGATCACGAACAGCATCACTGTCTCCTTACCGGCGACGGATCCCGAGTTCGTCACGAATACAGACGCAGTGAGCGAGTCATCAGGGCCCGAAACCGTTGTCTTGCTCAGCGTGAGTGCTGAGTACGTGAACGTAGTGTAGCTGAGTCCAGTGCCAAAGTCCCATTGCATCTCGCAGTCAACGTAGGCGCCACTGTCATCAACGCACTTGGTGGTCACGCGGTGGTTGTACGGGATCATCACATTGGCCGAGTCCTTGGGGTACGTGAGCGGAAGTCTGCCACTCGGGTTCACTTGGCCATACAAAATTTCCGCCATAGCTTGTCCACCAAGCTCACAAGCTAGCAAACCGTGGACTACCGCGCTGGCCGTGTCGGGGAGAGTGTCAAGCAGACGTGGGCGACCCTCGAACAGAACAAGGATGACCTTAGTTCCTGTGGCAGCAAGAGCCTCGACGTACGCAATCTGTCCGGCGGGTAAGGCCAAGTCGTCAATGTCGCCCGGCTTCTCAGCGTACGTGTCCTCGCCAATGACCGCGATTGTATATTCGTGTTGGCTTGCGAGTGCCACGGCAGTAGCCAAGTCCTCCGAAGTGTAGTTTCCATTCACGCTTAGCCCATTGAAGTAGGTGAACGAGTTGTTGCCGACAACGTTCTCCAGACCCTGGCGAACCGAGACTCCGTTCGGGAACATATCGTTGCCGGAGTACCCCTGCCACGCCACACTCCATCCGCCGCACTGGTAGCCGATGTTGTCGGCTGAGTGTCCCGTGAGGAAGACGGACGATCCATTGGCGAGTGGAAGGATGTTGTTGTCGTTCTTGAGCAGCACAATCGATTCACGCGCCAGCTCCAAAGCGACCGCCTTGTCGTCGTCGTTACCCACCAGGTACTCGTAGTCGGCACCAGGCACTGGGGTCTCGTACAACCCGAGCTTGATCTTCATCTTGATCACACGCTTGGCCGATTCGCGAAGCCGAGACTCGTATTCCGGGTAGTTGCTCAGCATTTCCGTCGCGTAAGTGATGAACTCCGTGTCGTAGGGAACCATGCTCATATCTAGAGCTGTCCGAGTGAGCGACAGCCGAACAGCCTCGTCGTAAGTGTCCACCACGCGGTGCCAATCCTTGAGGTTGTTGATCTCAGCCCAGTCCGTCACCACGACACCATCGTAGTCGAGGTCGTTGCGTACGAGGTCCTCGAGAATCTTCGTGTTCGCCACCACAGGGATGCCGTTGATGGAGATGTAGTTCTCCATCGTCGACAGTGCGCCAGCAGCGATCCCTGCTTGGTACGGCTTCACGAAGTTGTTGAGGAGGTCGAAATCCGCCATGGTCACTCCGTCGCGGTCGTGTCCCGTTGGTGTCTTGGAATACCCGACGAAGTGCTTCATGCAAGCGGCAGTCTGGTTGTTGCTTTGGAGGCCTCGGATAATTGCGTCGCCCAGCACCGAGCACAAGTACGGGTCCTCGCCGAAAGTCTCGTAGGTGCGAGCCCACAGCGGGTTCTGCGCGAGATCGAGGATAGGACCGAAGATCCACGGGATCCCGGCAGCCTCCGTGTCACGGCCAGTGATGGCTCCCACTTGGTAGACCAGATCCGGGTTGAAGCTTGCTCCGCTGTTGATCTCCTGGCCGAAGATGACGGCCCCGCTCACGTAGATGGCGCCGTGCACCGAGTCGATGCCGTACACCATCGGGTGGCCACCGTTCTCTTCCATGGTGATCTCCTGAATGCGCGTGACAATGGCGCGCCACTCGGTGGCGTTCCAGCCCCACTTTCCGTCGATCTCGCTGCCCCACGGCGTGTTCAGGTACGACCCGACGTTCATCTTGGCGTACGTGCGCACCGAGTCCTCGTTCAGCGAGTAGTCGCTGTTGAGCACCTGGCCGATGTTGATCTGCGTCATTTGGCCCAGCACTTGAGCCACGGAGAAGCCGTCGACGATTGCTTGGGCTTGCGAGTCGTACACATCGTCGCTCAGAGCGCGGGTGTCGACCGGGAGAGCGGAGAACGTTGCAAAGCACGCGAGCGCAGCAGCCCACGACGTCAGCATTGCAGTTGGAAGCGCGAGGTTTGAGCTGCACCGATGAGATTGCGAAGTGAGTTAGGAATGGAGCGGAGGCATGGCGATGCAGGCGGAGGGAGGGAGGTCCGCATTGGAAGACATCGACGCTCGCGTGGCCCAAGCCTAAAGCCTGTCTGTCCTCTTTGGGGAAGACGTGGTACGCGCGCGGGAGTTGCTGGCGTTGAAGCTGCATTGCCGATCGTGCGGGCGCTGAATGACTTGTTTGCTGCTCGATGCCGGTCACCGGCACGCCTGTCGGAGGGATGCTTGCGGATCTGATAAGCTAGTCGCGTCTGGCACAACTGGCGAGATGAGATTTCCGACTATTAAACTATGAGGTTGATGTTCTTAATACACTCCAGATACTTTATTAGGTGCGATATTTAGTGTTAGAGGAAACACTTCAAGTTGATGTGGTCGCCTGGGACTTTACGAGCAATCTACAGTATTCCCTTGCAGGTGCGAGCATTAGTCAGGGCACAGCGTCATGCCCGATCATTTACTGCCGCTTAAAGGGATAACTATCCGTGACCAGCGAATTGGGCTGATCGCGCTCACTGCAGTAGTGAACGCGATCGCTGTAGTGATGCTACAGCTGGGATGATTTCACCGGGCCAGTGTGCTTGCCACTCGCAGTCTGTGAGTCGCAGACTGGTCTGGCGGTGTGATCGCGGGCACCTACCAGCTGCCCGAGGAATCAAGTTTGGTGGGACCTTCGCTGCCATCTCTCCTGGGCTTCAGATTGGCACAAGCACTACATGTATAGTGAATCTCGCTCGACCTTGCGCAGCGCATCCAAGCTTTTTTTTTTTCAAGGCAAGTTGTTAAGTGCCTCACTGCCGGATCTCTATCAAAATGCTGGCTTCTGTCGTGGTGGAGGTCTGTGCAGGCTCGATTTGTGTCTACCGCAGCCGGTTGCAGTTCAATGTCTGCCCCATGTTGAAGCGAGCAGGTCACCCGGGCCAATCGTTTACTGAGCCATGGTACCTCCAGGCTGGAGTCCAGCAGTGACCTGCTCGTTGACCTGGTCGGAATGCAACCACTGGCATCAGAACTTCGGATTCAGAAGACGCTTGCTGGAATCGTGCTTCGGAATGGCATCGCCACCACTCGGGTCCAGGCAATAAGACGCTTTCTAAGACTTCGTCCGTTTCATCGTGCGATGGTGTGAGGGCGAGTAACGAACTACGAGCTTCCTATCGCCAGTCGATCGTAGCGTAGCGCAGGCTGCACCATTCGATAACTGCTGGACGCCGTGCGTGTGTTGCAACATGCGCGAGGCTTCATGGGGCCTGAGTGAGCACAACGTGCAGCTTGTGTTCCTCTTCACCGTCATCTACTGGTCGGCTAGCAGGTGCGCAGCAGATCGACTGACACAAGTCACAAGTCACTGTCGTGTCCGAGCTGACGTTGCCATCTTAGTATCATCTCCCAGCAGGTTTTGTCGGGCTATGTCTACGTGCTGACAGCCTCGAACGCCCCAGTAGGCTTCGTCAAGGGCATCCAGGGTCTAGTCCAGCTACTCTGCGCATTCCCAGCGGGGTATGCTGCAGACTGCACGCGTCGAGATCGCATCCTCATCTTGGCGGGCATTGTCGGTGTCGTCGCTTCCGTGCTGACGGCGATGGCTTTCGAGTTGGCCGATATGCTGCTCATTTACGTCGCATTCGGACTATGGGGAGCCTTCACCGCTTTCCAGAGTTCTGCCATGGAGGCGCTGTTTGCAGACTCAGTCCCAATGGGGCAAAGATCAGCGCCGTTCACGCTGAAGTACGTCATCCGCAACGTGGCGCTAGTGCTGGGACCCACCAGCGCTATGTTGCTGCTATGGAAGTATGGCGATGTATGGACATTGGCAGCGTTACGGCCAGTTCTGCTGTTCGGTGCGTTCATCGCAGCAGTGTCGATGGTGCTTCTGTTCCAGTTCAACGACGATCTAGCGTTCGAGAACCGGCAGTATGTGCTTGCCATTGAGCGCGAGCTGAGCTCAATTGAGCGCAACTTCACCTCCGAGTATAGCGACCGAGAGAGCTCTGCATCTGAGCAAGGCGCGAGCTTTTCCCGCATGCAAATGACTTCAAACAGTGAGTTCTCTCAGCTCTTGCGGTCATCGAGGGTGCCGTCAGTGAACAGCGGCTACTACTTAACCGCACCACTAAGGAGCGACGACGACGAAGATGTTTCAGTTCGTCCCGTAATGGCCTGCTGGGGGATGCTCGACACCGCGCATGTGCCGTACTTGCTGTTTGTGTCGGACTTCTTCGTGAGCAATGGGACGGGACTCGTCACTGCGTTCTTCCCGCTCTTCTTCCTCCACGAATACGCGCTCTCTCCAGTCCGAGTGCAGACGCTCTTTGCTCTCCAGCCGCTGGTCATGGCGCTGCTATCGTTTCTATCGCAGATGGCGTCAAGCACTACGGGGCGAATGTCCATGGTTGTGGTCACGCGCGTGTTGGGAACTATCAGCTTGCTGCTAATGGCCGTCTCGCACGATGTGGCGGACCAGAGTGTGCTGTTCGTATTCCACGGGGCGTTTATGCAGTGCACGGAGCCGCTGCGACGTTCACTTCTGATGGATTTCGTGCCAAAATCCCATCGTGCTCGTTGGAACTCGCTGGAGGGGTTGACGGTGGCCTCCTGGGCCGGAAGTGCTGTCCTCGGAGGTATCATAGTCGATGCATACGGCTATCGGCTGTGCTTCATTGCAGCGGCTCTTGTATACGTGTGCGGTATAGCTCTCGAGATGATGCTCATTCCGTTAACTCGGCACGCGGCCGAAACACTGGAGACCTTGAATAAGCCTCAACGCGATGAAGATAGTTAGCTAGTGAACACGTCGGGCAGCTACTTGCTTCAGAATCCTTGCAGAGCCGATTTAAGAAATCATTTATTCGTCACGCAATTCTCCGTCTCAAGGCGTGATCTGCCAATGCGTTCTCAATATACTCGCAGTTTACAACCGTGTTCTTTAATCCGTGCGCGATGAGGAAGTTGGTGAGGGCACGAACGTTCTTGGGATCATACGTAACTCCGTCATTTAGTTCCAGAGCGATCTGAGTGCACAACTGCAGCTGAGTCAGCTCTTGACTCGGCGTGGAAGCTGGCGAACGCTTTGTAATCGCGAAACCTCGGACGTTGTGCGTTAATCCACGGAGCACCTTGTTCTTGACTTCGATGGGGGCTGCGTGGGAAACCCGAATCACGACGTCGCGGTCTGCCTCCACGTAGCGCCGAACGACTTGCCTCATTTTCACATCTGCTCGAGAGGTATTCGAGTAAACCTCCTTCGTGAACTCCTCAATAACGGTGTAGGGCTCATCCAGGCTCTGCTGATCGTAAACCGAGCCATCGCGACAACGTGAGCATTAGGACCTTCACAGTTCAGTCCTCACATGCTTTGTTTCGACGCACCTTTGCTGCCTTCTCGTACAAATTTCCATACGCCATGTGCTTCTCCGCCCCCTTGAAGTAATCCCAAGAAGCTTGAGCTGTGTCTTGCAGTCCGAACGGCAGGTCCTTGTAGGTAAAGAACTCGAGGTACTTCCCGTCCACGCCCTCCCGCATATGCACGTCACCGATCGGGATTGACATTGTCGCCAACCCGTTCGCCATGAAAATGGAGTCCACATCTCGGTACGCCTCGTCCAAAAGATGAAACAGTCCGCGGAAGTCTTCCACGTCGCCACAGAAATCCAGCACAGCGATCGCTGGGTGGTCGACACAACACTGGTTGATCAGCGACGCACACTCATTATTCTACCAGCCACCAATGACAGAAAAGCGTTAGCACCAGCACTCTCTACAGATAAAACCTCCACAGCCGGAGCCTCACCAATTGCCGCGTTCTCTTCCGAATCAAGACGCCCAAGCTGTCCGCCACCTTCCTCTGACGCTCCACCGCCAGCTTCAGCCTCACATTATCGCACTCGGCCTGCTCTCTTCTCCTCCGCTGTCTCATGGCCTGCTCCTGCCACAAACTCGGCCTGTGCGTCTTTGTATTCACCGGAACTAGCGCCTTCGCTCCGTTCTGATGCTTCCGAGCCTGCAGGACCTTCAGGTTGAGCTGCAGCTTGTCCATCTGCTCGCGCAGGAACGCGATCTCCCGCGTCTGCTCGTTGCGCGCGCGGTTCGGGTCGCTGTAGATGCCAGCCTTGCGCAGCAGCCGCTTCTTCTCGGCCTGGCGTCTCCGCTTCTCCTCCCTGGACAGAGGCCCCACTGCACCGCCAATTGCCACTTCATTACTAAGAGATACAGAGGTTTCTTGACGGCGTTGAGTAGGTAGTTGATTTAGCGAGGAGATGGCGTCGCCGGTGTTGAACTCGAACTCGTCCACGAAGGACAGCGCGGCCTCGAAGACGCCTTCTTCTTCTTCGTCCTCCTGCTGGAACAACGCCATCGCCCGTCACAGTGAGTCAGAAGGAGACTGGTACACTGTACCTCCCATAAATGAGAGTGCTATTGATTGGCTGAAATTGTAATATTGAGAAAGTTCGATCACATTGTAGTGTACGCCCAGTTGCCACTTAGCTCCGGACCCGACCCGACCGACCATGGCGTCCTCCGTGCCGCCCACCAGCGCCGCCAGCCTGAACGTGGGCTGGGACCCGTCTCCGCTGTCCGCGGGCGACGACTTCGACGCCAACTCGCTCATCGAGCGCACGCAGGAGGTCAAGGTGGACGTGAACGACTACTCGCGCTTCAAGGACATCGGCGCCGACCTGGACGACGACGAGGACAAGGCCAAGCAGACGCAGACGCCCGCCAAGGTGGCGCCCAGCGCGGACTCCACGTGCCGCAACTGCAGCAAGCCTGGGGCCAAGCTCAAGTGCAGCGTGTGCAAGAAAGACCGTCTACTGCGCGCGCAAGTGCCAGGCCAGCGACTGGCAGTTCCACAAGCGCATCTGCAAGAAGCCCGAGCCCCCCAAGAAGCCCGAGCCGCCGCGTCGCCCGCCCACGACCAGCTCCAGCTCTAGCTCTAGTTCCAGCTCGACGACTGCCGCTTCTTCGGCGAAGAAGACGACGTCGACGTCCAGCAGCAGCAGCAAGGCCAAGAGCTCGAGTGGATCGTCGGTCGTGGTGGCGGATGAGCCCGATCTGCCCGAAGACATGCGCGGCTACAAGAACGGCCTGCCCTACTTCCACCGCGAGCTGTCCAAGGAGGAGAAGAATCTCATTGGAGACATCGCACCCCAGAAGATTTGCGACCAAGCCGGTTGAGGCGTCTCGTGCTCAGCATGACGGCTCGGCGTGGAATACGGCGGGCACGTTCAAGGAGCGCGTGGTGACCAAGTGGGCCGAGGACAAGTGGAACGAGATTTTTACTGGTGCCACCTACTCGGAGGGCAATCTCCAACCACGCTGAAGCAACCGGAGAAGATCACCGGCGACGCCAGCATCTGCGTTGTGCGAGGCAAGAAGCGTTATCTGTTCGACTTCAACTTTAAGCTGCCCTTTGAAGTGTCCATCAGCGGCGGCAGCATGTGCAAGGGCTCGTACGAGATGCAGGAGGACATTCGAACGACGAGGACTACGAGGTACGACTGCTGCATGTTCCGCTTGATAGTTTTTCTTTTATTCTTGTCGTAGAACTAAGCTTATGGTGTTGTTTTTGTGGTGGACAGATCTCGTGCAGGTTGACCAAAAAGCCCAGCAGCGCCACCGAGCAGAGTGCCGTGCAGGCTTTTGTCGCTAAGAAGGGCAGCGGCCTGCAGAAGGAGCTCGTGCGACTCATCGGCGTGTTTGCGAACGACTTCCAGCAACAATAGATAGTGCCACCAAGGCGAAAAAATGAACAGAAAAGGCGAACCGTGTTGATACGAGGATACTGCACGTTTACTGCATGTAATACAGAACTTGTCATCGTTTTCCTTGACTTCCAGTAGCGTTTCCTCTCCGAGAACCCAACTGCTCCAGCTTTTTGTCCCATCAAGATGCCGAATACAGAATTTGCGGCGCCAGGTTGGGGCTAATCGCGTGCTCCGACGCAAGGCTTTGGCGAGCGGCAATCATGCCCATGTGGCAACTCTGGAAAATGTCGTATCCTTCCAGCAAGCCGTAGATCGTCCCGCCAACCATGCTATCGCCTGCAAGCAATCAACCACCGGAGTCAGTCTCACTGTCTAAATGAAACGCTTAAGCCTTTGTGTTCGTACCTGCGCCAGTGCAGTTGGTGACGAGGATTTCCACGCCGGGCAAATGAACCATCGTGACAGAGTGGCCTCCGTGGACATGGTGCATTCCCCAAATGTCAACAGGAAAACCGCATTCGTCGACAACCTCCCGCAGGTCGCGAATAGACACATTGATCGAGGCAACCAGCACGCCGTGCTTGCCAAGAGTGACCAACACGTGCTTAGACTGCTTGGTGTCGCCGTTTGCCATAGCAAGCAGAGCTGGGAAAGTGTACGCACGAACGTTAGCAAGCTTACTAAAACTTTTCAAAACCGGCACGAGTACATACCTGTGATAAGATCGTTCTTCAGCTGAGTCATTTCCTCCTTGGGGATGATACCTGACTCCTTGGTTAGTGGGAACCGCTCATCAGTGCTCTCTGAGCTTACGTTCGCGTCCTCAAGCTTTTGTCGGATAGCCTGGCTGATTGCGTGCAGTTCATCAGCGTTTGGCGACATGTACTTCATCCAAGATACGCCGTCGCCCTCCACAACATGGAGCGCTTTTTGAACCGAGGTGGGCTCGAACCAGGTGTCTACGCCGAGACGTGCGCTACGCTTGAAGAGATCTCCAATAGTTCGTGGAGTCAAGTTGCCGTCCGCGACGATCAGGTTCGCCTTATCAATCGTTTTATCCGAGATGCTGCTACTCTCAATCGACTCAAACGCGCTCATATCCGCAATAGCAGCGTCCATGTCTCCAGTTGAGTCGAGTACAGCGGAATACACTGCTGTAGCAAGCTTGTCCGAAACGGTAATGCCACTGGTGTCCAAGCCAAGCTTCTTTAGGTTCTCCAACAGAACAGACCCGGGCGCATCATTCCCCACTGAGGAAACAAGTAAAGGATCCAGCCTGAGCCGATGCAGACATTCAGCAATATTCCTTCCCACGCCTAAAAGCCACAGTAGAAGCATCCATCATTAGCCATAACGTTGCGCTGGACCAGTTGAAGTCATCAACCTTACCACCACTGGACTGCTTGATGGTTCCAATGTTTGAGGTGCCGCGGATTAGTGGCGAAGCAGACGAGCTGATGATATCTAGAACGAGGCCCCCAACAACCAGAACGCGTTTACGGTCGCCGGATTTGGTCGAGGAAGATTTCTGCCACAACACACAAATGCATCTTGTAAGTTCGAGACAGCAGCAGCGGGCAGAACTTGAACCTACCTTTGCAACTGGAATGGAATACTCAGTCTTAGTAGTCGGATCGACAACAGCGCCGTTTTCCAAGTCAAACAGAGCGCACGCAACCTGCACCAAATGACGAAGATGGGGTCAGCAGGTGGTCATGAAAAACATATCACAGTAATTTGTCAGCAAGTATTCACCTGACTCCCGACAGTCGCGTTGTTGTTCACCAAGTCGATGTTAGACGTAAGTGATACGCCTTGGGTAATCTCGTTCACTCGCTTTAGCAGGTAGGGCGTGACAGCCTGACCGTGGATGTTCTTCTCTACGACCTCCTTGAGACCAAGCTGATGTATCCACACCATTCCAAGCATTTAGCTCGCTGCATTCACACAATACCGCGGTACAATGTAAGCGAAACGGACGCGGATTCTTACCTCAATGGCCTCGTTAATCACCTCCGTAGGCACTGGTTTTGGGTTAGGAACAGCAATGATGTGGCCGTTCGGCAGCTCCAGTGCCTCGCTTTCATGGATCAAACGCGCAATATCCTGAGGCGTATCTCGACGAAGGTGAGCCTTCTCGCCGCTGTCCTGCGTGAAAAATGCTGGGAACTGGTCCGTCCTGTACCCGATCACCGGTACGCTCTGCAGCACCAGAAATCACGTCAACACGATACAATACCCAGCAAGAAAATCAGCCTCGGTTTTCTTCAACATGGCCACTCATTCACAAACCGCACGTGGGTCTCCAGGAATTCCAACGTGCGCGGGATGTCGAGAATGGACTTGATGCCGGCGCACACCACCGCCACCGGAGTCCGCGACAGCTCCATCAAGTCCGTCGAGATATCTTCATACAACGGACTCGCTCGTTAGCACCAAACATACAAACGAATAATACGGTGGCAACTGCAAATGCATCTCACCCATGGTCTCCTCACAGAAGCGGTGCACGCCTCCGATGCCTCCCGTCACGAACACCTTGATCCCCGCCGCATGGGCAATGCGCCTACACCATAAAGAACCCACACCCATCATTACAACCTACTATCCTGTAGTCATAGCTCGTCCGTAGCCGACTCACATTGTGCTGGAGACGGTGGTGGCGCCCACCACCTTCTTGTCCGTCACGGTGGCCGCGATGTCCCTCGTCGAGCACTTCTTCGCGCCGGCGCCGAGCTCCGCCAGCTGCGCCAGGTCCTTCTCGCCCAGCCCCACCTTCAGCGCCCCCTCGGCGATGCAGATCGTGGCCGGACACGCCCCGTGCGCACGCACGATCTCCTCCACGTGCTGCGCCATCTGCAGGTTCTGCGGGAACGGCATGCCGTGCGAGATGATGGTGGACTCGAGCGCCACCACGGGCCTCTTGGCGCGCCCGTACAGCGCCTCCGCCACCTCCTCGCTCAGCGCCAGGCGCTGGCTCAAGGCCGAGCCGCTGCGGCGCCACATGCCGACCAAAGAGTCCTCGTGCGCTTGTTGCGGCCGATTGCCAAGTGATGGGTATCCTTGGGCACTTCAATTAGGTTCGAGCGTCGATCATGCACGGTTTATGTGCTTTTAACCTACGTGGCCCACCCGCATTATGTACACCACACCAATTATTGCACGAGTTGGCCGAGCCACCATAGATCCCCCGCCATTAGACTGCCATGGGCTTCGCGCACTCGCTCGAGGTGCTGTACGCGCTGCTGCGGCTGTACACGGGCGGCGTTGCGGCATCTCCCGCCTTGTCGGACCTGCCCTACCCGCATCTGCAGCAGCGACTGCAGCAGACGCTGCGCGCGGTGGCGCTCACGGCCCTCGGCGCCGTCGTCCTCCCGCTGCTGCTGCTGGTTCTGCTGCCGGTGCTGTCTCCGCTGGAATTCCCGGGATTCACGACGTTCCTGTTGGTTGTGGGTCTTCTATGGACCGCCACCGTCGCCCACCTGACGCTCAGGTTCGCGCTGCTGCCCACGCCGCGACGCGCGGAGGCCGAGCCGGTCGTCAGCACTCGCGGAGGACTGCAGACTGCCGTGTGCGCGCTCGTGGACGTCGTGACGCGCGTGCGTAAGCAGCCGCAGCTGCCAGTGCTGCTGCTGCTGTGTGTGCTGCACTCGTACGTGTGGAAGCTGACGCTGTACTATGGCATGGCGACCAGCGCCCAAGTTGCAGCGGACTTCGGGTCCTTCGCAGTCGCTGGCGGCCTCGTGACGTTCGTGTCCTTTGTGGTGATGGAGACGAGCTTGGCCCAAGATCCGTTCGTGCTGGACCCGCGCGCGGCCTTCGTCAGGGAGATGCAGAGAGACGTGGTGCGCGCGGTGAGACGCGGAGTGCTGGTGTACATCGCTGGACGCGCGCTGAGCTGGCTGTTCGGTGGTAGTGGCGAGCTGGAGGTGCAGGAGACGGAGACGGAGGCCGGCTTCTTCTCGCTGCATGCGCCCAGAGTCACGTTCCAGGTTACTACCAGTGTGCTGGAGAACCTGGCCATTCTGAGCTCCGCCTCGGTGTTCCGTATCCTGCTGTTCCGCGCGAGCTACCAGGTGCTGGGCGGAGCGTTTGGCGACAGCAACAACTTGTGGGACTCGCTGGCAGCCGTCAAGCCCAAGGAAGGTGATGTTGCGAGCGCGCTTTTCGCTACGGATGTTGCCGCCAACCCGCAGAACAGCACGCCGCTAAATGAACAGTACCTTCAGGCCCTGCACAAGCGCATGGACGCGGCAGTGAAGCAGATCTCGGACAAGAAGACGCCCAAGGCTCCTGCGGACGCCGAGGATGTGGAGACTCTGGATAGTTTGTTCAAGTTTGAGAACCTGTCTGGCTGCAAGTTTGACGCCGCCGCACGCGAAACGCTGTTCTCGTCTCGGGATCGATGGAACGCGCTGTTCAGTTCGACGACCGCTGTGGTCGATGGATTCACGCTCATGCTGCAGCTGCTGAACACGCTGCCCGAGAGGAAGGACTCTGCTGGAGACAACTCTTCCACGGGTGCGTTGGCTCTCGAGCAGTCCGTGGTTTCTCTCCTACGCTTCTTGAACTCGCAGCAGGACGCCCACCCGCTGCTCCTGCTTCACCAGTACCCGCACTTGGCGAACCTCCGCATCTCCTCCGCCAGTGTGAAGTCGCCCATTAAGTTTTTCGTCGAGTCCAAGCTGCAGTTTGCTATCCGCCGCTTCGTGATGGAAGAGGCTCGTCGGCGCGTGTTCCAGCGGGCGAAGATCGTCCGCGCAGCCGAGTCTTTGCTGTGCCACCTCGTGAGTGTCTCGCGTGCGGAGGACAAGCAGGGATATGTTCAGGTATGTTTCGCCTTGTTGCCGTTCATGTCAGAATTCTTCTGATGCTAATCACTCTCCATGCTTTTGTTTTTGTCTGTCACAGCACACTGTACCCGCTGTGCTCTCATCACTGATGGAGTGCCGCCATGCCTTGGAGGCGTACATGGAAACGTGTCTGAAGGAGAGCAGTACGACTGATGTCTACGTGCAAGAAGCGACTGCCCTAGCAAAAGGTTGGTTAATGTGTACTTATCCTCGGCTGAGTGACATTGTTGACTAACTGATGATTTTGTTTCTGTTGCACAGGAATCGACAGCGGTATTTATCGCATCACAGAGGTATTTCAAGGCGAATTGTCCTTGTTCGAGTTCCCTCCGGCCGTCAAAACGGCGTTGCTTGCGTACGCGAGCTTCGATGATTAGAGAATAGTCTGGCGATGATGATTCTGGTAATTCAAGGGCACCATTGCTTTCCATTGTTGCATCTTTCCTGCGAGCATGTATCCGCTTTGTTTATTGCTCGGGATCTTGGAAATCGAAGTTGCCTTTCGCCAACGCTGCGACGAAGTCGTTCATTGCAATGCACTAGGTAAAGCAGAAATCATTCCGTCAGTCGATATCACCACAACAAGTATGTGCATTTTGCTCACCTGCTCGTCCACTGCGGCGCTCGGTGGTATCCGTTGCATGGCCTGGATTGCTGCAGACTGGCACAACGCGATCAATGACGCCGCATTAGCACCGTTGGTTTGCTCCACGAGTTTAGCGAGGTTGACGTCTTGGCTCCACGGCATTTTATTGCGCTGGATCTCCAGGATGGCCTTGCGCTCGCTGGCGTTGGGCAAACCAACGTGGACGACATTCTCAAAACGGCCTGGTGCGGGCACAAGAAAATGTTAGCATTCAGATGGCTGGCTAAACTTCATGAGGAGGCGTACCTGGCTGGAGGAATGCTGGATCAATTGCAGACAAAGCGTTCGTTGCAGCGAGGACAAATATCCGGCCTGTCGAAATACTGCCCATTGCTGAAGATGCAGCAGCATCTCCATGAATTTCGTTGTCATCAGATACAGCCTTCAGAGCATCGAGCTCCATCAGAAGCTGGGAGATCATCCTAGACGTTGTTTGGCCGGCAGTCGACCGATTGCCAAAGAGTGACTGGAATTCGTCAATGAAGATCATACAAGGACTCAGTGCGCGAGCCGTGTCGAACGCGCGCGTGATAGCCTTCTCACTCTCGCCAATTTCAGCCTTCATGAGGTCGCTAGCTGCCAGATTCAGAAAGTTGCAGCCACTTGCCTTGGCTGTTGCTTTTGCGAGCATCGTCTTTCCTGTACCAGGAGGCCCGTGTAGCACCATACCCAAAGGCGGTGAGATCCCCATGCGTCGAAAGACATGCGGCTTCTCCAGTGGCCACACGACCATCTCAATTAAGTTTTGCTTGACGCGCTCTAGGCCGCCGATGTCGTCCCACGATACGTCAGGCACGGAGGAACTGAGAGTATCCGCGCCATGGCTCGTACTTGAGATTTCGCGTGCAGCAGCGGCGATTTCCGACTCAAGCAGGGTGACACTGATGTCTTCGCTGCCGCTTTGTGGCAACCGCATGCAGATTTGTTGAGCGATCGCAGCAATATTGCTGGGCCTCTGCCCGTACCGGACAGCCAAAGACATCAAGAATTCGGGTCGCAGTGCATTCGAGGACGGGAGTAGCGACGTTAGCAAGCCCAGCGTCCATTGCTTGTCAGGAACCTGTAAACATATACACACCCAACAATAAGATCACCGAAATCCTGATGGCTGCAGATAAAATCACTTACATCGAGGAAAACTTCTTCGGTGAGAAGCTGCCGCACTTTCGAGTGCAAAGTAGCAAGGACTGATACGGTTCCAATGACAGCAACACGAACAGACTCCGACTTCTCTGTGAAACACACGTCAGCAAGACGTGAGTTTATAGCAACAGCAATAGCACAAATTGAAGAGATACTTACGAATGCTTTCAAGGCAGTTCACGAGGCGACAGACAAGTTTATACTTGGTCTCGTCAAGTGTCATCGGGAACAGCAGCTCCAGATCCTCCAGCAGCAACACGCACGGTTGAATCCGCAGCGCAACCGAAAAGAAGTCTTCCAGCTTCAGTTGTGGGGAGGCCAGCAAGCCTCCATCTAGCATAAGCAAGTTCGCCCCAAGCTCCTCCGCAATCTGATGCACCAACGTGGTCTTGCCGGCACCATTCGGTGCATGCAACAGCAACGAGTGAGGGGCAGCAATAGCCTTCGCCGCTTCATCTGAATCGCGATCCACTCCACGAAGTGCCATCGCCACCAGTTCTTTGAACCCTCTCGCGTGGACGCCTACAGGCTGGTAGCTCCATTTCCTACTCGTCGGTGCAGTCGAAGCGGACGGGAACACCAGTACGAGAGTTTTATCCGTCACGACTCCACCGTCGTACAGTAGATCAGCGTCCTCCCTATTGCGACCACGGAAATAAGCTTCGTACGTCCATTCGCCATAATCCAATCCGTCACTTTGTAGAGCAATGATGCCAGTTCGTCCGGCGAGAATCCGCCTACGCAGCAAGCTCCTGACGAACGGGAGTGCAAGCTTCGGCTGGTTGTCACTGGCGGGCGCCAGTGTCAAGTACTGCACCACTCTCACCGCCGACGACGGGACGCACCCCATCTCCATTTTACCTCCTGTCTCCACTGCATTGCTGCAGCCTTCTACGCCTCCGCCCGCTCTGTCCTCCGGCCAGTGGTCAATGCGGACCTTCGCAGCTCCGTCCTCCGTCAGTTTTTCATCAATTTCCAATCGAAAAACGCGTGGCCGATGGGTCTCGCAGCATTGCAGCGATGCATAGCACCCCCACGACGCATCCAAGCTCCTGAACGTCTTCAATGACACGTACGCGGCGCTCGTGGCGCTGCCGGACGCCGCCACTTCCACCTCCACCCGCATTGGTGCAAATTGCAAAGTATCCATGTCACTAACAGTCATCATAATCCCCTCTTTAGTGACACCCTCGCGCCACACCAGTCGCACACATCAACAATGACCTGGATCGTGCCCAAGGAGGACGCGGTGACGCTCGGCGAGCTGCACGGCGAGCTCTACAGCGTCTCGCAGCACGATGACGCGCACCTGGGCGACGAGTTCATCCGCCGCGGCGGCCGCGTGTACCACCCGGCGCGTGTGGCGAGCGCTAAGCCGCGGCCCTTCGGCCAGAGCGAGTCGCTGACGGATGAGCAGGACGAGGAGCTGGACTCGGGCGCGCTGCGGCTGCTGAAGCGCACGCTGCGCAGCGCCAGGAGCTTCCTGATGGACGATGAGCTGAAGCTGCTGAACACGGCGCTGGAGGCTGCTGGGGGCGCCGCGCAGAGGCTCCTGAGCGCTGCGACGGGCGCGGAGGACGAGGAGCTGCCGGAGCCATCGGAGCTCGTGGCGGACTCGGCCACGGGCGAGAGCATCGTGGACCTGAGCTGGCACCCGACCAAGAACCTGCTGGCTGTGGCGCAGCTGGACGGAGTTGTCGCGCTCTACCACGTGGAGAGCGCGACGTGGGACGCGCGCGTGCTGGAACACCCCAGGCAGGTGGACGTTGGCAGCATTGAGTGGGGCAAGTTCACGGGGGACACGCTGGCCGTGGCCTGCAGGTCGGGAGTGTTCCTGTGGAAGGTGCCGCAGAAGAAGAAAGGTGGGTGGCTTGAGGGTAGTATGTTTGGGGATGAAGTGGGGCTGACTGTTTCTATTGTGGCTTAGAACCGGTGCTGCTGGAGATTTTGAAGCACCCGAGCAACGCCCCATTCAGCCAAGTGAGCTGGAACGCGGACGGCAGTTTGCTGGCGGCTTTTGGAAAAGGATCGAGGTCGGTGATTGTGTTCGACGCCATCTTCTCCAGGAAAACCGAGCTGCAGAGCCCGTACAAGCTGGCGGCGCTGCATTGGTCGCCGACTGGCGAGTATTTATTCGTGACCACAGAGTAAGGACTACCGTGTTGTGCTTTTAGAGGAGGCGTACTGTGTGCTGACGCTGTCTGAAATTGCGTGCTGTTGCCAGGAGTGGCGTGTCGTTGATGTGGGAGACCCTGACCTGGAAGAGGGAGACGTGGGAGATTGCCGCCGGGGTATGCTAGCAGATTCGAGTTGATGCAGTCTCTGTGACTACTGTGCTAACTGTGCTGCTCCTTGTAAAATGTATTTTGCAGGGCTGTGGATGGTCGAGTGACGGCAGGTGCATGCTCGTGGCGCTTCGGAACAGCGACCTTCTGTATCCGTACATTTTCCAGGATTGCCCTCCATCGATAGGTATGTGCTGCTGGTAGCGTTGACGTCATGTGCGAATAGGAAATACTAACATATTCAACTGTGTATTTGCTGATACAGACGCACAGATTAGTTCACCCGCTCTCGAGTTCGCTGAGAAGGAGCTGTTTTCGCTGGACCGAAGCACGTCTGCGTACGTTATCGCTTAGCTTTCAATACTCGGGCTCAGTTGCTGACATACTTTTTGTAGCATTGTTGGTGGCAAGGTCCAAAACATCGCATGGGATCAAAGTGGAACAAGGGTAGCAGTCACGTATAAAACTACTGCATCGGGCTCTCACCAAGCTGGCACCTCGAAGTTGGTCGCCATTTTCAGCGTGGCTTGGCAGCCTTTCCTGATTTTCACACGCAGGTATGTGACTCTTGATGGATTGCGACATAGTGGAAGCACACACTAACGTGGGAATGTTGACAGTGGACTATTGCGCGGACCTCCTAACGCCGGCGTGCCGCGAAAGCTTGCATTTGCCTCAAACTTCAAGCATGGAGCACTGTTGAGTGTTGCCTGGAGCAGCGGCTTGATCTCATTCCACCCGTTCTATTTGCAAGACCCCAAAGCGCCGTAGCTTCTTCCCTAGTGCATCGTGTTAGAGGACATTCACGCAGCTGAAGGACGAGGCAGCATCAAGACTAAGCGTCCAAATTGAGAGCTGCTGCATTGCAATGGTGTTCATATAACGGGAGTTACATACTTTTTGTGCGAAAGAACGAGTAGCCGATATGAGTGTCCACGTGAAAGCTCAATGCCGCGCAGGCTGTGGTGACCTCGGAGACCCGGAGCTCAATTACCTCTGCGTGGACTGCCATGGTGACCAGGTTGAACTCCGCCAGCAGGAGGACCTACGCAAGTATATGGCCAAGGAGACTGGGGTTTCAGCTTCTGAGGAGCATGAGGGTGCAACCACACCACCGTCACCTGTGCGAAAGTATCGGGGTCCTCGTCCAGTTGATCACGCGAAAGGTATCGTTGATCCTAGTGCTGGCATGACCGCTTTCGGTGGCCCTGACGATTAATTTGCGTAAAATACAGCACTCGACGATTTCCTGCATCGCCATCGAGAGCAGGATCCGAACGTTGTTGCCCGAGAGCTGACCTTCCTGAAACGGGAGATTGCAATACGTGAGACGAACAAGAAGCAACTGCGCAAGTACATGGTCGCCACAGACGAAGAAGAGCAGGTGGATCCAAAGGAGTGGAGTCGGTACGAGTTCGGCCCTCCAAAACCAGTCCCAACTCGAGATGTCGAGGAGGCTGTGGAGCTGGCAGCTCAGCTCAAGGTTTACTGTCGCTGGCGAAGGATTCAAGTGCAAAAGCGGATTGAAAGTCGGCGCCAACAGCTAGAAGCGGAGCGTCTAGAGCTCAAGAAGCAGCAAAAGAAGAAGCGGATCCACGTACCTTTGCTATCCCTTGGGGGAGCATTGAGAGGTTCAACGAAGACTGCAGTCGAGCATCCTTCACCCGTTGCAAAGTAAGCGCAACAACCATGATAAAAGAAAACGGACAAATGCATTTCTCGCGCAGCACAAGTGAGACTGGAGCTGCGCTCGTCTAGCAAGGCTAGCCCCTTCCCGCTACTTCTTGCTCCACAACCTTCTCGCATTGGTTATCTTGTTGTCACTCACGTTTCCGTCAAACCAGTTCCCACAGTCCACGACGGTAGCACTTAACAGCATGAAGAGCTTTCGCGCTTCGACGACGTGCCACTAAGATCAATCGTCTCCGGAACGTAGCTGTAGACAACGATCGACCCACAACCATTAAATTCAGTTTCACCACATACACGACAACATCAACTCGGCTAATGACATCCACACGTACATGTCATCTTCTTGACCCTTCTGCAGTGCCGAGCTGGCAATCGTCTGGAAGGCCTCCTCCACACTGGTCGCCTCCTTCGCACTCGTCTCAAAGTGCTGAATAGGCTGCAACAAACATAATTCACCGTCAGTACCATACCAGGTTCTCCCAAAGCTCTCCACCCTCCTACCTGCTGGACGTTCTTGGAGCGGCACCACTCCTGCGACTTCTCCTTCCGAACCTGCACACCACAACAACTTCAGCACCTTCTTCCGCCTCCCAACATAACACCGTTGCAGGGCTGCTCACCCTCCGCTCCGACTCCTTGTCCACCTTGTTGCCCAGCACAATGAACGGGAAGGCGTCCGGGTCTCTCGGTCCCGCCTGCGCCAGGAACTCGTCCCGCCACGTGTCCAACTTCTCAAAAGACTGAACAATAGCAAGTATAATCAGCATTCCCCACAACTAAGCCCCTGAACCTCCCCCAGCAGCGCCCCTACCTTGGGGTTCGTGATGTCGTAGACCAGCACGCAGGCGTCGGCGCCGCGGTAGAAAGCCACGCCCAGGCTCTGGAAGCGCTCCTGGCCGGCCGTGTCCCAGATCTGCATCGTCACCAGCTTGTCGTCCAACATGATCTCCTTCGTGAGGAAGTCGGCGCCGATCGTGGCCTTGTACTGGTTGCTGAACTTCTGGTTCACGTACTGGTTCATGAGCGACGTCTTGCCCACGCTGTCAACAGCAAACACGCCATCTCAATCTTCGTTAGAGGGTCGTAGATCGATGCGAACAGAGCGAGAGGACGTACCCGCTGTCGCCCAGGATGATCAGCTTGAGCAGCACTTTCTTGCGGTGCGACATATTGCCTCGGGTTGCTGCTGGTCCGCTCGCTAATGCGCAAGGCGAGGACGCGGGTGGAGTTGCGCCTTCTTCGCTGCTAAATGTTGATTGGGATAAAGACTCGGAAGAAAATCTTTGTTCGTATTTCCACCAATGAGAGGCAAGTTGAAGCGGACATGGCTACATTTACTGCAACAAGCGAGAAGATGGACGTTGATAATGACAGCTTAGAGCAGGCGCCGAGTGGGGGCTCCGAAGCGGAATTGACAGATGCCGGTGTTGCGCGAAGGCTGCTGGGTCGGCGCAGTCAGCGTCGTGGAGTTGGAAGCACTCGGGTCGCGATTCGCCACCTCGTTCTGGATTCGCGTGAGCTCCATCATCACCACGGGGTCGCAGTTCATCTCGGTGGCCAGGCGGATCGTCGTCTGCACTGCCTCCAGGTCGCGCACAGGCTGGCGGACTGGGGCCGTCGCAACTCGTTGCGCGTTCCACCCCAGCCAAGTGTCCTCAAACGAACCGGGGTACCCTTGGTCGAACCCAGGATAGTCGCTGATAAAACTGCTGGCAGCGCTGGTAGTGTTGCTGTTGCGACGAGAAGCAACTGGACGTGATACACCCTGCGAGTCGAATGGGATCGATGAGCCCGAGGAGTTTTCTGCTGATGAGGCGGTTCCAACCTGTGTTATCGTGTGGCGCGTAAGATCTTCGGTGCTGACTTGCATCCCCACCGTGCCCTGCGTAGCATGCAGTGCCGAGTCGGCAAAGTCTGCGTCTGTGAGGTCTTCATCGCATGCTCTCTCGGAAGAAGGAGCCACCACTTCAATCAACCGCATGGGACTGATAAGCTTCAGACGCTTCAGTAGCACTTGGATCTGCGCGTCCAGCTTATCGTCGATACGGTTGTCCGGCACCACCTCCGCCCCTGTCTCGGTAGTCACCATCACACCCACGTGCGCGAAGGCAGCCATAATACGCGACCGCGGGATCTGTTGCCATCCATGCGTCACCCACTCCACCACTTGCTGCAACGGAACATCATAGATATCGAGCTGGCCTTCCTCGCGTCGATCCAGCGCATAGTCCAAGAGCTGATGGCGGTACCGACGCTTCACCCCCGCCACGATCCCCATCTCTAGAGCGCGCACACAGAGCTCTCCCGCGTGGTTCCGCTCCACAAAGTGCATTTTGACATTCGACATCGACGCCTTCTGCACACTCATAGCAGCTATCGAGTCCACAATGAGCACGATCTTGCGGTTAGTCACACGCATGCGCCAATCCAGCGCCATGAGCCAGTCGCGGAGCATCGTGGGCGGCACCCAGGCCTTGTGGTTGCAGGCGAACTGGTACTGTCGGTCCTCCGCATTCACATTGACATCTGCAGGTAGCGGGTGTGGGCCGACGAAGAACGGGTTGATTCTGTCACTCCCGTCGGCATTAACTGCCAACAGCATGGTCAGCTTCTTCTCCGGGTGGTGGCCCGTGGGCAGCGCCTGCCTGTCGGGGCTCATAGCGTAGAACAGCCGCGTCTCGTGCAGCCAGTAGACGTTCTCCGGAGGCACGCCCATGACCGCCGTCTTGATATGGTCCGGGGTGGAGATCACCGACGTCTCCGGAGAGAACTTGGGCCTGCCGTCCGAGTCGTCCTGCTGCACGCGCGGTGCTCTGCCCCCTTTGCTGCCTTTGCCTCCTCCGAGCGAGAAGCCGTGTCTGCCCATGAAGGAGTGCATCCAGCCATTGGAGAACTGCGGTGGCGCGCTCGTGACGCTCTCGGGCAGCTGCGGGGCCAGCAGCTCGTAGAACACGCGCGCCTTGTGGCGCACCAGGTCGCCCGGCAGCTTGAAGCGCCTGGCCTGGTAGTAGAGGAACCAGTTGGCCAGCGCCGAGTCCACCTCGGGGCACTTGACGGTGCGCAGCTTCTTGTAGTCGCGGCCCTCGCCCGACACGAGCTCGAACTGCGCGCGCTTCTTGAGCATGTAGCTCATGGCCGCCTGCGACGGCACATACTCGAGGTTGAACTGCTCCTTGGCCCACTGGCCCAGCTGCGCCTGCGTGGTCTTGGGGAACTGCCGCGCGTGCAGGCAGATAAGTCGCTTCTGCTCGTGCGTGAGGTTCGTGCTGCGCGCCTTGGGCCGAGGAGTCGGCACGCTGCCGCTGCTGCTGGGCGTCGCCATGGCACGCGCAGGCTCTGTCTTAGCTAATACTCTATCCGCTCTGAGGGAGGAAGGGGCCACTCGCTTTGAAATAAAAAGCGCGCCAATCAAAAGCCAGAGCCTGCCCAAGATGATATCAGGGACCTTCGGTGGTCGACCCCTGCCAAAGCTGATCTTGAAGATGTGGACCACACCCGCACGATCTTTCATGGTCGCCGTCGAGCAATGCTGGCCACCACATGGCGCGCGGCGAGCGCTCTTGGTTCACGGCGCGGCGCTGGATGCCGCTCTCGAGTGCCGAAATCCTCGCTGCAACAAGTAGGATCGCTTGCTAGCTACTGCTGGTTAGTCAGCGGGGGTAATTGGCGAACGGTTCGGCCGAACAGAGTAGCCCTCGCGTGCGTTTCATGTGTCAAATGGAGCCTCGCCAGTTGACTCATGGCGGCTTTGCCGGCGATGCCACCACTTGTATGCACAGTGTATGAGCATTCGAGCGCAGCGTATGCACATTGTCGCCACGGCAAGAGATGGAAAAACCGAGCCGTGTTGTGCGAGCGGAGCCTCGTCCTGCGGTCCACGCGAGGCTTTTTCCACATTTGCCAGTCGCGGGCAAAGCGGCGTAAAAGCGAAGCCATCCGCACTATCGCACCCGTTACGATAATGGTCGTGCTCGCGCTCGAGCAGCATTGCGCGCCGCTGGAGGGAAAGCGTGGAAGCAGGTCCGGCCTCAATTGAGCTCGCTGCTGTTGTGAGGCAAGATCGGCGGTCAAAACTGCGCCGGGAGCCGCATACACCAATGAGCGCCCTGCGCGGCCCCAAGCAGCGCGCGCGATTGGGTCGGCGCTGTGCGTCACGCGCGCGCTTTGGCTCAGACGTTTTGCGCGACGTCACACGTAGCTGATTCCGCTGACTCGGCGCCGAGTTGAAATGCGCGGGAAACCGCGCAAAACGGCGGGGAAACGCCGACAACGACTGAGTCCGCCAGCAGCGGACACTTACAACTCGCTGACGAATTGCCGGCTGGGCCTTCGCTTCAACCACGCTGCAACTGGGCGCAGCAACCCACGCGGCGAGACAAGCCTCGCAACGGGGCTTTGCCGGCGCCGGCTGTCCACCATCACTGCGGAGACGGCCATCGTCGTGCAGCGCAGCCAGCCGTCCTGCCACCAAGATCCAGCATCGATCCTTTGCTGACCACGCGCAGCGCGTAGCGTTCCTGCGAAACAAGCCAGCAATGCAGCAGCAACAGCAGCGGCGGCGGCAACCGCCGCCCAAGCCGCTTGGGCCAAGCGAGCCGCGTTTGAATTTGAATTCGCCCCGCGCTGAGTCAAAAAGTTTTCCGCGGGGCGCGCGTTTTTTTTTCAACTTGTTCGAAAAACGCTTTTCGGCCAATCGCACGGCGCGCCGTTGGTGGCCCGTTTCTGCGCCGGATGCGGAACGTACGGTACGTTATCAGACGCGCGTTCCCATTGGCCGGCCAGCGTTAAAATGGGTCGACCACCGCGACCCTTGGCGCCGGCAGCGGATCCCGCCATACATTCACACAGGGCTGGGCGACAGGGCGCGCGAGGCACGGCAGCGGCACGGCGGGGATGAGCGCGACAGCGAGCAAACCGCCAGAAGCGCGGCCGGCCCCTATATGGGGCCAAGCGGAAACAGGGAAGATCCCGGCCAAGCAGGACTCGTGTCACTTCGCAATTTGCCGCGCGCTGGGCCGAGCGACCGCCTCTAGATAGACTGCCCGTAACTGATCCCTCTCCAGCCGCCGTCTTCAACATGGTGTCTCAGGCGAGCGCGGCCCCGGGCCTCGGCCTCTTGGCTTGCGACTGGCTGTGCAAGCCGGCGCCGGACGCGGACGCGCGCTCCGACGGCTCGGCGCGCACCATGGACGAGGCCGTGGACCTCGAGGTGCTGGCGCTCATGGCGGCGTCCGAGCATTCCCATTCCGCCGCCTACGACGTCTACGAGGACGACGAGGACGACGACGACGACTGCTGCGGCGAGCGCCGGCCCAGCGTCTCGGGGCTGCCGCTCGTGTGCAGCAACTGCGGCGTGTCCTTCTTCTCGCTGCAGATCCCCGACGACCAGGTGGACTGCTACTGCTCGGGCGAGTGCAAGTGGAGCGTCATCATGTACCGCGAGATGGACCTGCGCATGCTGGCCATGCGTCGGCCCGCGCGCCGCCACGCGACCCCGCTCAGCAGCACGTGCTCGTCCTCGAGCATCTGCGACGACGACGAGCGCGAGCGCGAGAGCCTCGTGTCGTTGAGCTTCAGCGACGACTCGACCGCCAGCTTGTCCTGTAGCTGAACGGGGAGGGGATGCGCAGCAGTGGAGTATTTACTATTTAAGGTGCCTCAGCACTGCGAGACGACAAGTACGGAGAAAGAGGGAGAGACCGACCGACCACCAGTGTACTTTCATTATAATGCGTGTAGTAGTCTATTATTGTCGAGTGTATAAGCGCCATCCGCCCCGTGGTGGCGGGGGGGGGGGTGACCAACCTATTACTTTATAACGGATTCATTTTCCCATTCTCTTACGGCGTCGTCTTTTTATTTGTTTTTCGTTGCGTTACATGACAGGTACTGTATGCTTGCTGCAGGAAGGCGCGCAATAGGTGTCGACATGCCATCGGTAGAAGTGTAGCTGCTGGGCATGTCGCCTACTTGGCGACGCCTAGCGGTTAAATGGCATGGAAGGGGCGGCGCCATGGCCCGCGCAGCGGATGACGGATATCACTCCATCTAAATTTCCCGGGCGCCAAGCAGATTTTGGAAACAGCTTCAACCGAACAGGAACGTCTCTGTCATGTATTGTCGTCTTTATTGCGCCTATGCAGCATGTTTAACCGATTTCGAAGGCTCCTCTCGATGCATTTGTCGGGGGAATCGACTCCCAAGACCTTCGGCCAGAGAACGCCAAACGACCGCTACGCTTCAAAGAGTGGGGAGATCCTGCAACTTACTCGTCGTCATCATCGTCGTCGTCGGCCATCTCGTCCTCCTTGATAGACTGGACGGCCCACTCGTTCACCTCGTCGCGCAGGTTGTCCGGCACCAGGTGGTGCTGCCAGTTCGTCTCCTCGCAGATCCAGCTCAGCTCCAGCTCGAACGGGTGGCGCACCTCATCGTGCAGCGTGTTCAGACTGGCAGGGGCAGCCACAGAACAAACACTTGTTAGCTCCACTGCAACAACAATACTGAGGTATCATAGCCACGTCTCCACGTACATCTTGGCAACGTATTTCATGGCCTCGCGGCACGTCATGTCGAAGAGTTTGTACTTCTCGATCTCTGTCTTGGCCGACTGCTGGCCCTTGCCCAGCGCGCAGCCACGGTAGCTCTGCAATCGCCACGACAGCAATTAGCAAATATTTCAGCCGTAAGCACAATATAAAAAAATATCCAGAGTCCTTGAACGTACGTAGGTGACTCCCGAGGGCTCCACCATGTAGAGACTCGACTTCTTGGTGTCCTGGTCATAGCCGGCGAGCATGATGGCCGTGCCAAAAGGCCGGATGGAGCCGTACAGCGTGTAGTAGTGCACGAACTGGCCCATGCGCTCGGCCAGGAGGTGCGGCGGGATGCTGCAGCCGTAGTTCTTCCTGTAGTTGAGCGCCTCCTCGCGCGCGCGGTTCACGAGCTGGCGGCCGTCGGCCACGAGTCCCGCCATGGACAGACCCACGTGGCGATCGATGGCGTAGATGCGGCGGTGCGTGCCGGGCACCAGCATCTTGGATAGCAGCGTCTTCTCCACGCCCATGATGATGCCGTCCGTGCACTTGATACCGATGCTCGTGCTACAGAAATACATGATAATTGCACCGGTCACTAAAACCTAGCATGTATCTCCATTGCTGCATGGATACATGGGTTATTTATCGTACCCGCTGTTCTCGACGGCCTTCTTGGCGTATTCCACCTGGAAGATGCGGCCCTCGGGCGAGAACGTGCCCGCCGAGTAGTCGTAGCCGGCGCCGGTGCTGCTCATGGTGCGTGTCTGGATTAACCTGCAATAGCAACAGCAGTTAGAGACGCGGATCTCGCGCAGTTGGCCATGCAGAGAGCGGCGGATCTTCGTCACCTTCGCCTTGCTTCGAGCTTGGAACGGAAAATATCCTCCCCTCCCCCTCAAAAATGAAAAGATCTTCTGGTGGTTTGATTGGATGAAAAGAACGAAAGATCTTTTCTAGTTTCAGCGAATGGTCGGGGGAGTGATACTGTCGTGTGTCAGTTTAGAGGTCAGGTCAAGTTTACAAGTTGCCTTGTTGCAGCAGCTAGCGCACTTTCGTGCACATTGAGCCCAGCACGAAACATCCCTGATTAATGCTCAGCAACGAGTCAACGCAAAAACTCAAGAAGCCTTTGCTCAGCAGAGCAGCACCAATTGAGACCATGACCAAACATGCGGGCTCTGTGGTGTGGGGCAATCGCCAGCACAAACAGCAAGATTATGGCGACTTTAAGTTGACGTGCAGTAGACGTATGGTTGCCAAATTGTGCTTCATTCTCGATTTCACGTTCTACTCGACACCAGCCACGCCCGTTTTCAATGGCCACCTACACGTTCCAGCCACCCAACTGTCAGTCTTTCAGCGACGAGGTGATCTCGGTCGTGGTCCCACGTCCAAGTCCGCCTCGCAGCAGGATCCAAGACCCAAGCCCACCAAGCTTAAACCCCATCTTGCTCAATTCAAGGTCAACTCCAGCAGCACCAGCTATCAGTGCCGCGCTTCGAGAACGTCGCAGACTGAACCAAGCGAGATACCGGCATAGGCAGCGCGGGTTGATTCAACGCCTTGAAGAAGAGAGCGCCCAGTTACAAGAAGAGATTGAGCGGCTTGGAGCTTGGCGCCAGAAGAAGCTGATCGACGCTCCAACCTACAAATCGCTGTGGAATATTGCGTCCGAGTACTTCCACCTCTTCCAACGCGCCTTGAGGCCGCTCCCAGCAGCTGAGCACGTGCACGGATTGTCGTTCTTGGAGAGTGTCATGGTGCCTGACGTGATAAGCGCCTCGGGTAGCGGCATGTACGCGCTGCTGGACAATTGGGTGCTGGTCTCACACTTCTTTGAGGATATCCACGTTGACCTCGAGCGTATGGACAAAGCCTCCGTGGTCGCAACAACTACGACAAGCGTCACGATTTCTGCCAACGCGCTACGACGAGCCTTTCCTCACTTGGTCAACGAAGCTGAACAAGGAGAATCGTGGCCCCCGCTTTCCATCAAACTGCTGGGTCAGCGTGTCGTCATGCGTGGGTCGGTGTACTTTCAGTGGAATGACAAGGCGACCAGAGTCGCGGTCATCCAAAGCGAATCGGACATGCTTTCACCAATTCTCAACATTTTGGGAAACTTGACCGATGTATCGCGGGTATTTGACGAAGCGCTCATCTCTCCAACTTTCAGGCCGGTGACAAGAGAGACTTAAGCCGAGTTAGCTTGGTGGCTACTGTAGATATGCATATTTCATACTTGGATGAACTTCTTGAGATTCCCCTCTTCTTGTTTGTGTCAACGGAAGGAAAAAATAACACCAACGCTATGAACTTATAAATTACTGTGCGCTCGCTGGAACGAGGGCGATTATGCCACTCAAGTCAGGGGATCGAAGCTGCCATGCCGTTCTTGAACGAGCCACACGTCGTCAATGACCTCGCCGTAGTGCCCGCGCGCTGCCGGGTTCTCGGGGTCTGCCATAACTTGCTGCCAATG
Organism: Phytophthora sojae; assembly: GCF_000149755.1. Lineage (NCBI taxonomy): Eukaryota > Oomycota > Peronosporomycetes > Peronosporales > Peronosporaceae > Phytophthora > Phytophthora sojae. The sequence continues at coordinate 5,003,711 of NW_009258115.1, forward strand.
CAGATGTGTAGCGTTCATAACTTGCATCCTCGAGTAGCCAAAGACGGAATTGCGGAAGGCGTCCCATTCCTCCGTCGGTCTCTCGAAAGACTTGCGCATGATCGACGCCAGGTACTGCCCCGAGGCTCCAGTTAAAATGTGCGTGGTGGCGCGCATGTTGTGCGTGCGCTTCCACGTCTTGGACTTGAACACATCAAAGGCTCGCTCGTAGTTGTGTTGGTGGCCGCATAGATACAGATCAACACCGTGCCTGAAGAGCTTGTCCTCAAGTCTGTCCCGTAGCATTGCAGCCTTGTCACCGCAGTTGGTGTTGTCAGAGGTGCAGTACATGGGGCGGTGTCCAATTACCACTAGCCACGGCGTCTGCTCTCGGTTTGCATTGGCCTTCGCGAGGTCTTGCTCCAGCCAGGCTTCTTGGCGAGCGATGATGTCTCCGTCCGCTTCAAACGCCTTCTTGAAGTAAATCTCCGTCGAGATAACTGCGAAGTGGACCAGACCCACGTCGAAAGAGTAGAACCAATTGTTAGACACCTCCTTGGGCTCCGCATCCTTCGAGCGACCACCGACGTGCACAGTCTGCACGCCTTCGTTCTCGTTGCTTGGCATGAGTCGGAACCGTTGAGAGTAGTGGCTGAACATGTTGTGCGTCTCGTGGTTACCAGGACACACCATGAAGGGGACACTGGCAGCGATCGGCTCAATCTCCTGCATGAAGATATCTCCGACATGGCCGTCCACCATGTGCAGGTCGTAGGCATAGTCTCCGACAGATACAACACCATCAACTAACCCTTCTGCGACTTCAGACTGCATCATCGGCAAGGTGGCGGCGTTCTGGTAGCCGATGTCCCCCGTGACCAAGAAGCGTGTAGGCTTGGGCTTCTCTCCAGGCTGCAACGGACCCGGAGCAGTCTTGGTAACGTACGGAATGGACCACGAGGAGTAGTGTGCGTTGCCCACGACGTAGGTGTAATGCGTATCCGGCTTCAGCCCCTCAAGTCGCACAACGTGCAGCCAGCGCTTGGACTGCTCTTCACCGTCATCTTCGAACAGGGTCGTGTTGGCCCAAGCCGTCACAGGCGTCGCCTTGAGTCCTTCCACCTCGATATGGGCATGGTACCCTTCCACGAGCTGCAACTGGGCAGCTCCTTCCCCGCAGAACTCCTTGGTCATCCACTGCACAGACAAACTGCCGGGTTTGAGTCCGTACGCCGTGTGCACGTGTTTCGGACGGCAGCATTCCGCCTCCTCGCCTCGGAACGGGACGTTGGCACCAAGTCGGTGCATTGCCGACCAGCCGTGGAAGATCGAGCCGACAATGAACTCGTACGCCGCGTTCTCATCATCCGGAAGCTCGACGATCGCTGAGTGTGTAGTGAATGTGGCTTCGTCCGTAGTGTACGTAGTCGCTCCTTTCCTAGCGAAGGGCTCCTCCGCTTCTCCAGTAATGAGCATGGTGTAGTTCTCCCCGAGTCGACGGTACCGAACTTCGACGTCGGAGGCGACATCGTGACACGAGCGCCACGGGTTGGCGAGAGCGGGACTGTGGTCGTCGGCCTTCTGAAGCTTCACGTTGGGGATGTAAGTGCGTCTCGTGGACCACTCAATCACGGCGCGGTTGCCGACGACGGTCGAGCGGATATCATACGGCATGCAGTTCTCCACCTCTCGCTTCTCGAAGTCAAGGGCGTCTTCAGGCTCCTGTTCGCGTTCGCGAACGATGACAGCACTCGGCGACGGAGGATTGAGAGTGGCCACGCCGACGATTAGCACAACGGATAGGAGCAGCAATGCCGTCGTCAAGATTCGGGGCCGGGTTCGACTAATCTTGTCGCTGATCACTTGGTGGTTGTTGGTCGGAGGCTCGGGGCATGGTTCCACGGCGATGGCGAGGTACGGGCTTGAACTCTGGCTGGAGTTGATGTGGGAGGTTGGAGCTTGGTGGTGCGTTGTCGGTGGCATTTTTCAAAGTGAAAACGAAATCCTACGAGCTACGAGGCATCCCCTGCCTGCACAAGGGCGGAACCTCCTCTGAGCAGGAGGGGGGGGGGGTATCATGAAAGCGCCAACGGAAGGGGGTTATCACGAAAGAAAACACCTGTGAGTGCAATTTTTGAGCTGGCCGCAAGCACCGAGAGGAAGCGCGTTAAAAAACAAGCTCAGCTCGCAACTGCGCGAGAGCTAAAGAGGGCTCTGCCTCGCATTGCACTCCTTGATTCCAGTCAACGTGGCACCGGGGCGGTGGTTTAGCGTAGCGAAGTGGTTTCTCAACGGACGCGGTTTGAGTCAACGCGGTTTTGAAGAGGGAGAGTTGGCCCATCCCTCTGCCATCGAAGGTTTCATGCATTGCTCAAGCAACCCGCCTTTGGATATTAGGATTGGCTCTACATCGCCGCGCGAGGTCGCTGTAGCACTGCTTGTCTGTGGCGGAGCAACTGATGGAGATCTCTGCATGCAAGCCAGGCAAGCAGCATGTTGAAGTCGAGATATTGGAACAGTCATTGAAGTCCTCCTTGAAATTTATAAGGGGGAGTGCAGTGAGTGAGTACTGCCGCTCAGTCCAATCGGAAGACCAAGTCTTCACATCCCAGGAAAAAGGTAGAGGCCTTCGAACGCCTTATCTAGACTCGAGTGCATTATTGTTTTTGCATTCACGCTCGGTTTTCAGGCTGGAAGGGTAGGATACTTTTGCTTGAATGCTAAGCTACTTTTCACCTCACCTCAAAACCGATGTCAAAGCCCACTTGGTGTCCTCCATATGCTGCTGCCATATCCAAAGCAACTCTAGGCTCCTCCGAAAGCAGCTGTAAAGATCTGCTTGAACATTCTCGGTAGGTCGGACGTGTCGAGGCAAACGTGACCTCGGCCTGCAGGGAGTTCGCGTCGAATTCGCTCGGCCTCGTCGGCAAAAGACGCGATGAAAAGAGCGTGCGCTTGGACTCCAGGCTCCGAAACGAGCTTCCGGCCGAGATATCGGGGCTCGATGCCGTAGCGTTCCAGGTTGGCATCGCTCACCACGAACACGAAGCGGTCGTCTCCTTCAAGCGCCGCAACGCGCTTGACGCCTCGCTCCACCGCCTCAACTGTATGATCTCCGCTCTGGCAGTACTGGGTGTGAGCCACCATCTTCTGCAGCACTCGTAGTCTCTCCTTGCGGTCCTTGGGCGGCGCTCCGAACTCCACGAACGGAATTTCGGGCGAGTCGCCGCTGTGCCCCATGATGCAGTAGACCAACTCGCGCTCGAAGCCGGCAAAGCTCTCCATGATCATGAGAGACGTCTCGAGCATACGTTCGAGCCGAGAGTCCTGGCCGTTGAATCGGTACATGCTGCCGCTTACGTCCATCACGAACAACATCCGCTTAGGCTCTTGACCCTGTTGGTGGCCCGCTGGTGCTTGAAAAGGCGAGTCGCTCACTCCTCGGCGTTTGAATACGAGGCGCTCGCCAGCGACCCCATCGACGAGTTTGCCGTCATCCAGCTCACCGCTGGATTGGTGGCGCAGCCAGTTGCGCTCCTGAGCAACAGACTCGAGGTTGGCGAGCACTGCACGCAGTTGGGCACTCTCTCGCTCCACGCGCTTGAAGTAGGATTGGTAGGTCTCCCACTCACGATCGCTCATGTCGATCTCCCGCAGTTTGTCGGCAAGAGCCTCTTGAGCCATGGCCTGAGCTTTCTTCCGAGCTTCAGCTGACACCTCGTCCTTCTTCTCTTGAGAGACTTGGTGCACAGGGTGGCCCTTGTCTAGGCGGTATGGCCCGCCACGGCCACCCAGCCCTGCTGTGTCGGATCCTCCAGTTCCACCTGCCCAGGTATTTCCTCCCACGTGAGGGTCGTTGTTCGGGTCGTCCTTGCCGTACTTTGGAGTGTCCAGACCCGTCTTGGGCGTCGATGGTCCGCCAACTCGAGAGCCGTCGAGTTTGAGCTCAAGCCCAACTGTGACTGTGAACTCATCCACGCTGCCGTACATTTGCTTCCACAACTCTGCCTCACGGTCCAGCTCAGCTTGGTCTAGTTGCCATGCGCGGATGGCGCCGTCTTCTTGTAGCGTAAGCGTGTGCTTCCCATTATGCACACTCGCTACGTCAACGACGCGTGGAATGTACGATCTCTCAGTCGACAGCGAGAGAAATCTGCTACCAGTTGCGTCGCTCGCAGGTGGGGCGGAACCAACCACAACGTTCTTCGTCGACTGAGATTCAGGATATGTGACTTCCATGTCGACGAGATCGCCGGTGTCAGACTGCACTGCATTGAGAATGAATGAATCACTCTGCCACGCTCGTTGAACTTCTCTGTGTGTATCCTCCCGCAGCGAACTCCGAATAGTGAGATCGCCATTGGCGTTGTCGAGAACTTGTAAGAATGCATGGGGGTGAACCATGAAGGTGGTGGGGCCCACTTCACCTTGATCTTGCAGGCGACCGGGAAGCACTGAATGTCGGGAGTCAATCGATGCTGAGCTTGTTTCAGTTTTGCAGTCAACTGCTGCTGCACTCAGAGTAAAGTTGTTGTTCTGCATCTCTTGAGTCAGCTTGTACACCACTGTTTCGTCCGTCGTCCGTAGTAGCCACTCCCGTTTACCAATTGGTTGGACACCGAGAAGCTCAGCAACTGGTGAACGCATAGAGGCGCTGAGTTTGGCCAGGTCCAGCGAGAAAAAGTTGTTCGAGTTGAGGTCGAGAACTTGGAGCAACGAGCCTCCTTGCAGGTGCCGCAGCACCAACCCGGCATTAACTCGATCGGCCTCAGTCCGCCACCCACCGCTATCTCCACCACCAAACCACTTCGTGAACGGATTCTGTCTCGACCTTTTCTTTCCTTGCAGCATCGAAGCATCAACATGGAGTCGGCCATCAAGCGCGCCATCAGGGAGGGTGAGGCAATCGGCACGTCCGTCAGAGTTACCCAACGGATCCAGGAAAATAGTGAGGCCTAACATAAGCAATAATAAGCAAAACCAGGTAAGTTGCTGCCCATAAAGTGCTAATGGTAACTGTGGCCAACCTGTAGATGGGATGAAAACTGCGATTTCGTTTTTCTCAGGTAAGTTGACAAGCACGGGGTTTGGTTCCCACTGCATATACTCGCTCTCCAGCTCCAAAATGCTGTGCATTCTGGGGAGACGTGCAACACCAACATCACGGGTTAAAGCCTACTGTACGTCTAAAGCAAGGCCCACAAACGTACCTTTCATTCCCATCGAAGTCGGAGAAAGAATGCACACTCATTGGCCGCTTTGTAAGCACTACACAGCACGATACACATGTACCAACTTCGGGTTAGCCCCTCCCTCGACGACAATGGTCGCTCACGACGTACCATGGACCGAGTTATCCGGAAAAACAGTCATCGCGTGAGCTTGTTGCTTTCGGTTCCCCTTCAGAGGCACCTGGAACGAGGACAATTGCTCTGTAAACTCGTTCAAACGATGGTGCTGCAACGCGAAAGATCTGGTTGTCGAGGGGTCCAGCCATATCTGTCTCCGATTTAGCGTCGAGTGGTGGAGTTGTTGCTGTGGTTTTTTGGGATCCGCGCTGAATTTTACCAATTGTTCAGGTGCCCAGCGCCACATCTCGGTTGGAACCAAGTCGGGAAGACCTCGCGTTTCTGCAATGTTCATCTTAAGCACCAGAGTTTCGCCAGTGGCCGACAGAGGGATTCCGTGCCTGGACAAGAGCAATCAATCCATGAAACAAATAGACAGTATTACGGCAAAAGAAGTTAGTTTCATTGATCTTGGTGCTAAGGAGCAGAGCAGGGCTGTAGCCTCTACGCCAAGCCATTTCTAGAGCATGGTAGGTAGCCCATGTACATACATGCAGACAAACTATCAACCGACTGATCCAAAACCAAAGCTAAGCATAAAATCCGTACCTCAAAAAGATCTCCGACAGCTGAGTGCGCATGTTACGATCGTAAGCGTCAAACGCGAGCACATTTTCCTGTTGTGGGTCACAAGGTTAAGTGTCAGTCTAGCACTTGCATAAACACAATATCATCGGAAGGGTGTTCTCACCAAAACCGAGGCGATTCCATCGTTGGGAAACTGTTCAAGGTGTTTCGCCACAGCAACGGCCTCGCGTGTCGAGTATGGGTACGGGATGGTACCGTTTTCAACCAGCTCTCGTAGCTCAGCAAAGGCTCGGCAAAGCCGGCGCAAGATGTCGACTGGAACGCTCGGAGCGTACGCAGTCAGCAAAGACAGTTCGGACTCCTCATCTGGGTTGTCGATTGCGCTGAAGACATGCACAAATACATGTAACGGAACAGTTAATAAGAGCGGTATTTGCTGGTCTATAGTGCAGGTAACGTACTGGCTGGCGAAGATGTCACCAATCTCCCTGAAGAAGTTGTTCCCCAAGAATGGAAAGCCTGGACGGTTGGCGAGGACCCACATGCGGAAGTTGGGGTGGAGCTCAATGATGTTCTCTTCGTTGTGCCACTCTTCGATCGTCACCTTTGTTGGGTCAATCAACCGCTTGCCATTTCCCTACAACGTAGCAGAACAGAGATTCACTGTGAGCATGGCCCTCAAGCAATCAGTACCCGCTTAGTCTTACCAGCAGCATCTCGCCATCTTCGATGAGTCCCTTTAGAACGCACACCACCTCTAGCGGCGCTTTATCAGCTTCATCAACGATAAGAGTTCGTCCAGTTTTGGCAGCTCGGACTAGAGGCGAGTCTTCCCATTCGATCTTCCCATCGAGAAGTGTCGGTACCAGCGTAAGCGTTTGCACGGTTGTCTACAAAACGAAGCGGTAGCTGCAGTTAGACACTGGGTTGCAGGCATTGATACATAGTGGGCGATTACTTACATCGCGGTGTAGCTGGATGTACTCGCGCTCCTGCTGCAGTAGCTGCAGCAACCGATCGGCCAGCTTGTTCTTGCCCACTCCTTGATTTCCGATCAGCAGCATGTGCTTTTGACCGGCCACAACGTCCTGCAGCATGGCCTTCATGCACTGGGTATGTTTCGGGATGTCGAAATAATGGGGCTGAGGAACCAATTCGGGGCTATTGGGCGTTTGAATCGGGTAGGAGGTATCACCAATGCACAGGCGCCCTCTCTCTTCTCGGATAGTATCTGCGAAAGTGTGCAAAGATCGTCACGTTACTTAATAGAATCACGCATACATGAATAAGTTGCACTTTTACCTGGTTCGCGCTGGTTTAAAGTGTCGGATGGCGAAAGTGTGGCTGGTGCGTTGCACTTGTCCAACAGAGTATCCACAAGTCGGCTGCACGATGAGGATAGGAACTGGGTGAGTAGAGTGTCGTGGAGCAATGGCCGCAGATCCCGAAGTGATTGTTCGGGGAACGCGTCCAGTCGACGGCACACGCGCAATAGCTGGCGGGTGGACAGCGAAAGAGCGAGATAGTCTGCATTTGCACTTGTCTCCTTCGCATTCCGCAGCTTCTCCGAAAATGATAGCAGGATGCTGTTCGATGATAGCAGAACATAACATAACAAGAGACGTAAGTCACCCAACTATTGTGTTAGCCAAATTGTGTCCAGGCAGAACGAACCTTGTCGTTTCCTCTGGAAGCCCGGGGTAAAGACTTCGGACAATTTCTTCACTCTGCACTGAAGAAATTATCGGAAGGTGGTGAAAGCTAAACATGGAGATGCTGTCCGAGCTCAGCCATGCAGCCGTGGACTCCTTGCCTGGTGTTGCTGCCGTTCCTGTTAACGTCACGGGGTCCGCTTCGGCGATCGCAATGATGCGGAAAGACGGGTGAATAGCAGATACTCGGCTCAGCGCACTGGCATCTCCGGTTTTGTTTGCATCAGCTACGACAGCATCGTACGTCGCCTGCGATACCAGCTTCGAGCCATCCGCAAGATCAATCTCTCGGTCCTGAACCAATCTTTGAAGCACGCCAAGGCTGTCACTCCCGAGTCGGTGGACTCCGTCCAGGACGGCGAGGTGACCGTTTCGAGCAGCATGGATGAGTGGGCTATCCTCCCATCGGGTGTTGCCGTGGGAGTCCGTCGACCGCCGTTGAAGCAGATCTCGCGCTGTCATATCCTTGAAAAGACTGAATAGCTCGGTTGCATACCCCATTCGATAGGCGAACAGTCGAACTAGCGCGGACTTTCCGCTGCCTTTCGCTCCAAGCACGCATAAGTCGCTCCCCACGGCATGATCTTGAATCATCTCCGCCAGCATTTTTGAGTGAGTGTCAGTCTCAACAAACCCTGGCATCGCAGTCGTTTGTATACGCGTTGTTCCACACGAAACATCACGTAAAACCAGCTCGGCATTGTCACCAGGCGTACGGAATGTCACTGTTGCCTTCACGTCTGCAGCGGAGGCCTTCGTAACATCGTTCAGCATATAGTTGCTGCTTCTCACTCCATCTGTAAAATTCTCCACAATACGATCCAGTGCCTTCGAGTTAGACTCAGTTTTAGCTCCCAACACGTTGGTTCTCACGGGAAAAGCGCGCTGCACGGTGTTAGCTACGCCTGCGTTTGGGAACTTCTCCAGCACCTTTGCACAGTGAGCAAGCGAAAGGTAGTCAAAGTGGGGCATACGTGGCCCAGTGCTGGTACCGATATCGTAAGTTGCCTCGATCGTGTTGACGGCCTCTCGAATACCCACGAGCTTTTCAAGCGTCGGTAAAGGGACGGATGGAGTAATAGCAACCAATTCCTCAAGCTGTGACCCTGGTGAGCTTGGCTTGACATTTCTCGCCTGGAACCGGGAGCGTAGCGGTGGATCGAGCGTTCGGCCTGGATACGGGGGAACAGGTAGACCCAACGCAATCACTCGAAAGTCCGGGTGAACCCGTACCAAGTTCTGCGCTTTCAAAGCGTCTGCTGAGTACCCTTGTTCCACCAACGCGTCGTAGCTACTCCGTACACACCATTACATTTGAAGAAAACTATTAACTTGCCGCAACAAAAACTTTAATAAATCTACTGTACACCATCTCGTACCTTTCTGCTTTCATAAGAAATCTTCCGTCGTCTAGCATCATCTCGCGGTTCTCCAGTAGGTTGTTAAGCGTAGGTAAAACATTTCGCTCCGCCTTTTCAAGACCTGGAATAAGGCAACAAAAGGTAGCCAGATCGTGGAAATGAGCAAAAGGCAAAATAAAACGCGACAACCATCGATCACAAGCACTCGGCCGTTGATAGCTGCTCGAACAGGAGCCTGGTCGGTGAAAATAGCTGCTCCGTCCACAATTTCTCGACGCTAGCAGTAAGAACCGTCCAATAAGTATCGCCAAGCAGGACGCTAACTGTTCTGCTATTCACGAACCTGCTTCAGGTCAGACTCCGTGGTATCCTGGGAAATGGCGATGTACTCGACCTCCTTGTTCAGAAGCTCGCAGAACCTCATACTCAGCAGCCGTCGAGACGATCCGGGTGGTCTAAACCACGCAGCAAAAAGAAAAAAGGGTTAGCCATAAATCCACCATATATCCTTGCAAGATCGACGTACCCAATGAGGAACATGTCTTGCTTTAGGAGGTCCTTTTGCAGCATCCACCTCAAGTGGCCCAGCAATTCCTGAAAACATAGTTAACATCAACGTAAAAGAAATCAGCGCAAAATCAACTATAGGAATCATGTACAACTGCAATCTTACCTGCGACATAGGTCGACCTTGATGCAGCTCCACCATATACCCGCGAGGCACCAACTCGATCGACTGCAGGAAAATGAAACGTAACAAAAGTTCATAAAATAAATCCATTCCTCAATTTTAACAAATATCCAGGGCTTATCACAGATCTCACCTTTGGGATGCCAACATTGGCTTTCACTCCTCCGATTTCCACCACCGAAGGCTGCGCATCCAAAATGCTGTTAAAGACTATCGGTAGTGACAAAAGTTGGTACGCATCCCTGCCCCCACCTTTTGGCCAGCAGCGCTGCTAGCCCCCCTCATAGCGAAGACGCTGCGGCGCTCTGCGGCCAGTCGCCAGCCACGCCGCTGCCGCCCCAGAGTGCGCAGCATCCTGAATGAAGAGGTATGCGCAGCGATTAGAGCCCCACGTCTCGTTAGGCTCATCATTTGGTGCCGACGTGATGCCGATCTGCCTCGAATAGTGGACCCTACTTGAAGCCACTTCAGCTTACGACCAGCAAGATACTGTACCATGTCAAAGGCGCTAGGACCGGAAGAAGCGCAGCATCGTGTCACACACTTGAAGCTTTCCCAGATGGTAGGCGAATTGAAAGATCATTCCAGTTCAGCTGAATTATTTTCTAGCGTCTTGATCCATTGGTAAAGTATTCACAAGTAGTTTTGTGAACACCTGGTTGAGATCGTGCCCCTTACAATGCAGTGCGATACGGCGCACCGGTCCCGATATTTGCTGGCCTTCACGTAGCGGTCTTTACAATTGACTTGAATTTCGACCGAGCGTAGGCGACGACTGAGCGAAGACAAACTCCACGCAGCTCACTCGAGAATTTCCACCTCGCCCCCCAAAGCTCAAGCACAGCACAACGGCCTTTTACCTGTATTCCGATCCAACACGCTGGAAAGCGCAGATGATGGCGTTTTCTGGCGTTTTGAAACTCAAGCTCGGCCCGTTCTGGTTCAAGACGTCAATTCTGCTAGTCAACGTGTTAACAGTTGGCGAAAGTGCCAGATATGTTCTCCGTGTGGAGCGACCGGCGATCTGCGGTGGCCCCGTCGAACTACCGATCGGTCGTCAAGGCTTCGCGATCAAGCTTCTCCCGCAATCTTCCGAAGATCGACGCAAACTACACTTCGGCATTCAATACGGGACGCAAGGCAAAACCCTCCGCTTTCTCGCACCCACCGCCGAGGTTTATCGCCACTGGATTGAAGTTCTCCGCGAAGCTTTTAAGAAAAGCGTGAAAGCGGCGAAACGATTGCGAAGAAGGACAGCCAGCACCATCGTAAGTGGACACGGCGACGTCGACAGCGACGACCACGTTCAGCCAGCCCGCATCAAAAGTGTCACCGACTCGATGCGCGGACACCGTGGATCCGAAGCGCTCGATTCATCGACCAGTGAATTTTACCAGCACCACAGCAGAGCGGACCTCCCTATGGGTACCAGCTTCGACAACACCAACGACAGTCTCCACGAGGCGTTAACCCAATGTCTGCAAACGTGTCGTGCGCGTTATGCCGCTGCTGAGAATGCTAAAACGCGCGGTATTCTTCGGGATCGCGGGGATGTTGATGACACCAGCAGCACCGACAGTTCGGGTGGGCAAACTCCGATATCCAGCACATCGTCCGCAAGCTGCGCCCAGAATGCCGTTTTTATTGACGGGAATGTTGATGAAGGCCAGCAGAACGTCTTTTGCATTGCCACTGATCGCAATGGCATGAAGAGCTTTTCCGTCTACACTCCACCAAAAGCTGCCCGCACTGGTCAAGCCCCAAGAACAGAGAGAGTTTTCAAGTTGTCATCGACCGAGTGGGCCCGGTGGCTGGCCCGTGACATTCGTGACAACGAATTTCTTCCAGAAGTTTTCCACCTCACCAGTACAAGTTGCAACCGCTTGCAGTTGCGAGAGATTGTTGCAATTGCACAGCCATTCTTCGCGTAAGGCAGTTCACTGCCTCCTACCCGCCAAACTATCATATCGTCGGTGCGGCCATGTACCATCAACGTCCGTCGACGTCCGCATTGACCTCTAGCTTACCAGCCAGAAGCCACATATTTCTGCTGGGATTTTCATCACCACGCTTCCTCGAGACCGACCAGCGCAAAATGCGTTAGGTAGCGAGTATCATTTAGCCTATCAAGGTTATTGCCTCCCGATTCTTTCATTCGAATCACACCTTTGTCAAGTAGCATTCAAATAGCACCATTCTTTCCAGCCGCGTTGTCTTAGTTTGGCTATGCATGTTGCTTTGTCGAGGGCTCGTTGATGCAGCACTTCGAGTAGCAGTTGCACTTGGGCATTCAGGACAGTGACTATATCAAGCCTAAATCGAAAAGCAAGCACATGGTATGATTGGTGTCCTATAACCTCAAAAACGTGCAAGTCTCACGGATCCGGAGCAGCGGCCACTTCTCTTTCATTCAAAATGGAGCTCGAGTAGTGAGTCACTACTAGTGACAATTGAAGCGGCAAAGCCATTTTTTTCGAGCCACGCTGACGACCAAATCTACAAACCTTCGATATTACCATAAATAATGTCAAAACGAACGATGAGTGTTGGAACGTCACCATCATTATGATGTTACTTGTGTCTCCAATAAGTACTCCCTGTAAAAAATGCCGCCGTGGTCTTTACTGCCCATCCTTGTCTGCTACTTTCTCCAGCAAGTCGATCAAATTGATCGGGTGTACGGTTGCCCGATTACGTTCGCGTCCAACTCGTGCCGCCTTCGTCGCCGTAAGGACGACCCCTTCATCCCGGCACCTCTTTTTACCCGCCACAGGATCAAAGCTCCTCTTCTCCAACGACTCACAGGGCGAAGCCTCCTTCTCAACTTCACGACACGTTGCCACTTCTTCGGCTTCGACCTTCGCCTGCTCGATAAGCTGGTCCAGCTGCCGTAAGTACTGCGCCCGAAGCTCAGGCGTATTGTATGTTTGCGTCCGCTCCAACTGGAGTTCAGCACTCACAGCGCTGTAGACGTCCCACACCTCCGCTTCGTTCTGGTAGGCGATGAAGTCGAGCATGTCGGACTTGACGCCCACGCGGCAATCCACTCCAAGCCCGGCGTTAAGGAGAGCGCTCAACAGATCCGACTTCATGGGGGCCAGTAGCTCCTTGCTCCTAGGGAAGCCGATAATGGCGTGGTTGAACGTTACCCTAACGTTTTCCATTGACAACCCCGCGTCCTGCAGCACTCGTTTCACCTCGTCCAGCGCCGACCTGAAGTCTGTGGTTGCGAGGCCACAGACGCCCAGTTGGAAGCCCTCCCAGTGTTTCTTGTCCTCCTCCTTGATGCCAGACTGCCGACCCAGGTGCGTCAGCTCGAGCTTGTCATCTCGCGAGGATCCAGAGGTCACCGCGCCCAGCGTGGCGCTGAACAAGCCGGACTTGTTGAGGCCGACGGCCGCGTCAGCACGCGCAGATGCCACGGCAGGCACCGGCGCGTTCAGGCGCATCGCGCGGATTGTCGGTAGGCGCATTGCGCACTAGTGGCGAGCTTCGCTTGCTCCCGAGGAGGCAAGTTGGAGAATGAGGAGGTCTGCCTGGGGTAACCAGCGCCGCGACGACCTTGAAGACCATCACTCTTGCGGAAACTTCAAGTCATATCCGTGCGAGTGGAGCATTTTGGCTATTTCTTTGCCTGAACGGGCATTGGCAAATGCACTGGTACGGCAAGTGCGGCGATGCACACATCACACGACGTGTGCAACAGTGTTGAAGTTGCCTTCAACTCAAATCGATCGAGACAGCTCAGCAATCGTACTTAGTGATCATAACTCGTACTTAATGCGTACTTACCGCCGTCGTCACTTCCCACACTTCCCCGCCGGCCGGACGTCTCGCCCGCCACCTTGGTGCTGCGAGTCGAGCGCGTGTCGTCTGTCGGTCTGCTCCGGTCGCGCAAGTGACGCCCGAGAGCCCCGCGCGTCTGCTTCTGCCTCGGCCGCCTCCGAATTCACCCGGGAACCCGTCGGACCGAAGCCCCACCGAGACAGGTCGGAACATGTCAAGCAGCGCGCCTCCTCCCGCCTCCGCGCCGGAGCCCGCGGCCGAGCCGCCGGTGGCCGCTGAGGGCGCGCAACTGTATCTGAAGGTGCGAACACTAGACCAGAAGACGTACCCGATCACCATCCGTGCTGCCGCGTCGGTGCCGCAGCTCAAGGAGCTTGTAGCCGTCGAAACGGGCGTCACGCTGGCCCGCCAGCGCCTCATCTACCGCGGCCGAGTGCTAAAGAACGACCAGATGCTTGCCGCCTACTCGCTGGAGGACGGCCACGTGCTGCACTTGGTCGTGCGCGCGGCGCCGCCCGCTGACGCTGCTGCGTCTGGCCAGGCGGCGGCTGCTCCGCCGACGCCGGACCCCAACGCCGGCCTAGGCCCGCGCGCGCCAGCCCCGTACCGCTTTTCGGCTGCTGACATGGAGGCGCTGCACGAGATGGACGCGCTCGATGCGCGGCTGGACGAGATCGGGAGAAGCGTCCGGCGTGTCAGATCCAGATCGCGCCATCGACAAGGCGTTCGCTCGCCCCCACCGCCTCCTAGAGACAATGATGAGCCGGACCCGACCATGGGACGGTCGGGTGCGGGTATGCCGCTGCCGGGCCGCGTCCTTATGGGCGCAACCATCTCGGTGCCTGAAGGTGCAGATGTGACCATGCCCTTTCTCGGCTCGATGCTCGCCAACCTCGTCTCGCGGGTCGGTGAAGGCGGCGTTGGAGGCGAGCCAGGAAGTGGAGTGACGACAGGAACGACCGCGGATGGACGACGCCACGTTACTTTCTCGAGTGAAGCTCTGGGCGGAGCCGCTACGGCTGAAATGGAGGCCGCCACGGCGAGAACGCTGCGCCATCATCACCGGAACCGTGATGGCTCGGGGTCGGGAGGGCGTCAACGCTCGTCGCGGCGTTCTTCTTCAAGTGCAGATCGGCAGGCGGCTTTGCGCTCGCGTACTGGGCTTCGGCTTGAGTCGGTGCGTGCGACGCTAGATGACGCGTCACTTGATTTCCCAGCCGAGCTTACTGCACTACCGCAAGGAGACGCCAACGCAGGCATGATGGAGCTTCAGCAGCAGGTGGAGATGCTGCTGACGCTTTTGGAGCGTTTTGGGCCGCGACTTCGGCTTCTCCCTGCTGCACTTGCACACCGTGACCGCTTGAGTGGACGTTCGGCTGAAGCAGGTGCTGTCGCGACCGGGTCAGCTTCAGGTGGCGCACCGAATGCTAGCAGTGCTGCGGTTTCAGCCGCTCCTGCCACGGCTTCTGCCGCCACTCCTGCCTCTGCCCCTGTTGATGCTGCCGCCGCCCCCGCTCCTGCACCAGCCCCAGCTCCTGCCGTCGCTCCTGCTGCTACCGCCTCCGCTCCTGCACCTACCACCGCTCCTGCTTCGGCTCCAGCTCCAGCTGCCGCCAGCGCTAATGAGTCCAATGTTACAGCACGCCACGTGATTCGCGCCATCGAGGCGTTGCAAACGATCGGAGAGTCCACGGACTTGCTGGCTCGCATGGCGCGTCACGCATTCGTTCGTCAGTCGATGCACCTAGGAGAACCGATTGCTAGACGTGGAGAGGCTACAACTGCAGGAGATCGAATGCAGGCGACGCTCCAAGCGTTACAGGCTGCATCACGGTCTAGAGCTGCGCGTGGAGAAAGCGTAGGTGATACAATGTTTCGGGCGACGCTCGATGCGCTGCAGGGATCAGCCCATACAGCAAGAACAGCAGCGCAAGGTGACACTAGACCGCGGTTTCGAGTGGCTCGCATCAGTGCTACTGATCTGATGGGCGAAAGAAGCACTGCAGCCGCTAGCGCTGGAGCCCCAAACACTGTCAGAACTTCCCCGGAACCGACACTCAATATCCCTGATACAGCTCCTCCACCTCCAGTTGAACCAGCCACTGCTACGCGGAATAGCCAGCCAGGTAACCAGGGCCAGCGCACTGCTGGAGTTCCAGGCGACGCGAATGGTCCATTGCCGCCGGCTGGCGCTCACATCTCGATCTCTGGCATGGGCCTGCCGCTTATGTCATCGGTAGTGTTCCCTTTCTCCCTGGCAGCGGGTCTCGGAGGCAGCCATGCGACTACGACTTGGAACCTGGCAGATTTTGTAAGTCGACTGACGAGCGAGCTGCCGATCTCGACGCTGTATGGGGTTATAGCTGGTGATGCCACTCAGCTGCACCAGGTCCTGGCACACATTGGTTTTGCGTTGTTTAGCGGCGTCGATGTCCCGCGAGTGACCAGGCCCAGCATCCGTACGTGGGCGCAAGATCTGGTAGGCGAACTGCGCCGCTTGTTGCGCTTGCACGCGCTGCCTGCCGACGTGCTTGACCAAGTTAATGGATCCGTTGAACGGCGATCGGCGCTGGGAAACGAACTGCTTCGTGTGATGGAGCCGTTCGTGCCTGACCTCGTTGACTTCCTCGTTCGTGCTACATCTGCGAGTCGAGCCGCTGCATTCGGTGCTAGCAGCGCAACTTTCTTGCGTACGATGGCGCAAGAGGTTGTTCGTCAATTGCGCTCCTACGCACGAGGCGACTCGACTGAATCTGAAGATGAAAGTGATGAGCGGTTGAAGCGTTTGCTGCGAGGGCTGCTCGTGTGGCTGGGCATGAACGAGCACGTGGCCAGCTTTGCCGTTGACAGCTTGTGGTGCTGGACTGAAGGAGACAACACTACTGCTCGTCGTGGGCGTACTCGTCAACGCGAGGAGGGTGACAGCGAAGCTGGCGTTACCGAGTCGCCTGCTGCTAAGCGACGGCGTGAGTAGGACGTTGAGGCGGCTAGCTGTGACTGGAAGCAGCCAACGACGGCTTATGTGTGCAGTCCTTTGAATTGGATAGTAGGCTAGGAATTATCTACACAATGCAGAGTTGTAAAAAACGCCAGCAAGACTTGCCCTCTTGAATAATGCATATGAACAAAACTAATGGCGCAAAGCTGCTCTGTTGCTGTTGATCTAGTTCGACAGAGGGTTTTGCGTCGGGAACTTGGGGTAGACGCGCTTATATAGGTGGAGGCACACGGTGTCGTGCTGCTTGATGGGTTTGTTGAACACGGCCTTGAGGTCACCGTGCGTACCAAGAGATTCCTTGATGTGTCCTGTCAACCCGTGCTTGGTCACAAGCTCCACGGGCTTGAACCACCGGATGTCCTCCGGCGAGTGGAACATGTAGCGCACAACGGCCTTGCGCTTCTTCACCTTCACCGGCGTGCCAGTGATGATGACACGCTTGAGCACGACGCGGTCCGGGTTCACGTTCTTAAGCGTGCCGGAGGCAACAAGCTGGCCATCGGGCTTGAAGAGCAGCAGGGAAGCAGGCTGGAACGTCACGGGGCCATACACGGTTGCCACGCTCCAGCCACTCTGCGGCAGGAAGCGCTGGAAGAGGTGCTGGTCGCTCTTCAGACTCTGGTCGCTGAAAACGGGCTTGCCGGAGAATCGACGGAAGCCACAGTGGAAAGACAGCTCATCCTTGGACTTGAGCGTCTCGCCAGCAAAAGACGCAGCACGCTGCACCGAGAAGTTGAGCACACTCAGACGGTTCTCGTGCTTGAGCAGAGCGCCCATGACCAGAGGACCAGCCTGAATGCGCGCCTGCAGCTTAGCCACGGGCACGCTCTTGAGGTGCAGCGTGACGAAAACACCCGAAGGAACGTAGCCCATTTCACCGAACTCGTCAGGCAGAGCCTCGCTGGCCAGAGACGACGACGCAACGGAAGCCGAGTCCTCCACATCCTCCATGACCATCGATGAAGTGCGAGAGCGCGCCTGCTGCGTCTTGGACTTGCGGCGGAGCTGCTCCTTCATGGCACGCTCGGCGTCCTTGCCACGAGCGAGAGCAAGGCGCTGCACCATGGCGAAATCCGCGAACTGAAACAGACGAGCGTAGTCCGAGGGAAGCGACTCCTTCGGGTCCCAGGCGCTCGTGCGCAGCGACTTCATTCCACGGTAGCGAGCGAAACGAACACGGGCGGGCTGGTCGACGGGCGCGTCCACTTCGTCCGGGAAGGACATGTTTTCCTCTTCATCCTTGCGCTTTTGAGCCTGATCAACGTAGTCA
This sequence comes from Phytophthora sojae, assembly GCF_000149755.1. Lineage (NCBI taxonomy): Eukaryota > Oomycota > Peronosporomycetes > Peronosporales > Peronosporaceae > Phytophthora > Phytophthora sojae. Next base: position 5,021,384 of record NW_009258115.1, read on the forward strand.
TCATCGACCATGAACATATCGTCATCGTCGTCGTCATCATCATCTTCATCGTCGCCGGTCTTGCAGAAGTCCTGGTTGACCGCTGCCGAGTCATCTTCGTCGCCATCGTCCTTCATTTCATCCTCGTCCTCATCTTCACCGTCCAGCCAAGCAGCCTGGTAGCTGGACGCGCCCTTGTTGGCCGCAGTTTCCGCCTGACGCTGCTTCTTGGCTTCCTGTTCAGCCTCGGCAAGCTCCTCGTTGGTGGGCCAGGTCTGCTCGGACGCAAACGGATCGTACTCGGCCTCGAAGCGCAGGTCCTCCTGCAGCGCGGGGTCGGCGGTAGCAAGCACCAGGTCGTCGTCCTGTCCGACCGGCACCGGAGCGACCGGAGGTTTCGCGCTCATGTCAGCGTCAATCTTTCCGCGCTGCGTCTGACGCGCAGCCGCACGGGTGATGCGGCTCAGCTGGAACGTGCCCACGTCCGTGATGTGGATGAGCTGGTTCACCGACAGCGGCTTGCCGCGCAGGTATCCGTTGACCTGCAGCTCGCCGACCTGTTCACCCTTGTCGTTCTGCGCCTCCGAGCCGGGCACGAACGTGGCCGTCGTGGCCAGCATGTACGAACGCGCCTCGCGCCAGTGGATCACCTTGGGCGAGAGCGTGATCAGCACGCGCGACAGCTGGCCGGGCACATTGGCCACGGCCACCTTGGCGTTCTCGCCGAACTCGGTGGCAAAGAACTTGTTGCCCAGCTTCTTGAGCTCGGCCTGGCCCTTGGGCGTGTGCTTCTCCAGTCCCTGAATGAGGCCCACCGTGGTGGGCAGACCCTGCGCGCGCACGGCCGACACGATGCGGACACCCTCCTCGCTCAGGCCGCCGTCGGCGCCGTTGTGCACGGACAGCACGAACACGACGACGTCAGCCACCTTGGCGGCGTCCAGGGCCACCAGCAGGTTGCAGCCGCAGTCGATCACGCAGAGCTTCTGCTTGTGCTGGCTGAACACGCCGACCGTGCAGTTCTTGAGGCCCACGGCGTCCTGGGCCGGCTCCTCCACGCTCGAGGCGCCCTCCAGGAGGCTCTGCTGCACCTCGGCCAGGTTGGCCATCTCGCTCAGCGCCACCAGCGCCACGATCTTGGGCGGGCCGAGCGCGCTGCCGAGGCCGAAGCGGCGCTGCAGGAGCATCTCCTCGCGCTTGTTGCCGCGCAGCTGCTTCTGGCGCTGCAGACGCGCCGCCTTCTGGCCCGACAGGCTCATGCTGCCGATGCTCGAGCCCGTGCTGCGCACGCTGGCGCGGCGGCCCTCGACCTTGCCGCCGGAGCGGCGCGCCAGCAGCGTCTTGGACTCATGGCGGCCGGTCTTGTGCTTCTTGTTCTTCTGCTTGAGCGGCCCGGAGCGGTGGTGGTGCGACGTCATGGTGGCGGGGCAGGATGCACTATGGCCATGGCAGCCATGCGTCCAGACGCTGCTGACCAGCAAAACCGAATAGCATATGTCAGTACTCCAGACTCTAAAGTAGGTCGTTAAGAAATTTGGTGTATTGAGTCAAGCTAACCAAAATCGTACTGCTTGCCCAGGCAGAAAACCATTGGCGATGCCGCAGACGATGCCGTCGGAGCAGGACGACGCGACGGCGCGCTTCCTGGCCAAGTACGGCGTGGCCAAGCTGGCCGAGCAGTGGGGCCTGGCGCCGGAGGTGAGCCGCTCGCTGGCCGCGCTGAGCATCCGCTCGTTCTTCCCCGTGCAGGCCGTGGCCATCCCCAAGATCCTGGCCAGCGACAGCGACCGCGTGACGGACATCTGCATCTCGGCCCCCACGGGCAGCGGCAAGACGCTGACGTACGTGGTGCCCATCGTGCAGCGACTGCTGCCGCGCGTCGTGTGCCGCGTGCGTGCGCTCATCGTGCTGCCCAGTCGCGACCTGGCCGTGCAGGTGCACCAGATCGTGCAGCAGTTCGTCAAGGGCACGCCGCTCAAGTGCGGGCTGGCCATCGGCCAGAGCAACTTCGCGGTGGAGCAGAGCGCCCTGGTTGGGGACGTTTCAGGTGAAAAGGTGTCCTCGACAACAGATGGAGGTCGCAGCTTGGTGGACATCCTGGTGGCCACGCCGGGCCGTCTCGTGGACCACCTGGAGCAGACGCCCGGCTTCACGCTGCAGCACCTGCAGATCATGATCGTCGACGAGGCCGACAGACTGCTGAACCAGTCGTACCAGGACTGGATCCCTAAGGTCTACGCCAGTGTCTTCAATGGCCAAGAGGTGGACGAGGAGGGCCTGGCCTTGGGGGTCGGAGTCACATGTCGGCGCCAGGACTCCATCAACCGACGCCGTATCCGCACTCCGCTGACGAGGGTGCTGCTGTCTGCTACGCTTACGCGTAATCCGCGCAAGCTGGCGGCTATTGGCATGAGCAATGCAGAGCTGACGAAGATCGGACGCATTGATGACCCGCTGGCTGATAACGCCAAGCAGGGCACGGCCGGCGACTCGGACGATGACGACGAAGATGGAGAGGAGGCCTCCGGATCGGCCAAGATGTACTCGACCCCGACGAATCTGGAGGAGTATTGGATCGAGTGTGACACGGGCTCCAAGCCGCTGGTGCTGTTGGAGCTGCTGAGCGAGTTTGCCGGTGCACTGTCGATTGTTTTCACGGCGAGTGTGAACTCCACGCATCGTCTTGCGCGACTGCTGCAACTGTACTCGACCCACCCGGAGCGCATTCGCGAGTTTTCTAGTAGCCTTTCGCAGAAGCAGAGATCGGCCTTGGTGGCGGATTTTAAGGCTGGACGTGTGGAGACCGTGGTGTGTTCAGATGCTATGGCGCGTGGTATGGATATCGAGGATGTCGCGAACGTCGTCAACTACGATGTGCCGTCGTTCATTAAGACGTACATCCATCGTGTGGGTCGTACGGCTCGTGCTGGTCGTCACGGTCGCTGTGTGACTCTAGTGAAGATGGGTCAGATGAAGGGCATGATGCGTATGCTGAAGAAGGCCGACAACAACAAGCTGAAGCCGTACCCGCTGCAGCAGGAACACATGAAGACGCTGGTACCACGCTATACAGAGGCTCTTCAACGCCTCAAGGACACTCTTGAAGCAGAAAAGGCTGGCAAGCTGCAGGCCACCTCCATCCTCCACAAAACGAAGGAGGAAAGTAGCAAGGATGACGATGATGATGTCGAGGCTGATGATTTAGACGAGGAGGTCACCAGTGCCGACAAGAAGCGAGCGTTCTCGGTGCTGAACGGTCAGCTTGAACGGAATTTGGGAAGCAGAAAGGTTTGCAAGCAATGATCAACATGTCAGTCATCCAGATAAATAGATAGAGAACAGAACGAAGTTGTGTACCAAGACGTTATCGCTTGGGATTCTATTACCCAGACGATGAGGGTGCTGTATCTGTTTGTGCCTGTGAAGTGTCGCTTTGCTTGTCTTCTTGACGCCGCTTTTTGTGGGAGATAGGAGGTTCACCACGTTCTGCTCGCTCCTTCTCGATCTGGATGCGCTTGAGATGGTACTTGTGCCCCTTTGACCGCAAGTGCTCGGCCCACTGCTTCTTACCCGTGAACTCGCGTCCGTTGCAGACCGTGCAAGTATTTTTCTGGAACTTGTCCTCTAATGAAGCAGCCTGAGCTGCCTCCGGTTGCTGTTGCTGTACAGTTTGGTGCGAGGTGATCTCTTCGCCCTTGAGGAACTTTTGGGCGATCTCAATGGCAGGTTGAGCTACAAGCGCGTCCCACTTCGCTACATCACTGCTGTCCACTTGGTAGACTGGGATGTTCTTGGTCACGAACTTGTTGCGGATCCACGAGAGCTGGCGACGCGCGTACTGGCGCGTGGCCACGTTCAACTGCTCGACGCACGCCTCCAAGATGGTTTCAAGTGCCTTGGGGTCCTCCGCCGCGCCGTCTGTCGCCTCAAACGCGTCGAAGTACGGCTGGAACTCCTTGTACCCGATCGCTTGCAGAATACCGACAGAGTTCTGCGCTTCTTCTTCGCCATCGCTGTCGAGGCTCAGTCTTGGCGGGTTCTCCTTGACGTGGGCACGCAGGCCGCGGATCTCCTCCACCAGGCCAGAGCTCAGCATCGTATCCACTCTCTTGGCCAGGCGCTCACTCAGCACCGGCTTACTCGCGTGTACCCAGAAGGCACATGCATCAAAATACCGCTCGACATTCCGCTGCTCGCGCTCCTGCTGAGCCAGCAGCTCGCTGTGGGGCACACCCGTTTGCTCGAACACCTGCAGGCTGCGCTGCACCTTGCGCACGTTGTTCACGTGCAGCCGAGCCGCCATCACCGGGTCCACAGCTTGCAGTCGCGCGTAGAGCGCCTCGGGTGTCTCCTTCACCTGCTCCTGCTCTTGTGGCTGCTGCTGCTCGTCGCTGGGCTTGGCCGGCACGTCGTCCAGCAGCTGCGACTTCCAGAGGATGCTCTGCGTGTAGTACATGGTGCCGCCCACGACGATGGGCACCTTACCTCTGGCCAGAATGTCGTCGATGGTCTGCAGCGCTAGGCGCTTGAACTCCAGCACGTCGCAGCGAGAGCTCGGGTCGACGACGTCGAAGAGATGATGCGGCACCCCCTGCTTCTCCTGCTCCGTGATCTTGGCCGTGGCCACGTCCAGCCCGCGGTACATCTGCATCGCATCCGAGTTGACGATTTCACCGCCCACAGCCTTGGCCAGGTCCACCGACAGCTTCGTCTTGCCGGCACCCGTCGTGCCGATCACCACCAACACCTTGCGCAGCGCGGCCATTGTTGATTAGCTTGGACAAAATTTGTGTTTGCAAATTGAAACCCAATATTCCCAAATGGAAGAAATATACATTAGTAGCTTAATGTAAATTGAAATAATTGACAGCTGCTTCAAACCAGAAATATTGCTAAATCCTAATGTATATTTCTAAATGGCAAGTTGCCGTCGTTCGACTACGACGCCCGCTTGCTCGCCTTGGAAATGAGAAACTCTGTAATGCTCATGAGTTTCTTCTGCTCCGCCTCTGTGAGAATCGCTGGCACCTTGGCCTTCGCAGACGCAGCAACAGGAGAAGAAGAAGTCGCAGCTGCAGAATCAACATCCGACGCTGCTCCAGTGCTCACCTCAGCTGCACTCTCACTCGTCGTTGGCGCTCGGATTCCAACGGCCACAGCGTTCTTGAGCTCGAACATCCTGCCGAACGTCTTGGACGACAAGTGCAGCACGCAGATGGGCACCTGATGCAGTCGGCAGAGCAGCGGCAGGTGGCCGAACGCCAGCGACTCGGGGTTGTTGGCGAACACCACCACCTTCAATTCTTCTCTCGCAATGGCGCGCGCCACTTGATTCGCGCCCAGCACCGCGTGGCTGCGCGTGGGCGGCACCTCCGCCACCTCCTTCTGCAGTCGGTCCAGCACAATGTCGCGGTCCTCCTGTGTCAGCTCCTCGAACTGCGGGGTCGTCCATGGACGCACGATCTCCACGGCCCTACGCGCCTTGCGCTTTTGCTGCTTGGTCTTGGCAGCCTGGCCGCTGCCAGGCCGCTTGAACTGCATCGCCACGGGCGCCTTCGCCGCCTTCGCCATGGTCGTCCTCTCCCGATACACAAACGCTGGTCAACAGCGCTCAATAGAAAGTAGATCGATAATTGGTCGAAAATACATATTCCATCCACCAATCCCAAATAAGTTAATTCATCTGGATTTTTGCCAATCCCGACGCCGTGCCATCGTGTTCAGTTTCTCTTCATCGCGGAAAGGAGGCGAGACCATGGGGCGGTTCTTGGGGTCGCCCACGGCCAGCGGCGACCGCGCGCGCAGGTACGCGGCGCTGCCCGCGGATAATGACGACGAAGAGGTGCAGCAGCCTGTAGCGGCCACGTCTCCGCCGGCCCACGCGGAGGAAGAAGCGCCGTCCAGCGCCTCGAGCAGGTCGGCATTAATGCGCAGCGACAGCGAAGCGGAGGCGGACGCGGAGGAGGCGCAGCACCCGACGCTACAGCGCCAGCACCAAGAGGTAGAACAGGAGAACGACGCGGCCGCTGTGGTGGACGCTGCGGAGCAGGAGAAGGAGAAGGATTCTACCCCCGAAGTTACAGTAGTAGAAGAAGAGAAGAAGACGAAGGAGGACGGAGCAGAGGAACAGAGCAATGAGGCGGCGGAGGATGCCGACCCAGACGCCATCCACGTGCGCATCCTGGACCTAAACGGCAAGTTCTTCGACGTCGCGTGCAAGCTGGACTGGACCGTGGCCCACATGAAGCAGAAGGTGCTGGAGAGCACCGAGGTGGCCGTGGCCTCCCAGAGGCTCATCTACCGCGGCCGCGTGCTGGAGGACGAGAACTCGCTGGCCAGCTACAAGGTGGAGGACGGCCACACCATCCACTTGTTCGTGAGGGCCGCGCCCACCCCTGACCCGGAGATCCTCAATGCAGAGCTCAACGCCAATGGCAGCTCGAGCGGCGGACGAGATGACGGCATCACCGTCGTGCATATTAACAGCGACATTGTTTCGTCCGCCGTGTTCCCGTCGGACTCGGCGCGACGCGTCGACCCGCTGATGCTCGACTCGCCGCTGGGCAACTGCGCGCGTCGCGTGAAGCTCTGGAGCTCGTTCTTGCTCATCATCTACACGATGAAGGTCATGGGGCAGTTCGCGTTGCTGGCCAACGACCAGCAGCAACGGGCCGCGCAACAGGAGCGAGAAGGGGCCGGGGCCAGCGAGACGGACCGACCGATGGACAGATACGACGAGTACCCGCAGTACTACACGCCCGACCCGCTGATTGGCGGCCTTGAGCTCATGGTGCACTGCTTCGGTGTGTACGTGGGCTGTGTGGGGTTCAAGGCAGCACACGACACGGACATCCGCCCCATTCGCTTCTACTGCCGCGGCGTCGTGTGGCTTGCCATCCTAACAGTAGCAGAGCAGATGTACACGACCGTGCAGATCTCCGAGTCGGACTTCCCCACGGAGAGGGTGCAGTACCCTTACGGTGGGCAGGGGCCGACGAAGGACGACATCGTGTCGGCGAACATCTTCCAGACGATCATGCTTGTGGTCATGTGGCTCATTGCCATCCGCCACTCGTACCTGCACCAGCGCGAGGTGTCCATCTACAACCAGTCTTTCGCTGCGGCTGCGATGAATGCCGCTCCTCCTGTACACCTGCCTGAAGTGGTGTAAGGAATAGCTTAGTTCAAGATCGGTTTGTGGGCCCGAGTGAACGAGAATATATATTTTGAAAGTGTGTCTACGAAGATGGAGAAGTAGCTGCAGGCTACCTCTCGGCGTGTGATGAATCTTGTCAAGAAGCAGCAGCGTACTGATGTCCCATCGCAGGCGTGCCATCGCAAGCAGTCTCTCCAAATATAGTGAACGGGGAGCAATGCAACCGCCCAGGCACTTTCTCCTTTTGCTCAAGGGCCCAAGAGAGCTCGAGCTGCAACAAAGGAAAAGTGACCTGTTGGAAGTAAAGGAAGATGTCGGCATCGGACTTCGATGACATCTTTGGCGATGACGTGAAGATGGATGCGACCGCAGAGCCCACCTTGACGAATGTTAACCTGGACGACGATGAGCTATTCGGGGGAGGCACTGCTGGAAAGGTGACGAAACCAGCCAGCGAGCAGCCAGCTCAAGGAGCGAACTGGGAGCAGATCGGTAGTCAAGAGCAGGACGAGTTTCTCTCGTGGCTTGACGACGGGGGTTCTTCGAAGCCAGCCCCAGCGGCGGAGCCTTCACTCCCCGAGAAACCCGCGCCGTCGGTCGAGGTTGCTGCTCCACCACCCGCACCTGTAGCGCCAGCTCCGGTCGTTACGAACACGTTTGACAGCGTCTCACTCGACGACAATGATGACTTTGACCGAATGCTCGAGACTGGAAGGACTGAGCCAAGTCCATGTGTCTCTACGACGACTCCAGCAGCTACGGTTAGCTGCCCGAACGACAACATCGCTACCAACGATGACGATGATCTGGATCGCATGCTTAATGCCTCCACTGCCCAAGCAACCTTTGAAATGTCAAATATCAGCAAGCAGGCTACCTCGCAGGACGAAAGTGATGATCTCGACCGGATGCTTGCGAGTGCGAATGCTCAAGCAAACTTTGATGCACCTACTCCAGCGAATACGGTTGGCAGTATTTCTCTAGACGATGATGACGATCTTGAAAAGATTGTCCAGAATGCTGGCAAGCACTCCGGTGCGAGTGTATTCGTCCCGGCGGCCACGGCGGGCAACATCTCGCTTGACGACGATGACGACGACGATCTCGAACGGATTGTGCAGCAGGCCAATAAGCAAGCCAACGCTAGCGGTTCACGCGAGAATAGCAGTTCCTCATTGCAGATCAAGAGTCAAGTCCAAGCACAACACAAGGCGCAGCAAATCGGTACGAAGGCGTCAGTTTTGTCTATTGTTGTTCGAAACAGTCTCTTGATCATTGTCCATGATGGTGTTTGTACTAGATGTGGCAGCAGTACGTCAAACATTCCTCGAGACGGGGGAACTGCCAGCAGGCTCTCGCCTTGCAGCGTGGCAACGTGCTGTACAGGTGCGAGTACAACCGAATTCACTCAGCTTTAACTTCTTGAGCTTACATTATCGCTTTCAGCCTGGTGCAGCGGACTCGGCATCCATGTACGCAGTGCAGACGACGTCGCGTTCTCTACCAAGTCAGGCTCAACTGCGCAAGGAGGTGGAGACGTTGTGCTCGCGCATCTTTTCCAGCGCAGCTCACGCGCGAGTCCTAAGCGAAGTGGGCGACAGTATGCGTGGCACGCATTTACTCTTCATTGACAGTGCCGAAACACTACTCACTCACCTGTGCACGCAACTCGATATTGACTACATGCCGGGAATGGCGTTCACTTTTGCGCCTCTGCTGCTCGCGAGCGGCAGTGAACCTCTACACCCTGAAACTGTGGAGACTCTAGCGGCTACGTGCCGTCGGTTTTTGCCTCATCTGGGCAAGAAGATGCCTCTCCACTCCTCAGCTACTGGTCGACGTCCGCTATTGAAGCGCATGCTACTCTATCACGCGCCACGACTCGCCTCCCACCTTCACGAGCATTTTCCAACATGGAACCACGCGCCACCGGGAGAGTACGATGGAACGAAAGGAAGTGGTGCTATTCCAGACTCGTGGCTGGCATCTTTCTTTGAAAACGAAGGGATGGTGAGCGAGCCCGCCAACTTCGACTTCCTGCTGAAACTTTGGGACTGCAGTATGATGCTAGAAGCGTTCTCCTCGAATGAGGACGCACCGCTTGCCACACCCTGCTTCATCACACTCTACGGCATCATCAAGTCTGAGAATGCGTTGTTGCGGATGGAAGGCGAGCAGCTACGCCACTGCATGGTGACCACGGTTGCGGAAACCTTATTGCGTGGTGAAGTGACGAAGAGCCAAGTGTTCGTCAAGGGTATCCGCCGACTGATGGATGCAACACCTCCATGTTTTACCACAAAACTTCGACGTGCGGGAGTGCCACCGCCACCGGTAGTTGAAACTGAGGCGGAAAAGTCTGCAGATACCGCAGCTTCGGCTGCCTCAACCAACGGCTTTGGCATGAACACGTTGCTGTCGGCGTCTACGCAAGGCTTGAAGGACGTGTCGAACCTGATGATCGATATGCCGGTGAAATTGATGATCGACATGCCTGTGAAGCTGCTGACAATGGTGCCTCTGAACCCCATGGCGGCTCTGTCGTCACCGAATTCCAACTCACTCACAGATTCTCCCGAGACCCAGCAGCTATTCTACTTGCACGTGCAGGCTATGGAGGTCGCGGCTGTCTCGGCAACGCTCGAGTGCAGAGAAGTCATTCCGTCCGTGTTTGGAGGAATCACTGGTCACGAAACAGGTTCCCTTCGGTACTTCATCATCGACTGTCGTGGAGTGGAGGAAATGCGTGGAGGACAGGTCCCCACCGCCTTCCGCTTTGATCCGGACGCTGTATCGGACTCTGCTATACTCGACCAAGTTCTCGCGACGCTGGGGCCTCTAAAGAGCGCCGGCGTGCACATTTGCGTCATGGGACACGGCTACGCTCACATTGCCGAGGAGCTGCGTCAATTCCAGCAGAAGCAGGGCGTGGCATCAGCGTCGCCGTTCTCCCTTAGCGAGGGCTTCCTGGAGACGTACGCGAACGACCAGTCCCGCGTTCAATCCACCATCGACTTCTTGCTCAAGCACGAGTTCCCCCGTGTAAGCGTCCTGGAAGGCGGCTACTCTGCAGCTCACGGCCACCTCTTCCGGTCCCACAGCTTGACTGTTGATGACTTGGCTGACCACGATACGCCCAGCTGCAAGCTTTGTCAGCACGACCGTAGCATGGAGGCCGTTCACCCCGCTGCTATAGGCGATGCCTTGAACGCACCGGGCGCTGAAGAGAAGAAGGAGTCCATGCACGAAGGCGACCCGGCCAATGCGAGAACTGCAAGCTCAAGAACCAGTGAAGTTCCATCGGGTATCGCAATGGACGACTCCGGTTTCACGGATATTAATCTTTCTCCGGCCGCTGCCAACACCAAAAGTCCACCAGGAGGCTCATACTATTCCAGCTTTGCTGGTGCCTTCAAGAGCGGAAGCAAGACGCTCTTGAGCCCTACGGTAGACGGCACCAAATGGCTACTCAAGAAGTCCGCAGCGACCACAGCCGAGTTCGCGAACGCTGCTGCGAGCATGGGCAACCTGGGCAACAAGAATCGAACGGGTAGCATGCAAGGCGCTGCAGCGGTTGGAAAGACCCCCGCTGCCCCTGCAAAGGACACCAAGCCGGCCATGCCGAACCTCAACAAGCTTCGGAACTCTCTCGCTGCCATCGGCTCTGAGAGCCTTGACATGCTCAAGAAGATGGAGCACGCAGTTGAGCAAGCAGCTGTGGCGACCACCACCACCACAGCGAAGGTGCGGGTCCCATTCCCTTCGACCATTTCGCCCTCCTCGAAGGATGCAGCACCTGCAGCGACGAAGTCGCCTCCTCCCAGCGTTACTGGCGCCTCCACACCTCCAGCACCGCGTGCGTCTCTCTCATCTGACCCAGCTCACAGCAAGTTCTTCCACCAGTCGACAGACGAGATGTTCACGATCGATGATGGCGATGACGACGAAGACCATGAGGGACATTTTGTTCAGGACGAAGCGAGTAACAGCCGTACGTCCTCCTCCACGTCGAGTTTCGTGAGAGATTCTCCGGTCGCTGGCGGTGGGGTCGGGCCTGTGCATGAAGTTGTCAAGGACCACATCGGTGACCTGAAGAAGGGGATGACCGTGAGTCGCATGCAAACGTTACCTTGTGTGAGCAGTCCGTTCTTCGCGTGCTACAAGAAGAAGGCGCCGACTGGAAATAGTGGCGCGGCTTCGCACTCCAGCATGCACCCACGCCGCATCGTCGTAATGGAGAACCACCTTGTCGTCCTCAAGTCTGCAACGCGCAACGAGGACGACATGTTCATCGTGAAATCTTGCCACCCGCTTTCGCACATCACGAGGATGACGTGCCTCAAGAAGAACGCTCTCATGGTGAGCATCTACTACAAGTGGAAAGCGGACGACGGGCAGATTATTGAACGACGCAATTCGTACGAGGTGCAGCAGCGTGACGACTTTATCAAGGCCGTCAAGTCCACCATGGACAAGATGTGAGCTCCCGCCATGGATTTCCTTCCACCACCGACCAGGATGCGTTGGCAGTTCAACGCTTCCCGCTTCCTTCGTAGCCGTAGCCTCTTCAGGCTGCAAATAGCTTCTCAAAATATACACTTCATTCACATGGGACGTAGCAACAGGTCATGATCGCCGTTAATGATCTCCACACTTGAGCAATTTCCACAACTGACTCAAGCCATGTCCGACAAGAAGCGGGAATCGCTTGCATCCAAGATCGACGAGGTTGCGCGCAACCAGATCTGGCGTGAACAACTCAAGACTGAGTATGAAATGGAAAGCGCGCTGACACCGTTCCAGCTCAACCCGAAAACACGTACGTATCTGCACGTAGTTCACCTCCACGAAGCTCGCATTAACGTGTATTGTGCCTTTTGACCAGTGAGCTCCATCACGCTAAAACCAACACAGACCCATCCAGCAGACTTCGGTAAGACTCAAGATGACCATGACACTCGAGAACTTGCAGCCAAACTCCGTGAAGTCTCCAAGCGTCCAATGGAGAAACACGCCCTGCCCATGACTGAAGCGCAGCGTGTAGGATGGCTGCATGATATGGCAAGCAAGGGAATGCGAGCGGACATGCACAACCGAATGTTCAAGGGCCGTGGCAGGTACGCCCAGCTTGAATCAAACCCTCTTCAGCCACGAATGATGCACTTACTTACCTGTCTTGCCCTGTCCTCAGCTGCGACGTCACCAAATTCGCCGACACCTACTGCACGATGGCCGGCTGCAGTCCGTTCGCAGACAAGTCGACTCGCTGAGAGAGGAACAGAGCACACAACAGAAGAGGAGGATGTTATAGCCGATAGATAAGAAAGGCTACGCCCAAAACTACTGAAGACATATTAAAGCCCTCCTTCCTCCGCATCATCTCCATCGTCGACAAGATTCCAATTCCTCAGCCCCTTTGCGCTTGCTCTTCCCGTCTTCTGGCACTGGAACCTTCATCGGAGAGAAGAGACGAAGACGGCAACCGGAGAGCTGTCTACCTACACATCCGCTGCTAGGGGAGGCGCTGTGATTGACCCTCGTCGCTCTGTTCGATGAGGAATCGCCTCGGCGGCTGCTACAGGAGCGCCCGGCGCACTAGCGGCACTAACAAGACTGGACAATGACGACTGTTTCGTGATCGGCGGGAGCATGCTTAACGTCGGGGATGAAAGAGGTTCCATTCCAGCAACTTGCGCGTTCTCGTCGAGCATTGAAAGCTGATTGCGCAGCTCCTCGATATGAGAAAGCACCACCCGTCGGTGACCCTTCTTCACGTCCATGTCGATAAGGTCCTCTTCATCGATCGTAGCTACTCCCCGTAGCGTATCAAATCCATCCTTTTCAAAATTCTGCGCGTATTCTTCCATTTTGAAGAACTTGAGCCAGTTATACACCGTTTCAATATCTGGATCAAAAAGAAACGAGATGAGAATCATAGCAAGGCTAGAGCGAACAGGCAAGCAAGCAGGTGACGTACTTCTGCGAGGAGCGACGTTCTCCTCTTCATCGCCCACGGGCCGGCCGCCATCGTACTCTAACATCGATGTCGACGTCTCGTCGTTCGTAGAGTAGTCATCATTGCCTTCCTCCCACGCTTGCAAATAGTTCGCGAGCGAACTGTGACCGGCCTCAAACGCACAGCGCGACGGACTCTTGTTCGTCTACATGAGTCAACACGTCAGAAGAGCCGGACAAATTAACACCTCAACGCGGCGACACAACAGATCTCAAGACAAGATATCAAACGTACTAGCGTCAGAGAGAGAAACTCCGCCGCATCGCGAGACTTTCGAATAAGCCAGAACGCGCACTCCTTGTTGCCACCTAGAGCGGCGCTGTGCAAGGCATTGCGTCCGAACTACAGTGTAAATCCACAAACGTCAGCGCACGACTGGGCAGCAGCATTGTTGACAAGTTGCTTACCTTGTCGACATCCGTCCAGACCGTGAAGTGCTCGCTCAGGAGTTTCAACGTTGACAAGTGACCGAACTCTGCAGCCCAATGCATCGCGTTTTTGCCGTTCTGTCCACAGGAAAAATTCCGGTTAAAAATTTTTGGTCACGAAGTCGGCAGAGAACACACTTAGACAGCATCACCACGCCATACCTTGTCACGCATAAACCGCAAGGGATACGCTCCATTAATGTCAGCAATGATTCGCGCAATTTCTTCGTCATCGCCCTCTTCAGCCGCGTGGACGAATTTCTGCTCGCAACATCACCAACACATCGCGTCAGACTTAAAAACAACTGCAGCCCCCTCTTCCTGCAGCTACCGCGCGAGCCATACCTGCGACGTCTCGTACCAGCTCTTCAGGAACTGCACACATTTCTGCTTGTGCTTGTCCTTGGCGATCTGGTACGCCGTCTTGTTGTCCTGTTCAGACAAAATTCATAAAGAGTAAGCAACAAGCAAGAATAATACCCAAAACTCACAGCGAAAAAAATACGCACATAGCTCGTGATGTGGATGTCAATGCCCTTCATGCAAAGGTACTGGATGACCTCCTTCCGTCCCTTCGACGCCGCCCAATGCAGACACGTTCCACCATACTGCACCCCCATAATACAATTAACAATTTATCACCCAAATGCAGCGTTATCCCATTCAAAATCTCACCTCATCCACTGCGTTGATGTCGATGGGGCGCGGACACTCCTCCAGCAGGTACGCCACCACGTCCAGGTGTCCGTTGATCGCCGCGGAGCAGTGCGCGAGACGGCCGAACTTGTCGGGCGCGTCCAGCGGCACACCGTGCTCCACCAGGAGCTGCACAACCTCGAGGTGCCCGTAGAACGCCGCGTAGTGCAGCGCCGTCTGGTCGTCGTGGTCCGTGGCGCTCCAGTCCACGCTGCAGTGCGCGCCCATCCACTGCACCACGTCCAGCTGGCCGGACGCCGCCGCGCCATGCAGCGCCGAGCACCCGTGCTGCTCAAGGAGGACACACAAGCAAGCAAGCAAGACTACCGTTAGCCTCGCTGTATAACTGACAAGTCCATGTACCGTACGGCACACGCACGGGACCAACACTCCCGCCGGGTCTTGCCTGGTTGCGGTAGTTGACGTCCGCGTGCAGCGTCTGGACGAGGTGCTCGACCTCCAGCAGCTTGCCGCGGTTGGCCTTGCAGATGAGCACGTCGCCCAGCGTGTAGCTCTCCACGACGGGCGGGGCGCTGGCGCCCAGCGGCAGCTGCAGCACGCGGTTCATGAGCGCTCGCCGCGCTTGGTCTCTCCTCGGTTCTGCTGAGCTGCTGGTGATATGAGTGAGAGGGGCAAACAGGCGACGGACGGTCGCGCGAAGGTTGCGCCAAGACCCAGCTGTGTGCCGCACACCACTCGTTTGAGCGGAGAGCGGGGTGTTTAGTGCGTCGAAATTGACACAACGAGAGAATGAATATAAGGGGGCAGAGGGAGAAACCACTGTGCGTTTGTATGCCCCCGCTGTACCGGTACATTCCAACGGGTGCACTGCGACTGTACCAGACGGTGGCTCTGTTGAGCACATTGAGTCTGGTTCAAGCAGTCTGGGAATACTATTAAGGTTATAGGGAGCGCCCCTGTTCCAGTCGCATTGCGATCTTCGCTCAGCTCCGCCGCGCGTTGCTCACCGCGAGATGGCTTCGTCATTCACGCGGGAAGTGGCTCCATCTGTAGAGCACATTCTGTCACTAAGATTTACCGCACCGCCTATCATCCATTGGCTCCCCATTTCAACCAATGAGGTTTCGGACAAAAACCTATAAAGATAGCAAAGCCAACAACTAAGCGCAAATAACGACCGAGGCCGACACTTTATCCGCCCTATTGCCAGGAGCGTCCAAGAAGCCCTCGGAGAGCAAGCATGGGCGCCGGCGCCTCGACCGACAGCACCGGAGAGGTATAAGACGTACTTTCCACCTTACAGTACTTAAATCCCGCTTGGCTGAGACCCTCGCTGCTCTGTGTCAATGCCCTTTAGATCGTAGTAGGAGACGTCGTGACGTTCCACGTGGAAGACCACCCAAAGCGCGTAGTTGGGGTCAGTATGAGGCAGCTGAAGGTAGAGCAAAAGGGGGCAGACTACTGACCGGCTCTACCTTGTAGATCGTGGCGGACGTGCAGGAGGACTCGTGCAGCATACAGGTGTCCAATGCGGAGGTGCTGGAGGGCATTCCACGCAGTGATCTCAAGCGGATCGCCAAGTGGGACGAGATCGAGGTGGGCGACCGGGTCAAGGTGAAGGAGCAGGGCTCCCGCTTGTACTACGAGGCCGAGGTGGTCTCGAAGAACGAGGACGGCACGTACAAGGTGCACTTCGCAGAGGTGGACGAGGAGGAGGACAAAGTCGCGGGCGACCGCTTGATCAAGCTCATGTCAGGTCGACTGGAGGACAAGGAGTGGATGATGTACAAAGAGACAGAGCATGAGTAGCGTTAACTAGCTAAACTAGTTCCCCTTTGCATATCAGCTCCCTCCAGCGTGAACGGCGCGCGAGAGGGCAGGCCACCGTGTACCATATCAGCACATGTTAATCAGACAACAGGGTTCTTGAAACTATTGGTCTGGCTAAATCGTCTTTGCTAGTTGCAGTAGAGAGAGGAAGCCTCCTCTGGGGATGTCAACAGGAGCTCCTACCTGATCCACTAGCCACGTCTGTACCAAAAAAAAACACACACATAATAGCGTTAGCTCAGTAAATTGCTCGAGGCCAGACAAGAGAACACCACGAAGGCTTACCTCAATCCGGTTCTCTATGGCTTCCAAACTATCGGAGCGCGAGAGAGCGATAGGGCCTATGACGCTGACTGAAATGGGTTCCGTGCTTTCAGGTGCATCATCCGGAAGAGGAAGCACGAGTGGGTCACGAAGAAGCAGCCGAACCATGGCCTCACTTTCGTTAGGAAGCAACTGGGCAAACAGGGCTTGGCGACGAAGTCCATGAAGTATAAGATCTGTGGTAGCAAACCACAGTCGTCGTTAGCACATTCTCAATCCAGCAACGTACACGCAGTAGTACAACATACCATCGAGCAACTCAACGGAGAGAGCTCGCAATCGAATCGTGTCGTCGGCAGCTTGGTATACATCGCCCGCGAGCCAAATTGCGAGGTTGCGCAGCATCGGGTCGTAAAATACTCCCTTCTTCTGGAGTGTCGTGGTAGCCTGGTCGATGGCTTGGGATACCATAGGACGTGCAAACTGCCACGCGAATAATTTCCTGCGCATGATTTGATCGCGTATCTGCTTTTCGGCTTTCTTCTTCTTGATGAGCTCTTTCTTGCGGTTTGCCTCCTTCGCCTTCTCCTCCAAATCACGCTCTGCCTGCCTCGCGTCGCGCTTTTCAGCCTTCACCACCTCATGCTGGCGGTGCAGCATCTGCATCTCCTGCTCTTCCTTCACTTCCACGAGCGCTTGTGCGAGGGTCTTATTCACCAAAACATTCAACAGCGGCTTCACTTCGACGTCGAAGTTGAACAATCCGTCGGATTCCTCGATCTGCAACGATGAAAATTGCCAGAGCGGTGTCAGCAATGGAAAAACCACTATCGAAGTACAACAACTAGCGTGCCTGTGTCGATGTGTCAATTCCAATCTTCGGTCGCATGAACAAGTCGTTTGTCGAAGTGTTGCGTGCGTTCATGGTGCGTGGTAAGAACTCGTCCGTCTGGCTAAACGACTCGCGTTCAGGGGTCGGCTGCGTCTGCTCTATAAGGTTTGCATCCAGCGATATCGACGTGACTGCGACACACATAGATACCAGATCAATAACCTCGTCGCACTGACCAACAACAAGCATCAAGTAACCTACACCCGTACGACGGCACAGCTTGTGCCTCAAAGATACTGGGGTTGCCCTTATTGTTGTTGTTGCTCCTCCTCTTGGTGGTGGTTCCTCTCCGCTTCTTCACCTTATCCCGAGCATCAACCGCCCTCGCAGTGTTCACCTGCATAGCCCAACATGTCCAGCCCAGTCAGCATTTCAGTCTTGCCAACAGTCTCCAGCCTAAAATGCTTCGACTAACCGGGGCGAAGATGCTCCCGCGCGGGATCCTCGGGTCGTGCATGATGTTGGTCGGGATCTGCTTGGTGCTGCCATCGCGCTGCTTGCCTCGACTCGTCTGCACGGGTCGCGGCTTGGACGAGTACGAGTACGACAAGTCCTGCTCCATCGCGGCCGTCGCGCAGGAGGAGGAAATGGATACACCAAAGGTCGCCAAAGCGGTGCAAGTTGAAGTGGCAGACACACCTGTACAGCGCAGTACCGTAGATCTCCACATTTAAGTACGATTATTCGACAACGCGAAGAAACGGTTCATAGCACCGAATAGGAACAGCACTGGGCACTTAGTTGCTGCCGGCATGTCGATCTTCTACTGCGTGGTGGCCAACGCGCACTGCCCGCTGGCCGAGTACAGCAATGGAGGCGACAAGGCCATGAACGAGTTCGCGCAGAAGCTGCTCAAGAAGCTCAACCTGGCCGAGGACGCCGTCGAGGCCATGGACTGCGACGGCAAGACGTACAGCTACCGCGTGGACAACGAGGTGGCCTACGTCTGCGTCACCAATGCCGCGTTCGGCAAGAGGTGAGCGTTTGCAGACATGTATCTTGGAGGCTTGGTCGGGAGGTTGTGCTGACGGTTCGGATGTGCGTGCTGTCAGCTCGGCGGCGCTGTTCCTCAAGCACATCAACCAGCTCTTCGACAGCCAGTTCGGTATTCGTGGCAAGGCGACGAAGCTCAAGCTCGACATGAACAGGGACTTTGCACCCACGCTGAAGAAGCAAATGGTGGGGCCGGAGAGAGGAGTTAGGGCGAGTGCGTAAGGTGGATGCTGACTGTGGGGGTGTTATTCTTTTGAGGCTGTAGGAAACCTTTTTGTCGGATAAAGGGGCGGAGAAGCTGCAGGCTCTGAAGAAGGACCTGGACAATGTGAAGAACAACGTCCAGGAGAACATCAGTGAGTTAATGAGTACCATTGTGTCGCTAGAGGGAGGTTGAGTGCTGACTTGCGGATTTTATTCTGGAACAGGCAAAGTGTTGGAACGCGGAGATAAAATCGAGCTGCTAGTGGACAAGACGGATCAACTGAAGTACGGCGATGATACTAATTCATGTGGAGTGCGGGCGCCTAATTTACTTTACTAACGGGTTAATTTCTGCCGACACACAGCTCTCAGTCTGCTGCATTTGCTCAGTCGAGCAAGAATCTCCGTCGGCGCTTGTGGTGGGAAAACGTCAAAATGAATATTGCGATCGGAGCACTAGTCGTGGTACGAGTGGTAGCCTTCAGGTTGATTGAGCCATTGTTGATTTCTGTACTTACGATCGTTTCTTGCAGATTTTTCTCCTCCTCATATTCTTTTTTATCAAAAGCAAGGTGTCCGGGAGCGGAGACAAATAGTTAGAAGAATAGTAGGCGTCGGGCATGGAGCAAGCGAGGCAAATGCCAAGAAGAGGTGTAATGAAAGTGACGATCTATTATTGCTGCGGCATCACGCGCAGCCCGACCAAGTAATGACTGAGAGCAATGTCGTGCTCATTGCGCCTTGAGCTTTCTTCGCGAAGTCGATTCAGTGGAAGAGGATCGAACCAACTTTTCAGCGCATCCAGTAGCTATGACAAGGACAGCGGTACATCCGTAGTAGAGCTGGTCGCTGGTCAAATAGCTGGCACCACCAGTTCCTACTACCACCAGGATATTCGTCGGCAGCCGAAAAAGGGATAGTGTAGTGCTCAGTTGATCCTTCGGGAAGTATCTGCCACGGAGGGTTGCGCAACAGGGCGAGACCACACCGACGCAAACCTTCAGAGATGCACCACGCAAACGTACAAGATCAGAATAAGATACGCTCAATAACGGATAGTGCCAACATGCTTTGTCCCTCACCTCAAACACCACAAAACCTGCTAAAATGTACTGGTAATCGTCTGTAACCTTTACGTGCCAGAACAACATACTCAGATGACTTGAAAGGCTAAAAAACATAGCAACCCCACCAGATCGTACCGTTGGAGATAGCAGTGAGATCGCTGACGTGGCGGTGGTCAGCACCAGCAATTGCTCTTCACGAAGCCAAGAGTTCTCGATTAGATCGAACAACTTGCCACCGATGGCGATGCATAGCATGAAGCTCGAAAAAACCAAGCCACTTGGTAATACACCGTTAGGAAGTACGCTTTCAAGCGTCGGATACCACAAAAACACTAAGGCAATGAAAACACACACCTCGGTGAGACTCAACCAAGCACTCGATCAAGGATACCGCACGTACCGAAAACATACATCGCTCCTTCAAAGAGCGAGTAGCAAAACCCCAAGGCGTATGCATTCGCATTAAGGGTACTGCTACACTTGACGTTGCTGCTCTCAGTAATTTTCTTTTGAGCATCCTTGCCGGTGGATTTGGATCGTGACCCATAATTCTCACTCCATGATACCACAAATGCAGCAGCAACAGCGGTCAATACGACGGCAGCGCGAAAAGGCCCAATATCTCCAAATTCATCTGCTGTGACTTGTGCAACAAGCCCAGCAACCACTGCGACGACACCATTGATCTCAGATCCGAGCGCAAACGTCTTCCCCAGCAGACCCTCAGAGAAGCCTTCACAATGCATACAATGAAAAAAAATTGAAATTAAAATTTGGGTTAGATCCCGCAGGCTGGTACCGTTGGGCTTACCTCGTACTCGATGCTCGGTGACCATCCAGCTCTCAAACGCTGAGAAAAGTAGCGACGTCGAGATGCCACCAAGTACCCTTCCAAGCAGGAGAACTTCCATCATAGGGATACCCTCCAGCAAGTTAATGGCGATCTATCTGACGAAAATGATGAGACGTTACGTCAGTAGGCAATCTTCACCACAACTACAACAAAATCCGACCTCTAATGCACAGTACACCAAACACGCCTTGCGTCTGCCATACTTGTCCACCAACGGGCCGACGAAATTGCCGAAGACAACAGAAGACAGGAAGCCCGTGAGGAAGAGCGCTCCCACGTTCACACCGTAGCTCTATCCAGTAACAGCACGATCCAATCAATAGAGCTCAATATGATCAGAGAACGCCTGCAATTGTCCAGCACAGTACGTACCTGGTACAGACTGTACATGTGCGTGCCCTGCAGCCAGTCGGCGAACATGACGAGACCGTAGACGACCAGATATTGTCGCTGGAAGCGCGCCAAAGCCTTGTCAGCGGTGGCTGTGGGCTGCTCTTTCACCATATTTTGGCCAGATTTGTGCGCCACCCATAGCTTCTCCACAACGTGGAGCGACAGCAGGCATACGAGCAGACCGAGGCAACACGCAGACGCCCACAGGGGCCACTGCAAGGCGCCCGAGAGCCACGTCGGCGGCAGCATCAAGACGCAAATTGATGCGCTGTACTCAGATCAATGGAATCAGAAATTGACGGAATCGCTGGGATAGCAATTTTACGGAGGACTTTCACCACAGCAGCAGTATGAGGACGACTATCAAGGCGTGCGAGCGCAACCTCGAAGCTTAACTACTCGTCGCCTCTCTTGCGTAGCAAGTGAGAGGAAGAACTATCAGCTTCATGGGCGAGAAACCTGGAGCATTAAATATATTGTATCATAGTTAACGTTGCGTTTTGTTTTCTTCGCATTGTTTGTACCCTGAAAA
The DNA here is from genome assembly GCF_000149755.1 of Phytophthora sojae. NCBI lineage: Eukaryota > Oomycota > Peronosporomycetes > Peronosporales > Peronosporaceae > Phytophthora > Phytophthora sojae. The sequence continues at coordinate 5,042,648 of NW_009258115.1, forward strand.
TTATCTGCAGACCACGACTTCTAGCGCCAAGATGTACCGTATACACCCCCAGCTGCAATATCGCCGTACGTAGCGGTCGTGGGGCCATTAATGTAGTCGTGCTGAAGAAGCTTTGAAATTTAAGGATTTCTAAGAAAATAGTCTGCTCAATGTCAAAGTTTGGTATGATTGAGGGCTATACTACATACATAGAGTAAGTGTCTCCTGCGGTCACACTTTCGGTCTTGTAGCTACTGCATTTGTACTTCGTAGTTAAAACTCGTGTTGTCCTCATACCGCTCCAAACATACTAGACAGTATCTACTTTCCAGATCGCATTACCACGCAGATGTTGCGGCTGCGAAGCAGGCGCAGGAGACGCCAATGGGTAATGATAAAAAGCCTGCTACATATACTAAAACAAAACAACAACAGATATGGTCAAAATCCCCCTATCCTAGCCTTTGCGGGGTGGTGCTCCGACAATCGTTGTCGAGGCGGGTGGCTAGGTACGTATGCCGGCTGCTTGGTTTAGTGGTAGAATGTGAAATTGCACAATAGCTGAAGTCCCATGGCCATGCAAGTGCCTATCAGCGAGACCGAGGTAGACACAGCCTGCGAAGTCAACTACAACAGTCAGTCAAAACCACGTCCTCGAATTCAGCGTCGTAGTGAACCTGATAGTGGCGAATTATGCGAGCATGTTAGTTTGCCGTTGTCGCGGAAAAACAGGGGGATGGGTACGTCAGTTATTAATACCAGAAAGACAGCCAGTGACGATACCGGCCTCGATTTACAGGCTTCAGTTACCGAGGCGCGAATAAACCCGATTTGGGCTGCCTAGCCCAGTTTTACTTCGAAGTATAATGCAGCAAGACGCAACAACAGTAGTTGTTTTTTCTTCAGATGCCAAATCGAAGAACGGGCAGCTATGCGATCATTTTCTCGATTAAAAGACGGTGCCGTCACTCTTGATTTTAATCGGAGGACCACCATCGGCACGCTTCTCTTTGGCAATAACGCGTCCTGCCTTCCAACTTCCCCCTTCAAGCATCTAGCGAAAATAAAAAAAATCAGTAACGAGAGGCTTATGACACTGAATGAAATTGGCACGGCTCGATACCTTCACGAGTGGAAAGAAGTCGGCAGTAAAATTCAGGCGTTCAAGAATGACCTTGTGCAGCTCATCCAGAATCGCCACAGTCAGAGCCCGCCATTCGATGATGACTTCAGTGCTCGGATCAAACTCGTCCGTCAGGATATTCGGCGACTTCGGCACGAGCACGCCGAAGTCCACCAAGAGCCCTCCGTTGCGGTACTCAGGAAGCCCTGACAGTTGCCACAAATAAATGACTTCGCGATACCGTAACACAGGAACAATCCATGCCATCGCACCTGTCATCAGCTTGAGATCCGTGATCTTAAAGCCGGCATCCTGGAGCGGCTCCATCAGCGAGTACGTCAACCACTGGGAAAGCTTGTGGAAGCTCACAAGTTTGCCCGCCTTTTCATGCTCCGGCAAATAGCTGCGCAACAAAATAAAAAGTCACGTCAGCACTGGTCAGCATTTCACGCCATCTCTAAATCCCAGCGAACCACGTACGACAACTCCCACACGTCGCCCATGTTCTGCCCGCCAATGCGCGTTCGGCTTTCGGGCCAAATGTCCTGTAACCCGTACAGCACCACCTTCCAGAGCTGCGTAATGGACACCTCGCCGCTTGCATTCTGGTGCTTCTTCAGGTAGTCCACCACGTTCCCCGGTCGGATTGAACCGTCCTCCCCCTGAAAGAACTCCGGGTAGTTGGCAATACTCTTGCCCAGACGCTGCAAAAGAAAAGAACAATTAAAATACTGTATCATTAGTGCCTGCTGGCAGAACACACAGAACCCCTCAACTACACTACAAGCTCGCCTTCAATAGGTCCGTCCGACCAGCACACCCCACCAACGGGTTGCTATCACTCTGTTCACAGGGGGAAAAGAGTTAAGTCAGCAACTGTAAAAGTTACAGCAGCAGCAGCACCAACTCGCCACTTGGAAGGCTTTTGCAATAGCGTCGTCCGGCAGATTGGCCAGCGCTGCAGCGTCCACCCTGTGCGGGTCCTTGTCTGGCTGCGCGGAGAAGCTGCCATCCAGGAACATGTGGAAGCTGGCGATGCCCAGCCCCTCGCTGCGGCTGTAGACGTCCTCGGACCCGGGTTCCTTGAAGGTCCACGTGGGTCCAGCGCCGGCGTCCAGGAGGACGCTGACGAGCGCCAGGTCCAGCAGCCGGCGCGCCTTCTCCAGTGCATCGCAGCTCCAGGCCGCCGTCATCTGCTGCACGCGCTGCGGCTTCCCCGTCTCGAAGTGGCGCCAGCGCGAGTGGAACGGCACGTTCGCCTCGTTGGGCGTCGGGTAGGACTGGCGGATGACGCCCAGCACGTAGTCGGCCAGCGCCGGGATCTGGTCCTTGGCCACCGAGAAGTGCGGCAGCTTGTCCTGCAGCCCCAGCGCCAGCACGCGATGGCAGCCGTCGCGCACGGACGGCAGCGAGCGCAGGAACGCCACTTGCTCTTCGGGGGACGCGGCCATCGGGGAGGGAGGGAGACTGCAGGCACGCAGAGAGGGAAGGACGGCAAGTTAGAGAGTGAGGAAGGGAGGGGGGAGAAGGAGGGAGAGGGGGCGCTCACACGTTGGGAGCGTCACGCAGGGTCTTGGTACGCGCTCCTGGCTTGGCTGCTACCAACGCACCTGTTCGCATTCAACATCGATCTTGTTCGGGTTAAGTACGAAAGAGTGATTGTAGTGAGCCGCATATAGAGATTGAGTATGTGAGCACTTCAAGCCTGTGGAAGAGCATGGTCTGGAGCCATATGATGGAGGATAGGGATGTAGATGTCAGTTTGTACCACGAAATGAGGTACGATGTACCATATAGACGGTACAATTCATGCCGTGAATGGTGGCTGGCCACAACAGACTTGCACGACTGCTGGCGATCAACATGGAGGTGCTGAAGACGACGGCGATCAGCGAGAAGAAGGCGGCCAAGCTGCTGAAGAAGTTCGTGGAAAGCAAGGAGTCGGAGGAGAACGCAGACCTCGTGGTGCGTGCGGTAGCTTATTTTTTTTGCTGCGATGCGGCAATCGCCAAGAGGTTTCGAGTCAAGCAACTCGTAGTCTGACAATGTCGCTCTCTGCTGTGCTGTGCTCTGCTATAGATGAACGAGGAGGTTAAGTTCCAGTTGGCGCAGGTGCTAGCACACCTCGAAGGCAAGAAGCCGCAGATCCAGCTGCAGCAGGACGAGTACCAGTTCGGTCAGTACTAGGCCTCGATATGTAAATACAACCCCACGCGTTGACGATAGAGAGGAAGCTGAGGTCCTGTGCGTGAGTGTGTGGTCACGAGAGGGAAAAGCGAGCGGCGGAGGTGAGCTGCTGGCTGGCCTGCCTGTGCGAGTGTGCGGACTGTGAGGTCGTTGAGCCGTAGCGTTATGCAATACAGGTGCTCGGACATCGCCGTCGTCTGCCGCGCAGGCGACTACCGGTAGGCAAAGTGGCCGTCGGCGCTGATCGGCATCCGCGCCTGTCGAGAGAGCAGAGGCATTTGGTGCGAGTACAGAATGGAGAGCATCCTGATCAGGCGTGGTGCCGTCCCTGCCGAGGTTGAAGTGCCCGGGAGCAGGTGTCCCAGGGGATCGAGAGTGCTCCCACAGGCCATTGCAACGAGGACCGGATAGATGCCGATCGACGGCATGCGATGCCTCCTCTGCATGCAGGAGTCGGAGCTCCTCCGCACCGTTACGTCGGAGACCGCTGGCTGAAGTTGCGACTGAAGTTGGTTCCTGCTGAACTCGCTCATCTCCTGCATGGTATCCTGTCTTATCCCGCTGCACTCAATAGGATATCATGCAGCCCCGAGCCCAGCAGACGCGACCGAACCTTGTCCTACACGCTGGAGCGTGTTGACCATGCCGCCCTGTTAGCAACGCTCTTGGCGCGTAGGTCGTTTCGGCAGCTCCGAGTCCTGCGTTGTTTGCTTGCACCACCTCGGAACCCGACGACACGCAGCGCCTAGGAGCAGCCAGCCTGCAATTTTGGTCTGCACGCAGAGACAAGCAGTTTGGCCAAGCAGCCATGGCGCCTTCGTTACTAGTAGTGTGGCGAACTACTGTAACGGCGCCTCCGCAATGCAGCGCGGCGTCGACGGTGGCATCACCGCCGCCCAAAACCCAATCGGAGCCGATCGGAGCCTCACTTACAGACGTCCGAGCGGAACGCTGACAGCGCTACGAGCCACAAGCGCGCTCGTACACGGGGCCGGCGTGCCCGGTCCTTGCGCGGAGGACGCATTCCGGTCATGAGCGCGGGCATTACTCGACGCGGGGCTCGGCGCCGCAAGCAAACACGGAGAGGCCGTGGAACGGACGTGGTCCAGCAGGCGGCTCCTAGCCGGCGTTGCATCAAACGCAGCACGCGAATTTTTTTAGCATCTTGCTCAACCGCAACCGCGCGGCGATTGAGCGCGATGGTGGGGGGGGGGGGGGGCAGAGGAAGCCTTTATCAAGCCTTTCCGCAACGCCCACGAACTCTGCCCAGGAGGTTAACAGCTTGCCGCCAGCCGGGAGGAGTCAGGTCAGGGCTCAGGTCCGGCCGCGCGCGAGTGCAGATACAACTCCAAGAGGCGTTTCCGAACAACACTCCTACACAGTGGGACTGGCATGCACCCTTTCTATGCTCGCGCTCGGCCAGCTGCAACAGCAACAGCACGACCATGGCATCCAGTTCCTGGTCACCGCGTTCCTCACTCACTCGCGGATTTCCTCGGCAGCAGAGCAGAGCAGAGCACTCGCTCGCATTGCGACCTTCTCGCACTACAGTAGACTGCAGCTCGTCGACTGTAGTATCTCCCCCCTCTAAAATCCCTAGAGCAGACATACAGACATGCTGGACTCGCGCGGCAGCAACGAGCTGGATCTGGCGTACATGCCGTACCACGAAGGGCTGATGAACCACAACGCGCCGCCTGTGCGCGGCAGTCTGTCCGTGCGCGTGCCGCCGCCGCAGCACTCGCAGTCGATGCCCACGACCTCGTACTACGGCGACAGCGACGACGACGACGACGTGTCGGACGACCCGGCCTGGATGAACGCCCCGCGCGGCAGCCTGCAGCCGGCGCTGCCCGCTAACCTCATGAAGAAGGCGTCTAGTATCTCAGTTACCGATACGCAGGCTTCGAGCCCCGTGTCGCCCAGCACCGACGAGCTTACGTACAGTGGAGAAGAGGAGGACGACCAGGACAAGCAGCGCAAGCACAAGAAGGATGACGACGACGATGACGACGACGACGACTACTTCCCGCCTGTGCCCAAGATGCAGTCGCCGCCGCCGTCGCAGCCGCGACGCAAGAACTCCCCGCCCACTGGCGGGCGCCGCAGCCATTTCGAGGACAAGCTGAGCACGGACGTGAAGCTCCGCAAGTCCAAGAGCATGGCCAAGAACCAGGCGCCGGGCAACCCGTCCGACTCGAATCTCGTGGTAAACCTGGGTGTGCCGCGCAACTCGCGCGGCAACTCGGAGATCGGCCGCTTGTCGGTGGAGAAGAAGCCTGCCGACTTGGACTCGGATTCGGCCGACAGCAATCCTACGTCACCCGTGCAGAACAACAGCCGACCGACGACGCCCGCCACGACGGCAGTGGGCGGCAGCAACAACGGCTACCGCGACAGCATGATGCGCTACCGTCCCAGCGACCTCAAGCCGCAAGACCTCACGACGGCCATGATGGCGCGTGATAGTTTGGCCCCCGAAAATTTCGAGAGCACCCGCAGCGTCGACCTATACGCCAGCAGCCGCAGCAGCAACATGGACCAGTACGGCAGCGTACGCAGCAGCAACGCCTTCGACAGCAGCCGCAGCATTGATCCTCTAGCGAGCGGCCGCAGCACCGACCTAATGAGCGGACGCGGCTCTGTCATGCACTTCGGCCCGCGTGTGACGGAGGAGGGTCTCTCGGACTACCTCCGCGCTGTGAAGACGGGCAACCTCCAGCTGCTGCGCGCATGCCTGCAGGACCGAAACACGGACTTCACGGAGCGCGACCCGGTGCACGGCCAGTCGGCGATGCACATTGCTGTGCGCTTCGGACAGCTGCACGCGGTGCAATTGCTGTGCGGCAAGAAAACGCGGGGTCTGCTGATTGACGCCGTGGACAACCGACAAAACACGCCGCTGCACCTGGCGGCGGCCAAGTCGCGCCGGATCACCAAGTACTTGCTCGAGCACGGCGCCGACGCCTCGCGCGTGAACAACCGCAATCAGACGCCGCTGGCGGTGCACATTATCACGTCCAAGCGCGATGACCCGCTGATCGCTGAGATGCTGCTGCAACACAAGACGGACCCGAACGGCCCGCTAGGCAACAGCACGCTGCTGCACAAGGCGGTGGACCTAAAGTTTTTCGAGATTGCTAATCGTCTCGTGCGCCACGGTGCCCGTCTCGACGTGAAGGATGCCCAAGGCCGCATGGTGTTCGAGAAGGTGGAACGCAAGGTGCTTCGCCAGCTCTGCGCGAAGATCTCGTACCCGCCGGTGTGGGTCCCCAACACGGAACGCAAGGACTGCATGATCTGCCAGCGAACGTTCAGCCGTCTGGGTGTCGGCGTGCGCCGTCACCACTGTCGCCACTGCGGCCGCCTGATCTGTGGCCGCTGCTCGCACGTGTCCGTGGAGAGCGAGGCATTCCCGACCACCTTCATTGGCCACATTGACCGCAATCCGTCGGACGAGCGCTCGAACCTCAAGCGCGTGTGCAAGACGTGCAGCAGCGTATTTGATGAGCGCGCCAAGGAGGCTAAACAGGGCGGCGGCAACCGCAAGTGGTCGGACGCCTTCATGGACCGAGTCGTCGGCTGCTCCTGGGACGAAATCGAGCGCAAGGACAGCAACAACAACCTTGGTTCGCAGCGCGGATCCCTCGCGGCGTAGGGACATGTCCTCGGCACCAGAGCAAACAGGACTGCTTGAACTCGCGTGCAGGTGAGCTCTCTCTCCATCGGTGGTAGTGGAGAGAGAGCGGCCATGCAACAGATGTCACAAGCAGGCAGGCAAAATAGCAGAGGACGGCCGTCGTTCGGACGGTGGTGTGCAAATTGTATCAGTAACATGTCGTGTGAGCTTTGCGTTCCAACTGCAGTGCTGTCTTTCAACTCGACAACTCACAGGTGACGTTCACTGTAACAAGCACACTCACCTTGATGAGGTTTGTGTTCTGTACCACCTAATGTAACCCTTGTATCCAACGCGATTGTGTCACTAGACAGCAGCCAATATTCGTACTTTAAAGGAGGTGGCGCTGGCTGGCCGTCATTCCCAAAGCGGCGGAGCACCAAGAGCTCGTTCATCATGCGCTGTTGTCAGATGGTCATGGGGCCTGCGGGCACCGGCAAGGTGCGGCTATAGTCCAATATGATTCTACATTGTCTTGGGCTCCTGTGGCAGCAATTTGAGCGAAATTTGACCCACGGGTGGTGGTTTAATGGACGTTCTTCGGTTGGAATGCGCAGTCCACGTACTGCAACAACATGCACGAGTTCTGCGCGGCGTCTGGGCGCATGACGTACGTCGTGAACTTGGACCCGGCGGCGGACAACTTCGACTACCCCGTGGCCTTCGGTATGCGGCTTTTCTCGTTGAATTCGGTGCAGTGGAAGAGAAGTTGACGATGTTTTGGTGTGGCCACGTTAGACATCCGCGACCTGATCAGCGTGGAGGACGTGATGGAGGAGCTAGGCTACGGCCCTAACGGTGGTCTCATCTACTGCATGGAGTAAGTGCACTAGCACAGTTCTGGGTATTGCTGGCGATAGTAGATTCTGACGTGGATTATTGTTGGTAGGTACCTGGTTCAGAACCTCGACTGGCTGCAGGACTTGCTGAGCGAGTACAGCGACGAAGACTACTTCATCTTCGACTGCCCAGGTTGGAAGACATCGCTCGATTGGTTTGTTGATGCTCGGAGTGGTGCTGATATTTTGGGTGCTGGATACGTCTGTGCAGGCCAGATCGAGCTGTACTCGCACCTCCCAGTGATGAAGCAGCTATGCGACTCACTGAAGGACTGGGGATTCAACATTTGCTGCGTCTACTTGGTGGGTGTATTGGTTCGAACCAATGCCTGCTTGAACTGGATCCGGGATTTGACTGACGTGTGAATTGCGTTGGCGTAGATCGACTCATTATTTATCGTTGACCCGACCAAGTTCATATCCGGCGTGCTCTGCTCGTTGTCGGCAATGGTCCAGATGGAGCTTCCGCACATCAATGTGCTCACCAAGTGCGATCTGGTAGACGAGAAGGAGATGTCCAAGTACGTTTGCTTCATCCTCAGTTCCTGACTGGCCATATTATATCAACGCGTCGAAGCTTTCAGACACTGACAGTGCGTTGGTGTGCGTTGTAGGTACTTGGACCCGTCCGAGGGCTACCTCCTCGAAAACCTTGCGAACTCTACCGACCCGAAGTGGCGTCCTCTTAGCTCGGCAATCTGCAACGTGGTAAGTAGGGCTGATAGCGTTCAGCGTAAATGCATCGCGAGGGACAGGCAACTCAGTTGTGTGTGCTTCTCTGTTTGGGGATGCTCCAGATCAACGACTTTAGCATGGTGGCGTTCGTCCCGATGAACATTAACCGCGAGGAGAGCATTGAAACCGTGCTCATGCACGTGGATCACGCCATTAACTACGGCGACGACTTGGAGCCTCAGGTACGTTTTGCCGCTCCTGACGTTCCGTGGTGGTTATTTATCAATCAAATCGGTTCCTCACAAATTTTCTCTTGCTGAGTAGGAGCCCAAAAGCCAGGAGGTGGACGAGTAGATGCGCTGTTCGATTGCAACCAACACGAATTTCTTGATTTGAGCCTGTTCAGGAGCGGTTCCGGCCGTATTAGCATTACTTGCTGTGGGTTCGCTGTTATCTTCGTCGCATACATCTGGCGTGACTGTGCAGACCAAGCGTTATAGCCGACGGAAATGGATCTGATAAGGATACGGTGATTGTGTAAATTGAAATCGCAAGCGATTTTTTTCACGGGAGTGCTGAGCGCACTCGTGCATTATGCTTCACCTCGGCACCGGACAGAATGGAAGCTATACTTGGGTTGTTTAGTGCATGTCTTTCGTGGATGGCTGCGACCATGAAACGTGCCATCGCGAAGTCGTAGGGGCATGCCGCTTCAAGCTCCGTTACCACGAACTGTCCGTTCCTGGCGTCGGGGACAGGCCCCGTCGATGGCAGCAACTACTAGACCTTCGGACGTTTTGCACTAAACCACCGAGCAAAGCTCTCCATGCCACCCATCGGTGCTCGAGATGAATGCAGCCCCCCTGCCGGGTCCCCGATGGCATTCCTTTCCTCACTTCGCATTTTGCCAGTCCGACACCAACCTCTTCGCCTCCACCCCTCAAGCTCACGATGTCGTTCCTGCAATCTCTACGAGCCATCCTCCTGCTCGCAGCAATCGCCACTGCTCTAAGCACGTCAAGTGTTGCTGCCAGCGACGACGGCAATTCGGCCGCCAACAGCACCGCTGACGATGGCAACAGTACCTCGAGGCATCTGATGGCGGCAGCGACCGACTACCACACCGTCATGCTCAACGCGATAAACGCGGAACGGCTCGCTCGTGGCCTCCCCAGGCTCTGCAGGAGCAGGAAGCTCCAGGCCGCTGCGCAGATGCACTCGAACGACATGGCCAGGAGGAACTACATGGGCCACACGGGCTCGGACGGCTCTACCATCGAGAGTCGCATCGACGATGTCGGCTACTACTGGATTGACGTCGCGGAGAACGTTGCCGCCGGCCAAGCATCGGTGAGGTCCGTCATGGCGTCCTGGATGAGCTCGAGATACCACCGAGCCAACATCCTTAGCCGCAACTACAGGATGTTCGGCTGCGGCTACGCGTACCGAGCCAGCACCAAGTATGGACACTACTGGACGCAGGACTTTGCGGCGGGCGGCGGCGAGGTGTGCAGCTAAGCTTCAAATGTGTAGACCATGAGTTCATCGTCCCGACAGGGATTATACATAAAAAAAATAAACTTGACCCCTTCGCCGAGCGAGCAAGGCAGTTCTTCCTTCCTTCCCTCCACATCGAATTAGCTTTTAGTCGAATCGACAACTTCAACTTCATGACGACGAAGCTGAAGAGGGGCTGGTCTCCTATACCATACCATATATGGTACAGGCTCAGACCTCTCTTTTTTCGCGTGGTTTTTGTCGTTTTCCGAGTATTGGTTTTTTTACGCCGGCGGATGCACCGAGGACATCTGAGTCGCCTGTGCATGCACAGTGGCGTTGTAAATGAAGACGCCTTTTAGACACTCGGTAGGATAGTGCTGATGAGGAAGGCTGATACGGCGTGGACGTGTGTGCCTGTAGAGGTCTCCCGCCAGTTCTTGTGCGATTTCGCGCCAAATACTATGCCAACGCCAGTCCCCATTTCTTGCAGTTTGCCGTGGACTTGCATTTTCAACGGGACTTCCGCCATGACCGACCGGGCTTCCTCATCTCCGGTCCCAGCGAAAGACTCTACGCGCGCCCGGTATCAGCGCGTGTCGACACACGACACCGAGGCGAGCGCCTTTATCGCGCTTCCACAGCTACGTCTATAACACTATTATGGCAAGTTGAGCTCGTAAGGTAAGTTGCGAAGTGAGATTACCTAAGTACAGTGTAAGAGTTAGAGATCATCCTGACAGACATCGTTCCTACCAGCGACCTCCATGGGGCAGCAACTCCTGCGCCACCGCTCCTCCAATGGCTGCCGCTGCTGCTTGCCGGCAGCCACTCATCGTTGTTGCTGCGTGCCGCTTGCCCAGTTCTCGCTGCTGCCGCGTGCCGCTTGTCCACTGCCGTCGTTGAGTGCTGCTCTGCTGCCTCCAATGCACGCGCCGCCCTCGGTCATTCGTTGGGCTTCTGCTCCAGGAGCTCAGCGTCGAGATTGGCATCGGCACCGGTGCCTGGATTGGCACCGGGCTCGGATCCTGCCAGCGCACAGTGTCGTCTGGTGATGGCGCTCTGACCGCGCCCAACAGTCTAACGCACAACAACGGCAAGGACGGGAAAGCGAAGGTGTACTATTGTGTCGAGCACAAGAAGTGTACGCGTTTCATGCGAGTCGTCTGGTTCGAGTCGGACATTTCGGGAAAGAAGGAGTACGCGGTTGAGAAGCGTGGCCAACACTCAAGCCAGCCATCGTCCCGAACGCGGAACGGGATTCACCCCGCGTTCAAAGTTGAAGTGGATGCTTCTGTGTTAGCAGGAGGAGGGCCCAATAAGGCGAAGCGTTGCTTGCGCGGAAGTATGCGGACCAGCCCGAGCTCCTAGCGCATCTACAGTACCAACCGAGAACAAGATCAAGAACCGGAAGGCAGTCGAACTTTTCGAATGCGAAGAACTCGCCCAGCTCATCGTGGCTTCCAGACAATCAGTGCTGGATGTCACTTGCAGCGCCGAATCGAGTCAGTCCCCGGTCGTCGCTGAAGAGAGCTAACGCATAAGCGTTTGTGCTCAGCTCAAGGAGGGGATTCGGGCTCCCAATTCACAATGCATTTCATTCGTAAGCAAGGCAGGGAGCTAGATGTAGCGTTACAGTGAACTAGAACTTCAAAAAAAAATTGCTGCCTTCAGCTCCCTTCGCCGTCAGCGCGAGCTCGAAGTTCTTCTTCTCGTTCTTGGCGCAGTCATGTCCTGCTCCGCGATAGACTTATCGCAACGCTTTCGAGCGCGCTACAATTACACATATACCGCCTAAAGCAGGAGAGATGCGGGTTCGCTACCAAATACTTGAGACGCACGGCCGTGAGGAGTAGGAGCGACAGCCTGGCGTCGCTCGCTTTCACGAATTCGTTCCTGCGCCTCTAACTGCTCGTGCAAGAACGCTTTGACCCCGAAGCAACCCCGGCGAGGCGTGTCTTCCGGTGATCGTGTTGCCCTCGCGACGACGACAGGTGATACTGACGCTGATCAAATCGCTCCACGCTTGACAAACATCTGGAGGCCTCAAAAGACTCGACGATCCGCCGACGAGGTGCGAACTTAGGTTTCCCACCAAAAACCACGCGAATTCCACCCGCACCCTTCCAAATGACCGTTCACAAGGATGGATGCTCAGTGCATCGAGTGCTCTAGGCGCTCTATATCTCGCAAGTCAAGTCTCATACGTCAGGGACTTGATGCCCAACCTCTCTCGATCCACCGCCCACGCTCTCTCATTCTGCATTTGACCACCAACGTCTACAGTCTCCCACCTCCGCTCATCGTCACCATGGCATTGCCCGCTCGCCGCTCGACCGCCATCCTGCTGCTTCTTGTCGTCGCGCTGCTTGGCTGCTCGATCTCGGCAACACCTGCAGGCCAGAGGACGGCTATCGGTTCTGCTGTCGCCGAGGAGATGCCAACTACGCACCTGCATCGAAAAAGTCGGCCATTGGCTGCTCGATCTCGGCAACACCTGCAGGCCAGAGGACGGCTATCGGTTCTGCTGTCGCCGAGGAGATGCCAACTACGCACCTGCATCGAAAAAGTCGGCCATTGGCTCTGCTGTCGCCGAGGAGCTCGCCAACACCACGCCCACCCGACACCTGCAGACGTACTCGTCGACCGAGTTCCAGACGTTGATGCTCAACGCCGTCAACAAGCAGCGCACGGCCTATGGACTGTCCAAGCTGTGCATTAACAAGAAGCCGCAGACGGCGGCCCAAGGCCTCTCGAGCGACATGGCGGCCAAGAACTACATGAGCCACACTGGATCGGACGGCTCGACGATGTCGCAGCGCATCACCGCAGCTGGTTACAAGTGGACGAGAACGTCGCGGCTGGGCAGACGACGGTCGATGCGGTGATGACGGCGTGGATGGCCTCCAGCGGCCACCGAGCGAACATCCTCAGCTCCAAGTACACCATGTTCGGCTGCGGATACGCCTACAAGTCTGGTACCACCTACCTTCACTACTGGACGCAGGACTTCGCGTATGGAAGCACGGAGAGCTGCTCGTAGGCGAGAGTAGAATGACTACGCGCAGGACGCAACTTAATAACTACATGTATGAGTGGATAACGGAACGATGTGCACCACATGGAAACAGTGTGCACCACATAAGCAGTAACAGTTTAGAAAGGCACGGCAAATTTACAGAGCCTATAAATTACGCTTTTGGGAGGGTTTAAGGAGCAAAAGTATATGACATACACCGCCTTAACTGTGTAGTTTCTGGTCAAAACGATCGTAATATTAAGCTTGGCCGCGGATAGAGTCAATATAACCTACCGTTTGATATTCCCCGCCCAAACGGACCGATGTATGTGCGTGCATTGCATTTTGAGGTTGCTTGAGCGTTGTTGGTTGTGTTGTGGGGGACAACTGCAACTGCCTCGTTCGTTTCGCAACTCGAGTCCCAATCAGAATCTGCAATGCACATTTCTGGGTAGCGTATGGATGGTGTGGACCACCGACTGCCTGCCTAAAATCCGAATCCGAAACAAATCCCACCAGGAAAACTGGATTAGGAATCGGATTCGGACATTTGCCAAATCTCTCTAATAGAGAGCATCAAGAGAATCCATGTACTGTACATGTACCCTATTACCCTATTCATTTTATTGGCGCAAGAATACTCATTCTTTTGATGGGGGAAGACGGGAAGTGATGGTAAGTTTACATAAGAAAAATGTATATTTTAATCGTGACGTACGGAAGAGGCCCCATCTTGTGCTGCTTCCTTAGCAGCACCTGTACTTATGGCTGATCCAGTAATGACAGACCGTCCGCTTACACCTGTACTACTGTACGAGGGCGACAGCCACTCTACGATTTTCGCCTTGAAGAGAACCTCCTCCTGCACGTGTCTGCCATGCGTCTACAGCAAGCTTTTCTCGTGGTGGTTGCCTCGCTCTTCGCCAGCGCTGTTGTCGCTCTTTCAGCGGCCACGGAGATCGAACAAGCCAAGAGCTCCACGTTGCTTTCGAGCCAGTCGATCGTCGTACATGAGGGTGCTAAGGGGCGATCTCTGCGGGCTGTTGACACGGAAGACGAGAGCTCTGAGCTTCGGGGCTGGTGGACGAGTGCGAAGGTGAGATGGTGGCTTGAATCGGAGAAGTCAGACGACTACGTCAAGGGGGCGCTGAAGCTGAAGGGACTGGAGGGAGATGCCCTCTTAAACCACAAGAACTACAAGGCGTTCCAGTATTTCCTCAAGAAGTCGGAGGATTACAAGATCAACAAGTGGTACAGGAATGAGTACACCACGTACCAAGGCTGGCAGGAGCTGGGCCTCAATAAAAAAATCACCTTGGGGAAAGACCTGGACAAGATCAGGAACACCGACGAGTTCAAAGTGTACAAGCACTATGTCAACTACTTCGACAAATTCGTCCTTATCTCGCTGAAGGCGGGAGATAAGCCACCTAAATGGATGGTCGCTAGGGGGCCCTCGGACGCGGAGATGACGGCGAGGACGGAGATCATGGCCGAAGCAAGAAGACCCGCTAAGTACGCGAAACTGGCGTTGGGGTTGACGGAGACCACTGATAATTCGAAGTTGAAGCTGCTGACTGACAAAGCGCTCGAAGAAAGTTCGGATTTCAAGTACTTCGTGCTCTTTCTGAAGAAAAAGGAACCAGTGCTTACCGAGGAACTGAAAAAGCTCGAGGCCAGGGTACTACCAAACCAATTGCGGTCGAACAAGAGATATCAAGAGCTGCTGGAGGAAATGGGGTGGGTCAAGAAATACGTGACAGCCGCAAATGCAGGTGGTGCCCCACGAGGATAAGGAACTCCTGAAGAGAAGCGAGTTGATCAAGGCCTGCAGTTAAGAATGAGTTTTTTTTAACATCAGGATGTAGTATCTGGCAATGAAAGCAATGAATCATTGCTAACTTACTGAGTGTCTAATTATAATCGACTCAGCACGCAAAACTGCGTCAAAAGGTTGGGATAGCTGACAATGCATGCTAAGGGAAGTGGCACCGACACGAGTGTCGAAGAGCAAGTCCAGCTGCGACGAGTGTTTCGATTGCTAGCGTTCGACACTTCGCTCCAGCGGCTAAACCACAAGCTTGAGGTGAAGGCTGGCACTTGCGTTCCAGTGTTTATAGTTCTCTTGATAGTTCTCTTGACACTGACGAAGAGCGAGTTGTCATTTACGCAGAAACTATCGGAGAAGATGCAGGGGGTCAAGTCTCCAGAGGTAGTGAAAATCGAAAGAAGACTCCATACACGTCAAGAAAACTAACTTTAAAGAGCTGCGTGATACTTTAGCGCCAATCGTCGCGACGTCGATATTCGCTGATGGAGCACGATACAAAACGTGACCACTACATGAAAGAGAAGCTCAAGTATCTCGGAACGCTGCAGGATGAAGTCAACCTGGGCCGTGAACTAGTGACTTCAAAGTACCAGATCGATTCGAAGGCGTTGGTGACAATCTACGAACAGCTCGGTTACCCCATATCCGGCCAGGAGAAGAGCCGAATCGAAGAAGTGATCTGGCAGGTGAACGACGATCTGGACGGCGCCATCAGCTTCGAAGAGTTCGTGAACAGCTACGTGAGGTCACGCAACGATCGGTCAGGGCTCGAGCCGTCCGAGATCTTCTTCCTCACGTGCTTCCTCATGTTCGACAAGGACTGCTGCGGCAGGGTAAGTCCTCCGTCACATCGAATTGATACACCCGCTCTTCAGTCATGTAACCTTACTGTACCTGACCGCTTTCGTGTCAGATCTCCTTGGACGATGCGATGGGAATTTTGTAAGCAACGAGCACTCCACCATTACTACAAGATAAAATATCGCTGAAACGTTATACTTGTGTGACTGCCAGATACCTCAAGTACGGCGAGACCATGGAGCGCGAGATGGAGATCCACTTTGGCAAGCTGCTGGACGAAGGCGCCCACTTCGTCACCTTCACGGAGGTGCGACCTGATTTCGTTCTTCAAATCCTAAAGCACTAATACCATCCCAGGCCATAATAACAACTCCTCTGTCTTCTAGTTCCACGAGGCCACCAGCAAGCGTCTGGGCGAGCTTATCGACCAGCAAGCGCCCTTCGCTCGGCAGAACAAGTTCTGCAAGAAGCTCTGAGCCTTCAACTTGCTACAAGGATACAACTTCAGAAACAATCTGATAAATCACAACATATGTTTTGCCACATTTTGATGAGTGTATCAAAAGTCTCGGATGCTTGTCAATCTCATTCTGAAAGATCGATCTTCCTGCAGACGTTGATACAGTGTAGGAACATACTGCGCTGGGGGATCGCGAGCTTGTTTTTGGCCGCCAACTTGGCGGACGCGCGACTTGTTCCCTTGTCGCCGAACCTCTTTGACGAATGGCGTCAGGGGTACCACGTCCGGGACGTCGTGCGCCAACAGGAGCCGCTGGAGGACCAGATCGCCCGCTTCACGCGGGAGGGGGAGTTTTCCCAGGCTGGACGCACGTTGGAGCAGAAGATCAACGAAGCCAACGAGTTTCTGGATCGAGAGCTGGCAATCGAGGAGCAACGAGGAGTTGGGGATGAGCGGCGCCATTGTGTACCAAGACGAGGTGATGCTGAGCAAGGGATACGGCCTTAGCAAGGTGAGAGTACAGCAGATACTAGGCAGGCGTCATGAGTCGACTATCTCACATCGCAGTTGTGTTGTACTTGTAGTCTGATGATCCTAGCAGCAAGGTCACGCGCAGGACGCTATTCCAGATCGGGTCCGTGTCCAAGACCTTCATCAGCTTCGGCATCGCCATTATGGTGAGGAGATGGTAAAATACTAGTAAGTGGTTTAGCGGCGTGGACGTCTAACGTTTTCGTGATTAACGCAGGTTGAGGAGGGGAAGCTGTCGTGGGAGGACCCGGTGAAGAGACACCTCCCGTCGTTCAAGCTCTTCGACAAGTACGCCGAGGAGTACGTCACCATTAGCGATCTGTGTGCTATGAACTCTGGATTGAACGATCTCCCGGACGTTGGACGGTTTTTCGGAGTTTATCCGACCGACGAGGACCTGGTGGCAGGTCTGGCTGGTATCGAGCCTGCACATTCTCTTCGTGGCGGTCACGACTACGCCAACTCAAATTTCGCCATCCTTGGCCAGGTGATCCAGAGCGTGAGTGGCCAGCCATGGGATGATTACCTGAAGGAACGTATTTGGGACCCGCTCGGGATGACGCGTACGTTCGCCTCGGCTTTTGATGCAAAGGGTGATAACGATACAAGCTTTGGACACTTTGAATGCGGTGGGGATCTATTGGGACCCTACGATCTCGTCGAAGCCCCCGAAGCTCAGCTGGCTGGACACGGCCAGGGTCACAAAATCGCGTCTGGGTCCACGCTTTCGAGCTCTGATGACCTAGCGACGCTGCTCCGACTGATCTTAAACAAAGGAACCTTGGACAGAGTCTCCATTTTGAAGGACCCAGCCACGGTGACGAACATGATTACGGGCAAGAACGCAGTGAACAAGGAGTTCATGGACGAATTTTTGATCGAGGGTCACCAGTACAATCCGGACGGCAATACGCTCGCTTCTGGTTATGGCTTCGACTACGTAGGCCATGGCCAGTGGGGTCACGCGTACGTGGACAAAAGCGGCGACACTGCTGTACACGTCACGCGGACGGGAATTGCTCCCGACGTGCAGCTTGGTGTGATGAGCAACACACAGGCACCGGATGGACACCTGTCGTACCCGCTTGACCACATCCGTTCGTACGTTATGGGGGTCTTCCTCGACGTCCCGAAGGACATTTTGGACTTCTCGTATCGCCAATGGCGCGAGAACGATAAGCTGGTGCCTATCATGGAAGGGGTTCCAGCTTGCGGGCTCCGCTTTTGGAAGAATCCACCGTTCCGCTCTCTTAGTTCCGTGGCAAGATCGGCGATGATTGGGAAGTATGCGGCTCAATCGTCCACCAAATACTTCGGATCGCTTGTAGTACGTGAGGAAAATGGGGAATTGGTACTGGAATATGGTGCCTTGTCAGCCCCGTTGAAGTACTACATGGACAAGGAGAACCAGCGTGTCTTCATCTGGGATTACAAAGCTTTTCCTTTGTTGATCAAGTCGACGGAGAGGGAGGGAAAGTTTGACCTCCCAGTATTTGGCGTCGTATTCCGCCACGTATAGATCCACTGATAACCGATCATGTGTAAACAACACCCTTGTCATTTAGTGCGATTTATGAAGCCTTGTGTGCGAGTTTATCGATCAAGAAATCTAGCTTCTTCTCCAGCAAGTCCAAGCGAACAGCCAGCTCTGGACTCCCTGCGTTGCTATCAGCAAGGGAATCACGAATATCTTGCACCGGCGACCTTTGTGTGATTCCCGTTAGCGCTATACTGCGCTGACTGGCCATGTCGGTCTCTTCCGAGTCTGGACAGCAGTCCTTCCTGGTGCTCTTGGTGCCGAGATGCTTGATCGTGGCCTCGCACTCCTTAAGCGTAGCGTCGGGAAAAGTCGTCTTGAGGAGTGTCGACGTGAGCTTTGTCTCGGGTGACCATTCCAACGGCATGGCGGCTAGTCTATCAGTGAGCGCGTCTTGCAGCACGCGCGACCGAATCCTCCCCCAAAACACGACGGAAGATCGACGACTGCGATTCTGGCCGAAGCAAAACACTAGGACGTGATGTATCGGCGCCAACCCGTGGCGAAGCACATGAACCAGCACGCGACGAAACACCCAGCACTTGCTCTTGTCCTTCTTGACTTTTTCCTCCTTGTAGGCGTCAACTACGATGGCCAGCACGATGTTCAGCAGCACGAACGTCATGAGCGTCATGTAGCTCCAGTAGAAGGCGACTGAGTAGTTGATTTCTTCAATGGTGCTGATCTCGAAGTTGTTGAACAGCATGTTGACGCAGGTTTTGGTGGAGCTGAGCATCGAGGAGAACTCGTCCACACTGCTGCCGAACAAGACCGTGCCACTCGAAGCAAACGCGATGAAAATCACAGCGAAGATAACCGAAAAAGCCCGGAATGAGCGCACTGCACTCGCCATAGTGCGCGTGAGGATGCTTAGTCCAAAGTGATCTCGAAACGTGTTTAGGACGCGTAGCCCGAGGATGAAAACCGCCGCTGTGGCAAGAAGACGAAGCAGGACCGTGAGGTTCGCGATGTGCTCGAACGACTCGGTGACTGACGACAGCGTTGCCTCGACGTCGTTCTGACTCTGGTTGGGGTCTCGAAGGATTGAGAGCTTGCCACGGAAGGAAGAATTCGTCATCGACATTTGCGTGATGAGTACCGTGATGTAGAACGCGTACACTATAGGCCCCCACAGTGCATCAATGGCGAACCATCCGTCCGGGAACGCCCAGAAACGTATGGCCATTGCCGCTTGCCTCAAGAGTTCATTAAGGTGGCGACTAGATGATTCCCGACTCATATTCTTATAGCGCACCACCACCGAAATCAATGCGGCGACTAGCATCCAAGGGAAGAACCAGAGGATAACGAGAACGTCAAGCGCGACGGTGGTCGAACTCGGGAATTGGTCCAGCAGTGTCGATGTCGCTGAGTAGCTCGGTATGATAAAGCCGCCAGGGTTAAATTCCAGAAGCAATTTCGTGACGGCGTAGCCCGGTAGCTGGCCGTTGAGCGTGATGACAGTGATGAGCAGTTGCTGTGTCGACAGGTTGAGCCAGTCCCCACTCGCCTTCTTCTTTGCCAGCACAGCTCTCGCTCTCGTTGCATTCGTGTCGAAAGTGATGAGGAGATCTTCAGTCGTCGTGCTGGATTCGTCGTAGCAGGTCGGGTATAACTTCATGAGGAAGTCCGGTGTATCGCACACGTCGGGCTCCATTTGTGATACCTGAAAGCTCACGGCACCGAGCACCTTGTTGAGCGAACCAATACTTCCCCACTCATCTTCAGGCAGCGCTTCACCGTTGTAGTCCTCCGTGACGAAGACTTGCGGGACGAACGTGTCGTTCAGCCAGTCGAAGACGTCCGAGATGGTCTCGATGTTGGAGAACTGGACTGGGCCATCGGAAAGTCGCCCCGACGTCGACGACATTGCGTGGCTCTGGTAGTACATGTTGGTGGTCGGGATATGCAGGAACATGGCGGCGACGAAGATGCCGAAGGACAGCATGGCGACGATGATTTCTTTGATGTCGGTGGCGTGTTTTTCATCGTTCCCGAGTCGCTTCAGAGCTGTCCGGACGGGGATTGATGAGCCGCTGCAAGACTTGGGGCTGGCGATGTTGGTTGGATACTCGTTGTAGCTACGAACGCTGTCGTACGGGTCGGGCGAGAGGATTAGATGCATGTCTGTCGATAGCAGCGCCATTGCTGAAGTGGCCGCAGACTTTGCCTAGTTGTCCTTCTTCAACAATTCCCAAAGCTGTTGGGCGCAAGCATGGCAGAGGGTCATATTGAAATACATGTGCGGGAGAATAAGGTGGACGCTATGTGCGCTACGGACGGACAGGACACTAACTTGTGGGTTGGATGCGATTGACATGCAGATGCTAGCACCACCTGCAGCGCGTACAAATTTGGATTACGTTGAAGCTGAAAGCAAGAAGATCTCTGCATTCACTTTCATTCGCAGCTCACGTTACCCCCCCCCCCCCCCAACGCCGTACAACGCCGTCGATTGACTGCCGAGCGACCGTCCGTCAGACTGACCGACGCGCGACCGACTAGCACTGTGAGCGCTGTACGACGAGGTGTCGGCGGGTGTCCACGCTGAAGAAATTTGGTAGTATATTCACCAGTGCGCTGCTTACACATGGAAGCGAGCGATTCATTAAGCGTTTGAAGGCGACACCAGGCAGCACCCCGCTGTCGAGAGCTTCGATAGGGACGGTGTTACACGTCCCGAATTTTTCTGTTCGTGGTCGTCATGGATGCGCTGAAGGGCTATTAGTACAGTAGCAAGTACAATGTATGCATTGGACGAATCGTTGTAACGCCGTGATCAACCTGCACAGATATAATGCAGTTGAGGCAATCGCTGCAAGCAATGCCGCTCCAGCAATGGTAAAGTTCTGGGCACTGCAAGTCGTGGCTCGAAGTGTCCGTGGATTTTCGGTGTGCTGCGTTCGCCTCGTGCTTCAGAAATGCAGACACGATTGACGATTCCATTCGGATACTTTTGGTCGCCGCTCCAACGGCCTCTCCTCTATAACGCTCACCAAGCTTTGCTCAGTTGCACCCAACCTCTCTGTGCATGGCGGTGGTCGGACCACTGGTCCTGTCCCAAGCTCCGGTCCGAGTTGATTCCAATCGAGCCCACGCCATTCCATTCGTCTTTTGGCCACCAACGTCCACAGTTGGCACTTTGGTCCTCACACCCGCTCGAAATCGCAGCCATGTCAATCCGCTCTCCAGCTCTTCTGCTCGTCCTGGTCGTGACACTGCTCGGATACTCGACAAGCGTCGCTACCGGTATCATTCCGACGCCTATCATCGGAGACGCCCTCTTCGAGGACATCACGACACCGGCGCCGATCATCGGTGAGGCCCTGTTCGAGGACAACTCCAACCTCACCGACCCCAACATCACTCGGCACCTGCAGGCGGCGTACCCGCCCAACGGCTTCCAGACTGAAATGCTCAACGCTGTCAACAAGGAGCGCACCTCCAGGGGATTGAACGCGCTGTGCATGAACAAGAAGCTGGAGAATGCCGCCCAGGGCCACTCGAACGACATGGCCGCCCACAACTACATGAGCCACAAGGGCTCGGATGGCTCGACGATGTCGCAGCGCATCAAGGCTGCGGGCTACAAGCGCACCGCCTGTGGAGAGAACGTCGCGGCTGGACACACCTCCGTGGAGCAAGTGATGGCGGCGTGGATGGCCTCGAAGCACCACCGCGACAACATTCTGCGCCCCAAGTTCACCATGTTCGGCTGTGGATACGCGTACAATGAAGACTCTACGTACCAACACTACTGGACGCAGAACTTCGGAGCCAGCAAGGTCGAGCAGTGCTCGTGAGTGAGAGGCAACGGTGGCAGAACGGGTAAGCAGCAGCAACAGCCCGTACATCAACTATCAGAGAGATACGTACAAACAATGCTTCTGAAATGAATCAAAATACCACTAAGTCGGTCTGTTTAGCTACATGTATGTTTTTGGTCTGTTCAATACTTGGAGAAGCCGCAGAAGCTGCCGCATAGCCGACAAATGATCTTCGTCCCGGAGGCTGCAGAGCTGGTTGTGTCCTCCTCTTCCTCCTCCTCGCCTTGCACCTCTGAGTCCAATAAATAAAAGGGCGACGTGCCGCTGGACAAGTCGATTTCGGATGCTGACGCCCCACAGCCCATGCACTTCCATATTTCCATGGCGGAAATGCAGCGGAACGAGAGGAAGCACCTCTCGAGGGTGTGGCCAGACTCGCACACGATCTCCAGCTCTCCAAACGGAACGCTCTTCTCGCAAATGAAGCACGTCTCGCGAGGTGGTGGCACACGTGCTGTTGATGGAGAGGCGGACTCGTCAGCAGTCTCGATTTCACTGCTTGCAGTAGCTTTTGCTTTCACGTACGCGATCCACGCAGCGACTTGTTCGGGTGGGTCCAGTTGGTCGTAGATGTGCGTAATGAGAGCTTCACTTCGGGCTGCAAGAGGTTCTTGAACGCTGAGGAAGTCGGCCATCACTAGCGCACTCGTCTTCTCAGATGAGGAGCTCTCAAGGAACTCGCGAAGAGCTTGCCCGGCCTTCTTAGATGCTGCCATCAGCGCCGCCAGACAGCGCTCAGCCCAGTATACACCCAGTGTACGACGAATTTTCGCGAGCGCTGCGTTTTGTGCTGCTACTTGATGATCAGCAGGCGTGATCGCACTACGTAGCAGCATTGACGCCTGCAGGTAAAGCGGAATGGAAGGCCTAGCATCGCTTTCTGCAGCATCGGAGGTGGGTGAAGCCTCGTAGTAGCGCTTTTCGAGTTCCTCGCAGAGATACAGATACGCCGGTCGACGTGTAAGCACTTCACTGTCGCTCGCCTCACCACCGATGGAGGTCTTGATCTTGTTCAACAAGCCGGGGATCACCAGCTCCGTGGACCCATTCATCGACGTGACCGCGGCGTTGTCGTTATAGCAGAACCACACGACATCCATGAAGCTGCTCACCGACTGACTCTCGTTCAGAATACGGCACACGACGTCCACGAACTGGCCCGGGTTTTTCACCCACGGCGACGGAATGTACTCGAGCGAGCTCGACACGCGACTGTATGATACATCGGCTTGTGACTTGCGGTTGGGTCGAGACGCCGGAGGGATGATGAACACACAGGCCAACTGCGCGGAGCTAGACGACATCGCAAGCCCAAACACTGGGTACTTACTGGCATTGGATGAAGCAGTAGCTGTGCCATCGGAGTCGCCGTCCGCTGAGCTACTCGGGGCTGCGTCGCTAGAATATAATTCTTTGCCCGTGGACTTCTCCCACGCTTTGATCGTGCCGTCTACAGCAGCAGAAAAGACCATGTCCCCGAAAAAATTCAAGTCGATGCCCGTCACATTGCCGTCATGCGCCTTCCACTTGGCGTTCGGCTTTGCCTGCTTCTTCTTCTTCAGGTTCCAGACCGAGATCGTCGAGCCCGACGCAACCACCAAATCGTTCGTGGGGCTGTTCGAGTACGCCCAGCGACTGCCCATACAGAGCCCAAACACTGGCTGAGAGCTCGGCGTCACAATAACGCGGTCCACTGCCAGCTCCAGCGGCGTATCGTCCACTGCGCGTGTTCTTACAGGGACACTTGCGATCAACACGTTTCCTTCCGACGTCCCCAATGCCAGCCCAAGCTTCTCCTGCGCACTGTGTCGGTGCATCTGCTGCCACGTGCTGGTGGACACCCAGCCATACTTTTCCGTATCAATCCACGCAACCGGAGCCGCCGACAGCAGCGGCAGAACCTGTTGTCCCCCGATGAAAGACGGATACGCGTAGGCCCAAATGGTGCAGATTTTGCGTCCGGACAGCGCGATAAGCGACGTTGTGTTCTGCTTATCCATCGTCAGCATAAACGGCGACCAGGCCACACTCAGCGTCGACATCATGGCGCATCTGTGAGTGTACTCGGCCACGGAGTTCAAGGCGGCGTGTCCTGCCTCCGGGTCCAGCTTCCTCTTCTTGTTCTTGCCGGACTTGTCCCCCCTCGGTGCAGCCATCGCCACACTGGGCGGCAGGTGGTTGAGCCTCTCGTCGTGGGTCGGCCCCAACCGGAAGCTCTTCCGCTCCAAGAACTTGAACAGGTCCTCGGAAAACACCGCGACCTCCTTCCAGTTCATGTGGAAGCTGGGAGGGAAGTGCAGACTGACTCGGGACGAGGCTGTGAGCGCCAATAGGGCGCAGGCGTTACTCGGCGCAGAGCCCCGAGGCCCCCACACTGCAGCCACGAAGGCGGCGCCCGTGTTCTTGGACAGCGACAGCTCCTTGGGGTTGTGTTGGTGGCGGTCGGCCTCGTTGAGCAGGAAGTACGTGGTGCTGGCCCGCGGCAGCCCCGCGTCCAGCGCCTCCATGTTGGGCGGGACGGCCACGGGGATGTGCTCGTTGGGCGTGCGCTCCGGCAGGAACACGAAGTCCTTGGACACGGCGGGGCCCTCGGGCTGGAACATCTCGAGCTCGCGACTGCGGAACGTGGCGACCAGGATGCTCGAGTCCGACACGACGGCCAGACGCCCGTCCTCGGACCACGTCACGCCGCCCGGCACCAGTGGACTGCCGGGGATGCGCTCGCGCGAGTCGACATCGGTCGGCAGCAGCGCGGGCGCGGGTGCCGAGGCGACGTCCACTTCTTGATCGGTGGTCATGGTTTTGTGTCGGCTTTTGGGCTTTTTGTTGACACGGATACCTATTTTGGTCGAAAATTTCAGGTTTGAGAGGGTGTCCATGTGGACAATGGAGGACCCGCGTGGGTTACTGTGGGTAGTGTGGTTGTCATGCTACCCTTGTATGGTTCTCTATTCAAGTTGGTTAAATATCTCGTCGCCCTCGTCTTCATCGTCGCTTTCGCTGCCGCTGACGGAATTGGCGTCGTCCGCTGCCGAGGAGTTGAGTTGCTCGTCTTTGGCAGCGTTGTTCCTGCTGCGATCGCGCTGGCTACGCTTCGAGTTGCGGCCTTCCTTCTTCGTTTCCTCCTCCTCCTCGTCAATGTCGCTGTCATTGTCACCTGTGGCGGTGGAGTTCGCTGGCTTCGACTCAGCGTCGCTTTCGACGGATTCGGATTTCACAGTAGCATCATCGTCGCTATCGCTGTCGACCTGGAAGACCTTCCGCTCCTGGACACTGCCAGATTCCGAAGACTTCATCTCCTCGTCTTCGTCGCCCACTTTGAAGATCTTGTCTTCGATGACAGAGTCGTCTTCATACTCTTCCGCGTCCCACCCGTCACTCAGCTCTTCACACATTTCCTTGTCGCGCTTGGTGTCGATCAGAACAAACTCCGGCTCCGCCGTCACTTGGTCGTTAAGACTAAACGGGTGCAGGTACCGCGCGTCTTCACGCTCAGTAGATGTCTGTCCACATTAGAGCACAAACAGACTGCGGTAAGCAGCATGCACTTTTTCCTCTAAACCACAGCAAGCCAACGTACCAGCCAGTTCCTGCCGCGTTCAACCGCCGGGAACCCGTCACGAAATCTGCGGCTCGAAGCTGGAAACTTGAAGGCCGCGTAGTAGTGCTCCATGGCCTCGTGATACTGCCGATCCAGCTCGGTCTGTCCGATGCGCAGCACCTTGTCGTAGCCATCCATGAATAGGTGCATAAGGAAACTCAAGCCTTTGATGTTCTTTTGATAACGGAACAGCCTCATCTCCAAGGTACTGGCCTCTTCGTGCATTTCATCCATTGACTTCCATGGCGTGGGCGGACGACTCGGACACATGTACTGCTGCCCGAGGTACACGGTCGGAGGCGGAGGCGCGAGCTTGCCGCGTTGCTGATGGTACAACTCAGCCACAATGCGATGGTCGCGGGGCATCACTTTGCCGTGCACCTCCAGCTGGTGCTCGAAGAGCTCCGTGAAGCTCTCGAACGGAATCCTGCACAAGTAGTGGAAGCAGCTGTACGGCTGCAGGCCCGTGGTGCTGGAGCCATAGCGACGCACCGCCCTGCAGCTCACGTCGTTGCAGACCTTGTTCGTGTTTTGCTTGACCAGGAACTCCTCGTCCATCCCCTGGAGCTTGGGGGCCTCCTCCATCGGCGCCTTGTCGTTGATGGGCAGCCCCATCATGGACTTGCGCCGCTTATTCTTACGCAGACGCTTCACAGTGCGGTGCACTTCCTCCTCGAAGCCGCCGAGCACCAGCACCAGGTGGTTGTTGCGGCGCCACGTCGCGCGAAACCTCTTGTTCTGCAGGCGGCGACCTTGCACGTTCTTGCGGCGCATGAACGGGATGCGCGAGTGCACGGGCACGTCCAGCGGGCTCACGGTGCCCGCCGCGAGGTCCTCGGCAGGAGGCATGGGCATGCCATTGCGCGGCTTGTACGAGCGCGCCTCCGACACCTTCCTCCGTCTCTTCATCTTCCTGGGCCCCATGGATGGAGCAGAATGGCTCCAGTTCAATTATGGCGGCGGTTCGTCTGCGACGTGTGCCAACGATTTTGGTGGCTGGGGATTGGAGGAAAGACGTTTTGACCAATCAAACAGCACTTCTATTCAGGAAAAAGGCAACTTCACTTTGTCTGCGTCTGTTGCTTGCTGTCCGCCTTGTTCTTGTTGGCTGCAGCCTCTTCTTCCTGCATTTCCTTCCGCAGCTCGTCCATGCGGGCGACAATGCGCCGCTCGATTTCCTCCTCCGAGATCTTGATGCTTTTCGGCAGCAGAGAAGGGAACACCAGCTCGCGAGGAGGACCCTGGCTCTCCACGAGCGCAGCAGTTGTCGGGTGGTACACAGCAGGAGCCTCGCCGTACTTGGCCTCGTAGCGCTGTACGCCCTTGGATAGACGCCACTTGTGGAACTCCTCGCGGCCGAAAATCACGGCGGCACCCACTGCCGCGCCAGCCGCTGCACCCTGAAGACCGCGGAGCCGACCGCCTAATGAACAAAGTAACAAACACATACACTCGTATTAGTCGCTACAGCGCAATTTATCAAGCCGACCATGACGCTGCAAAGTATCACACGGGTGTACAGCACCGACGAGCTGCTTGTATGCATCCAGAACTCACCGACAAGCCCGGCGTAGAATCCGCCCGTGATAGTGCCAGCAGCAGCGCCCGTGATCCAGTCCTTCTTGTCGTCCCTCTTGTCCGCGATCACCTCCTCAAAAGCTGCAATGCGTCACAGGAAACAAGCCGAAGATCGCCAATCAATCAAACAATGCGATCTTCCAGCAGCCAAAGCGACCACCATCTGCTCTCACCGATATACGTCGACGACAGCAGGAAGAAGTTGGAGCCCATCGACGCCGCGTAGAACTTGATGCTCTCATTGCGCAGCGCCGCCAGCACCGCGCCCATGGTCGCCCCCGTGGCTCCGGCCATGCTGGCGCCTACCAGCATGTGCTTGACGGCTCCCTTGGCCTTGTCTGCACGCAATGAAAGCACATAAAACCCCGTCAGCCTTCTCTCCACACTTAACACCACCAATATCCAGGCGAAAGCACCTACCCAGCGTCTCCTCCATCTCCGGGTTGCGCTCGAACATGGTGCCCAAGTTCCCAGCCTCTCGTCTGCTGACAAGAAGAAGAGCTCACCAAAACTTACTGTGGTGTGCCGTTCGTGTGGCACGCCCCGTCATTCGCCCGACCCCTTTCATCCAATCACGAGCCTCCACCTCGCACTTAAGCGTAACATACCCCCACCGCCAGTCAAATACCGTTGCCGCCCCGCCGCAGCGTTAGTCCCAGTCACTTGCGAACTAGCATCCCCCCCAAGACTCCAGCAAGATGCCCCGTCAGCTTTTGGCTACCCGCTACGTGCAGATCCCCGAGGACGTCAAGGTCGTCCTTGACGGCCGCAAGGTCACCGTGTCCGGCAAGCGCGGCGAGCTGACCCGCGACTTCCGTCACCTGACGCTCGACATGCGCCGCGTCAACAAGGAGCAGATCCGCGTGGACCTGTGGTTCGGCAACCGCAAGCAGCTCGCCTGCGTGCGCACCGTCTGCTCGCTGATCGAGAACATGATCACGGGCGTGCGTGTGGGGTACCTGTACAAGATGCGTTTCGTGTACGCCCACTTCCCTATCAACGTGACGTTCGAGAACAACACGGTGGAGATCCGCAACTTCCTGGGTGAGAAGCGCGTGCGTCGTGTTGCTCTGTCCGAGGGCGTGTCGTACGTGCGCACGGGCGACGTCAAGGACCAGATCGAGCTGAGCGGCATTGACCTCCAGAAGGTGTCGCAGGACGCCGCCAACATCACGCAGGCCTGCCTGGTGCGCCGCAAGGATATCCGTAAGTTCCTTGACGGTATCTACGTGTCTGAGAAGACCAACATCGAGATCGAGGAGGACTAAGCGCCTCTCATCCACGCCGTTCGTTCAAGAAGCACTCTTGTCATGGGGTTAAACCGCTGCTAGGAGAGAGTTCGTAACCGGATCTGAATAGAACCGACCGTGCTCCATTGCCGTCACTGGGTTGATTGCAGCGAGTTTGCTGCTTTCTTCTGTCCGGGCGGATTTTGTGTTGCGCAATGCAGAGGTGTACTGCAGGCGAGTTGGCTGTGGTGTGCTTGGGTTGTCCAGCACGCCGCAAGCATCTCGCCTGCTCCTTTGGCTCGCGGCTAGCATGAAATCCTCCTTTTCCTTCATTTCCTTGTCTTGTTCTGGAGCTGCGTGGAAGTAGTGGCATCTGCAATGCATGGACAAGCTCATGTCATTGACAGATCGGTTTGTTGAGTTCACGTCAATTTCATGACTAAAGTCATTGATGTCGAAGTTGTGGCAGGGTCAATGCCATCGTTGTCGTGGATGGAAACCATGTCGAAGGTGCTGCAGTCTGCAACATGCAACTTGCAAAACGTACAGCAAGGTGGCGACAACGTCAACTTGGCATGATTGAAGTGCATTGGGCCGGCTGCTACGTTTATGGGTATCCTCAACTCTATTTGCCATCACTGCACTGCCACTTCAAGCTTCATTCGCGCGGTGGCCCACTGATCGCTCAAAACAAGTCAAAAGGGTTGGCTGAAGAAGCTGACGGCTGCGATGGAGCAGGCGCACTAGCAAAGTCTCCGAACCTGCGAGACATCAGGAAGATATGTAGACAGTCAGCAGGGTAGCTCGAAACACACAGCCAACGAGGCATTTGCAACAGGACTCACGCGTTCGGGTCAGCAAACGGAGCGGCGTTCTGTGGAGGATGCGAAAACGAGTTCGACGCTCGAGGTTGCGGCCTAATTGAAAAGAGCACCGAGGTGTCAGTACATGCACTTCATCAGACTCCTCGTTGAGACCGCGGCGTGGGGCACTTACTGGCCGTAGGCGAATGATCCAGCAGGCACTGGTGCCGTCGGAACGCTCCCGAACGAATTACTTGCGCCCGATCGGTTTGCAGGTGCCGAGCCGACAACTCCTCCCGAGCCCGTGCGTGCTGCAGTAGTGTTGCTGTAACTCGAGCCACCGAATCCCAGGTTGCCAAGGTTGAGCGAGGCGAAAGGATCGTTGATCGAAGCCGCTGATGCAGGAGTCTGCGCAGTATCCAGGATAACATCCGTCAAGCAATCGTTTTCACGAAGAATTAACTCCGATACATGTACTTACCTTCACTGGAATCGGGGCAGGAGGGGCAGCACCGCCAGCCGGACGAGGAGGAAACTGACCAGGATACTGCTGTCCTGGCGGGTGCATCGGCTGCTGCTGTCCGGGAAATCCTTGCTGCTGACCATACCATTGTTGCTGCTGAGCGTGGGGAGGCTGCCCTTGCTGGAATTGCTGCATTCGCTGCTGTTGCTGCATGTGACCGCCAATCGCATTCTGAGGCTGTTGTTGCTGCGGGAAGCCACCAGGAAAGCCGCCAAATGCCTGGTTAGGCGCACCAACCGGTTGCTGCTGCTGCTGTGGGTGAGCCCCCGGGAATCCATTGCCACTGCTCGCCCCACTTGCAAAACCAAACGGGTCACTCGTTGTCGCTTGATTACTCGAGTTGCTGTTGCCGGCGAAACCTGGAGCCCCGAAGTCGGGTGTAGGAGCCGTGTTACCGGGCGTGGGCGCGTTCGACTGCATCCCATCGAAAGCTGCAAATGGGTCCGCGGCAGCGGCAGGGGCAGCAGGCTTCTCGGGTTTGCTGGCAAAAGGATCCAGTCCAGCGTTGGCCGAGTTTGTTCGTGACGAGCTGTTCGATCCCGTAAAATCTCCGAAAGCGTCTCCACCGCCACCAAAGGCATCAAACACGTTGCTACCTGCGGTAGAAGCCGGAGCAGCAAAAGCATCAAACGCTGGTGACGAAGACGCTGACGGGGAGCCAAACGCATCGAATGGTGAAGCATTCAGTATGACCGGCGCAGCTGGAGGCGCGGCCGGGGCTGCAGCAGACATGTCACTGAACGGGTCGAGAGATGCAGCCGAGTTGGCACGACTACCGGCGCGACTCGTAGGTGTGGGGGCGTCGAAGGCGTCAAAAGGAGAAGAAGCTGCGGGGCTCGGGCGGCTGGCTTCGGGGACTGGAGCAGGAGCGGGGGCATCAAAGCCAAAAAGATCATCGGTCTTTTTCGGCGGGCTCAACCCCATGAGATCATTGGTGGCGGGCGGAGTACTAACGCTTGATGAAGAAAAGTTGGATCCTGGTGGCGGTGCAATCTTGAACGATCCAAACTTTGGTGCGGGCGGAGGCGGTGGGGTCACTTTGGGGGCTGGCTTCGACGCTGCACTTGCAGTACTGCTGGAACCTTCGAAGTCGCCAAAATCCGCGAAGCCGTCGCCAGCCTTCTTTGAAGCAGCTGGAGCATCGAAGTTGCTGAAGTCTCCAAATGATTGCACAGCAGCAGCCGTCCTCGAACTTCCCTCAAAGTTGGAAAAGTCTGCGAATCCGCTGTCGGCGCTGCTACTGGTCGCCTTTGCTGATTTCTTGCTAGAAGTAAAGAAATTGTCGTCGCTGCCAGTCGTCTTCTTCTCTTTCTTTTTGCTGCTTTTCTGGACGGAGCGAATGTGCGCGAACGTAATTAAAGTTAGACCACTTATCCAACACCAACAACAGTGTCAATGACTAACCGATTCTTCATCCTTGGCATGGCGCGGTGACCCATAAACCCACCTAATATTCACCAGAAAAATATTGTGTGAGCTAATTGTGGACATGACCCTGCATCAATTCCCCGTATTGCCTGCCGTCGTACTTTCGATCAATGTACGTCAAACGAATAAAGTTCCGCGTGCGCTCGCCGTCAGTGCCTCCGTTCGGACGGAAGCTCGGGTCGTGCTTCGCTCGCCAGTACTTCTGCGCCGCCTGCTCATAACAACCCATTAGAACACAGCCCAATCGCCTCACCAACAGAGCAACAACCACCCAACCCACCTCGTTGCCGCCGTGGCCGACCATGTTCTTGACCTCGCTCTCCGTGAACTTGGACATGGAGATGGACTTGACACGGTGCGCGAACTCGCGGCTGCAACACCACAGCACCGTCACGAAACACCGTCAGCACATAAGAACGCCAATGCAGTGGATTGCAGAGCAGCCACTCACTGGATGCCGCTGCAGGCGGTGCAGACGAAGGTGTTGAAGTCCAGACAGACGTATTGGGGCATCTGTCCGTGCCACAAAGAAGTCTACAGCGTCAGCAACCACCAGCACACGCACACACAGAGACACAGAGAGATAGAGAGAGCAGCAGCTGCCCGCCAAGCTCCACGTCCCCGAAATGGAGCTGATCGCTCCGCCCGCTACGGTTGCGCACCATTTCGTTGCAGTCGAAGCAGCGCTTGTTGGCGGGGTTGCTGCGCTGGAAGTCGCGCAGCTCCTGGGTGAGCCGCTCCTCCAGGCGCTTCTCGGTGGGCGACGACTTGGCCATGGCGGGTGCTGGGGGCGTGAGGCGCAGGGAAGGAAGCACGCGACGAGCGCAGGGGGTCGCTGGCCGCGCTAAGTTCCAGAAACGGTGTCGACACGCGCAATGGGATAGTTTTGTGTTGTGCACACAAAATCATCGTGCTGCTTGGATTTTTCACAAATTTATCCATCGGATTTTTAAAATCTGCCAAGCCCCAATTAGGGTTGCCAAACCCCACAATTAGGGTACATTAGTCAATGCCGGCAGCAATTAGGGGTTTTAATTGATCGACAAGCGATGGAGGAGCTATAAGACTGCGGCTTGTACCACGAAGGAGCTGTGTTCGCCGTAGAAATCTCATGCAATGCAACAGTGATAGAACTGCAAAGGGCAATCTTCGAGAAGCGGAGATACCGCGAGCGATCCCTGTTCGCTCCAGGCAACTTGAGGCTCCGCTTGGCGTAGTGTGTGCAGATCCACTGTTTCCTCGGCGAGGTACACAGTAACAGTAACATTGGTACCGCTTGGTTCACCATGGTCACAGTTACCTACTACCCCCTATATTTAATAGACTTGGAATGTCGCGCTATAGCTCTCCACGTCGGCTTCACTAATCCTACACCCGCCTTCATCATCAGTCTACCCCACTCCCTCGTCGCTGTTGCTGTCTCCTTCGTCTACAACGATCGCTCGTCAACCAGACTTGCCAACGGCACTAGAACTTGTCTGGTCCCTTTTGTCCCTGTCGTTGGCGACGTCGAAGTACTGCCAAGCATCGTTGGTATGTTGGAGACGGGGAAACAGCGATACTGACGAAGAGGAAGTGCTAGCGCGTACGTGGACGACTGGGTGCGGCTTCTGAAGAAAATCGAGGAATGAGCCTTTGCAACAGTGCTCGACTATGAATAGCTTTACCGCACAGATCATTTACCGCATAAGGCTATCTATCCCACGATAGCCAACGCACGGTCAAAGCTCGTCTTCAAAAGCAATGTTGAAGTCAAGATCCCAAAGCTTCACCTGTAACATTTTATCGGGTCCTTTCAGGCTTCCTGGCGAAGGGGGTCTCATGAGCAGAAAACGTGTTACCAGATTCTGGTACACGGTAACATCCACGGTTTCCTTGGGTTTTCATGGTAACTGTGGACGTGTACCTGCGCACACTAGCTTGGCGTGGAAGCAGAACGAGGGGTGGCTGAAGCGTGATGATCAGCTGGGTAGTTTCTTGCAGCGTGAACCTGCAGAACCGGGATATGCGCATTTGCTACCGACGTCCAAGTTATCTAAAGTTTTTGGCGAGCTTAGGAACGGGGTTATTCCTATGGTGTCGTTCTCTTCAAAAGTCCACCCATGACGGGGAAGTCTACGTTGGCAGCGTTGGTGAGTCGCGCGTTGGTGAGCAGAAACCGGGAGCAAGTGAGGAAGGATGTGGTTATCAATTTTTTGCTACGCGGGGTATCGAAGACGGCTTCGTTCGCGACGTGGTTCAAGGAGTGTGGTGCTACGTGTACGGAGGACTGTAAATGGGCTTCGATGGGATACTTTGTCTATCTTGTGGTGGATGAGATTCAACTACCTACAAAAGATGATCCTAGGAAAAACTGTGACTTTTGGAACGTGGTCAAGGATTTCTGGGGGACGTGGTGAGCTTTAGAATCCTGATCCTGGTATCGGACGGCTCAGTTCCCATGTTCGGTCTGTTTTCCCGTCCTGAGGATCCTTCCGCATCTGTTGCTTGGTCCTAAGCATTTGAAGTTCAGCGGCGATGAAATCAAAGAGTATGTGGACAAGTGTTTCAAAGGCCGAGAGTGTCTCCAAGGGGCTGGCCTCTTACACTTCCATTCACGCCTGGGGCTACTGACCAGCAAGCACGTTGGGCTTTGCGCGGCTGCTATCGGGAAACTGAATGAAATCTACGGTTCATGCCAAAAACGTGTCGTTGCGGTCCCGTCAGCTGAAGATTGGATTCGTTTCGTGGAGCAAGGTTCAGCGTATCAAGACCACGGCGATAACGCCGTGTTTGAGGCTCTGAATAGCTCGAGCGCATTGAAAGTGCTGAAAGATCTGACTCTAGCGGAAGTTGGGGCCCTGAAACGCTTTGTTACAGGAGAGAAAGCTTACACGACCGACGCTGCGGTGAACGAACGCTTTGGTTCCGTGACCATTGAAGGCGACGACGCCGCACTGAAGAAGTGCATCCTTGCTGGGATTCTTGTCGAGACTTCCGAGAGAAATGTTGAGTTTCTATTTGCTGCCTTGTGGCGACACGTTATCTCGATGTGCGTTGGCTGCATCAAGCGTGCACCTGCGTGTCCGTTATCGCTA
Organism: Phytophthora sojae; assembly: GCF_000149755.1. Taxonomy (NCBI): domain Eukaryota; phylum Oomycota; class Peronosporomycetes; order Peronosporales; family Peronosporaceae; genus Phytophthora; species Phytophthora sojae. Next base: position 5,076,872 of record NW_009258115.1, read on the forward strand.
CAGGAGATGATTGCGCGTGCAATCGAAGCTACCGACTACGACCGCATACGCAAGACGTTTGGGTCGGACCTACGCGTTCAAAGTTCACATAAGATAGTATCTTGGCAACTGGGGAGAGCTTTGCAGTCGGAGTTTTACCTGGCTTTGTGCGTGCCGCTGCACCCCGACGGAAACTCATATCACAGCTGCAGACGTCGGTGCCGTTTTCGACTCGTCAAGAATTCACAACTTCACGGTTCAAGGCGGCAATGAATTTGGGGGCATTGGGCTGTTGACAAAAGGCAACGAGTTGAAAGAGCTCGGCACGCACTTAGCCCCTACGGATCATGCTTCGCTTCAGTTGAGCGACTACTGCGTGGTCGACTTTCGACTATCCGCTTGCAATGAAGACGCCGTCTCTTCAGATCTAATACATCACGATAAGCTCTGTATTGTGTGCTACAACCAAGAAATGACCTAAGAGCAGGTGCGGACTCGCGACGCGACCTGGAGTGTGCGTGAATCCACTGCTGTTTGACTCAAGACCAATAGCTCGGCTGGCAGATCAAAAGATGTTGGTTAAGGTGAGCGATGCATACCTTCTTCTTCTTAATGCAAAGAGCATGTTGACTAGGCGTACATTTTTGGGCGTCACTACCTGTCCGATGTGACCAGGCGGCTCGATCCGTCGCCGCGCCCCCCGGATCAGCAGAGACAGACTTTCGCCGCCTTGGCAGCATGAGCTCGTTCGAGGACGTGGAGCTCATCGTGCAGTGGATCCGCGAGCGCATCTCGCTGCCCGGGTACCAGCCCAAGGCCTGGACGTCAGCGGACTTGGCCACCGTCAAGGAATTCGTCGAGAGCGCGAGCGTACCAGCGTTGTTCCTGACGCTGCAGAATGACGCACTCGTGGTGTCCACCACGGCACCGCGCGGCGTGAACGGCAGCGTCATGTACTTCGTCAAGAACGGGCAGGCGCTCGTCACGCCCACCAACATCCGGGACGCGCTGCAGTTCGGCACCGTGGACAAGGACGCCATCGCGTCGCTGCTGCACCTCATGAACGGCTTCTACCTGCACCGCCTGCAGACCAACAAGGCGTGGACCGAGAGCGTGCAGAAGGAGTTCACGGGCCAGTTCTTCCGCTTCATGTCGAGCCTCACGGAGACCGTGAGTCGCGGCTGCGGCAAGACCGTGCTGTACCTGCCGCCCGTGAACCCGGACAAGTTCAACTACAAGGACAAGGACCTCGTGCAGCAGCTCGAGTCCACGGTCATCCACTGGACGCGGCAGATCAAGGAGGTGATCAACAACCAGGACAACGCGCACGACGCCGAGGGCGCCGGCCCGCTCGAGGAGATCAAGTTCTGGGAGCACCGCACGGAGGATCTATCGGGCATTACCGACCAGCTCAACAGAGAGGGCGTGAAGGAGATCGTGGAGATCCTCCGCGCTGCCAAGTCGTCGTACCTGCAGCCGTTCGAGACGCTATCACAGATCATCAAGCAGGGATCGACAGAAGCCAACGACAACCTCCGCTTCCTGCAGAAACTGAGCCCCGTGTGTGAGGACATCGCTCGCGCACAGCCAGACGAGATCCCGTTGCTGCTTCCGAGGCTGCTAAACTTCATCCGACTCATATGGATGTACTCGCGACACTACAACACGGAGGATCGGATCACGAGCTTGCTGCGGAAGGTGAGCAACGAGATCATCATCGTGTGCTGCAAGATGATCTCGCTCTCGGACGTCTTTGACGGCAACGTTGAGGCCAGCATCCACCACTTGGAGCAGAGCATTCAGTGCGGGGTGTCGTGGAAGCAGATCTACCGGAAAGCCTCCAACGCGGTGAACGCCACTGCGCCATCGCCTGACCGGAGGTGGAACTTTGACGAGACGGGCATTTTCGCACAGATCGACGCGTTTGTGCAGCGCTGTCGAGAGTTGTTGGAAGTGTGTGAGGGTCAGATCCAGTTTGCGCGCAAGGGCAAAGGCGGGAAGCGCGAGGATCTCCCCACGTTCGGAGGCAATCGTGGCATGGATATCGTGAAGAGCTTACGGGGTATTGAGGCGCAGTTTGAGGGGCATGTTGACCGTCTACGCCAGCTTGACTACGATATCCTCGATGTCAAGAACACCAGTTGGCACAGCGACTTCAATTCCTTCAAGAACGGGATGAAGGACCTGGAGGCGATGACGCAAAACGTTATCAATGGGGCCTTTGAAAGCATATCTACAGTCGCCGCTGGGGTGGATATGATCCGCTCTTTCCAGAAGATTGCTCAGCGTGAGGCGATCAAGCGCTGCGTCGAGAAGCGGACGATCGACATCTTCGGCATGTTCAAGGCCAACATCGCGTCAGTTCGAAACCTGTTCGAGAAGAACAAGCACGCCCCGCTGTTATCCCCCACAGAACCCCAATTTGCTGGAGCGGCTCTGTGGGCACGAAGCTTACTGCTGCGCGCTACTGATGATCTCGTCCGACTGCAAGAACTCGTGGATCCTTCTAACGCAGCAGAGTGTGACGAGGCTCAAAATGCCTACGACGGCCTACGTCTCGTCATCAACGAGTACATTCAACGCAAATATCACGACTGGATCGAGGATTTGAACACGTTAGGCAACACCAACATGAACTCTCGACTGGAGAACCCGTTGATGACAAAGACCGGATCGGACCCAGACGCCGCGCCTACGAGCGTGAATTTGAACTCGCACAACAAAGACAACAACGCCCTGCAGAACACCGAGAAGACACTGATCGGACGGGCGAAGAAGGGGTTTCTCCACTGCAACTTTGACCGTCCGCTACTGAACCTGTTCACGGAGGTGCACTACTGGCAGTACTTCAATGGAGAGATCCAAATCCCGTACATGGCTCACGATATCTGCAACCAAAAGGAACAGCTGCGTGTGCTGCGAGAGCACGTGATGCTCGTCGTGCGTGACTACAACCGCATCTTGCTCGAGTTATCCTCGACCGAGCGACGACTGTTTGAGGATATTATCCGCAAGCTCGATCGTCGCATTCAACCAGGTCTCCAGAAGCTTACGTGGGTCTCGAAGGGAATCGTCGAGTGGTACGTCGCAGACTGCCGCAAGCACTGTGAAACCACGTACAAAATCGTTCAAGAATTTCAGGAAAACAAGGACATTGTGATGAAGAACTGCAAGATGATCAGCGGGCTGATGCACATCTTCATCGAGCGCAACACCATCTACGACGACGGCGTGTTTGAAGCGAAGCAGGTGATTCACCGGAAGACCATCGAGAAGCAGCTACGTGAGGCTTACCAGACGATTAGCTCAACGATGACGGCGACGTACGAGCACTTTACGTCGGGTCCTCCAGAAGTCCAGCGGGAGTGGAATCGATTCGTGGAGCGCTCAGACAAAATGCTGGAGGATGCGCTACGACAGTCCGTGAAAAAGTCGCTTCAAGAGTTATCCAAAGCAATTAACGGCGACGCTAAGACCGACCCACGCCCATTGTTCCGGATCCACGTCGTGCTTGAAGACAACAAGGTGGAGTTCAAACCGTTCATGGCTGACCTCACACAAATGGTGAACACTGTGGCGAAGGAGATTTTCAATGTCATTTCGGTTGTACCTCGCTTAGTCGCGTCGCTTCCTCGGCATCATGGTAATAACCGAACAAATTTGGATTCTTCAGGCACCAATGGAGCAGCTACTGATGGAAAGGCTGAGGCTGGAGCTGGCGCTAGCGAAGAAGTTCGGCCAGCTGATACTGCAAGCGGTGAACCTTCGGGTAATCAGGACGAAGCTCACTCAACGATCGACGCAGCGGACAAAGTGGAGGCTCCTGCGGTTGTGAACAACTTCTACCAATCCATTTTCAACGACGAGGAGATTCTGAAGGTGCTAGTTCACATCATGAACGGAATGTCGTCCAGCGCAACCGAGTTGCAAAAATACTTGGGATACTGGGACAAGTACAAACTGGTGTGGAACCAAGACAAGCAGGCATTTATTCGTCGTTACGCGAAGGCCAACAGACCGCTGCAGCAGTTCCGCGCAGACATTGAGCGCTACCGAGAACAGCAAGTGAGTATCCAGAACGAAGACCTGACCAATACGATCAACTTTATTCAGATTGACACCAACTTCCTCAAGGCAAGCCTCGTCGAGCACACCGTCCAATGGATCGGCAAACTCACGGGACTGTTGAACCAGACAGCGCACGACGAGTTGAGGGACATCATGAACATGATGAAGGACAACACACACAAGCTGCAGATCAAGCCGTTGAATCTGGATCACTTGAGCGAAAGTATCCATCTTCTGCATGACATCAAGGACGGCATGCCAGGGGTAGTGGCGCGCTTTGAACCTTTGCAGCACAAGTACGATCTCCTGGCCGAATTTGATGTGCAGACAACGGACGAAGAGCAGCGCGATCTCGCCAACTTAAAGTCCAACTGGGATTCGTACGAAGCGATGCTGGTGGATGCCAACACGATGCTGCAGAAGTGCAAGGTGAGTATGAAGCAGAGCCTGCAGGACTCCGTGGCAGACCTGAACAACATCATGTCAGAACTTCGTACCGAGGCCGAGGCGACACTGCCGTACTCTGGCGAACAGCAGTCGAAGATAGCTCATCAGATCCTGGCCGAGTTTGAGAAGAAGATGGAGGCTACACGGTCTCGCCAGAATGCGTTGAAGAAAGGTCTGGAGATTTTTGGTATCGAAGAATCGAAGAACGACGGCTTTGTGCAGACCGAGAAGGAGCTCGAGTTGCTGCAGCAGATCTGGGCTCTGACAGACGAATGGGAAGTCGTGTGGGCCTCGTGGAAGAACAAAGTTTTCTACGAGATCGAAGTGGAGACGATGGAGTCGACCGCCGCGCAGTTCTTCAAGAAAGTAGTCAAGTACGGGAAAGACATGAAGAGCTGGACGGTGTGGAGCTCCATGAAGACCAAGATCGAGCAGTTTCGACAGACATTACCCTTGATCCAGGACCTCAAGAGCCCCGCACTGCGCGCGCGCCATTGGGCCCAGCTGAAAGAAGAGATGGGCAAGACTTTCGACACTGAGTCAGCGAGCTTCACCTTGGAGCGGGTATTCTCTCTCGGATTTCACTTGCACGCCGAGTTTATCAGTACCCTGTCAAGTAATGCAGGCAAGGAGTTGTCTATCGAGCAAACTCTTGACAATATTGAGAAGCGCTGGGCTGCCATCGACGTCGACATCACCGAGTACAAGGGCGTGTACTATAAGATCCGCTCAGCAGACGATTTGTTCACGGCACTGGAAGACGACCAAGTGCAGCTGTCTACGATGAAGGCCTCGCCCTTCTTTGGGTCATTCGATACGCGGATCTTGTACTGGGAGAAAGCGCTATCTCACTTGTCCGAAGTCATCGAAACCCTGTTGGGTGTGCAACGCTGCTGGATCTACCTGGAAAGTATCTTCATGGCGTCTGAGGATATCCGCAAGCAGTTGCCGCTAGAGAGCCAATTGTTCGAGGAGGTCAACACAGCGTACTGTCGGGTGACAGAGGGGATGGCCAAGATGAAGAACGCGCTGCAAGCTACCCAGGAGAAGGGTGTGCTGGAGACTCTGGTGGCGATGCAGGAGAAGCTGGATCAGATCCAGAAGTGTCTGGACCAATACCTCGAGACGAAGCGAATGCTGTTCCCGCGGTTCTACTTCCTGTCTAATGATGATCTGCTTGAGATTCTAGGCCACCAAAAGGACCCTGATCAAGTGCAGAAGCATATCAAGAAGTGCTTCGAAGCGATCAAGACGCTGAACCTCATCCCGCCTGGTGCTCGTGGGAACACGACGTTCGAGGCGCTCGGAATGAACTCCCCATGCGGTGAGCAAGTGATGTTCGCGTCGAATGTGGTGGTCGCTGGCGCCGTGGAAGGCTGGCTCTTACGCATCGAGGCCGCTATGGTCAACACCCTGGAGAAAATCTTTGCGCAGTGCATCGTTGGCTATAAGGGGAAGAAGGAGAAGTGGATCAAGGACTTCCCAGGCCAGCTACTCATCACGTGTGGCCAAACCGCCTGGACGAACGAGTGCATCAAGGCACTAAATGAAGTGGCGAAAGGAGAGAAAAAGGCGTTGAAGCAGCTGAAGAAGAAGTGGATCTCGTACCTCAACAAACTCGCAGACATGGTGCGAGGCCAGCTCTCAGCCACCGACCGCAAGAAGGTCGTGGCGCTCATCACAATCGAAATTCACTCGCGTGATGTCATTGATCGCTTGGTGAAGCAGAACTGCAAAAGTGTGAATGACTTCGACTGGCTGATGCAGCTGCGCTTCTACTTTAACAAGGATCTAGGCGAGTCCGGTATTTGCGAGGTGAAGCAGACGGTCACCTCGCTGCAGTACTCGTACGAGTACCAAGGCAACAATGGACGCCTTGTCATCACGCCACTGACGGACCGATGTGTCCTCACAATGACAACCGCTCTGCATCTCAACAGAGGTGGCAACCCTCTGGGCCCTGCTGGAACTGGTAAGACAGAGACCGTGAAGGATTTGGGCAAGAATTTGGCCAAGTACGTCATTGTCTTCAACTGTAGTGACGGTTTGGACTACAAGTCGGTTGGTCGGATGTTTGCTGGCCTTGTGCAGTCTGGTGGCTGGGGGTGCTTCGACGAGTTCAACCGAATCGAGATCGAGGTGCTATCTGTGGTGGCACAGCAGGTTCTGACTATTATGCAGGCGCTGACAGCGAGGCAGACGCAGGTGATGTTCCTCGGCTCCATGATGAGGGTGAACTTTAACATGGGTATCTTCATCACGATGAACCCTGGCTACGCCGGACGCACGGAGCTACCGGACAACCTCAAGGCGTTGATGCGCCCCTGTGCTATGATGGTGCCAGACTTGGCGTTGATTGCTGAGGTCATGCTCCAAGCCGAAGGGTTCCGCGATGCCAAGGTGCTGGCGAAGAAGACGACCACGCTCTACGGACTGATGATCCAGCAGCTAAGCAAGCAGGATCACTACGATTTCGGCCTGCGTAGCTTGAAGGCGGTGCTCAACATGGCAGGCACATTGAAGCGCGAGGATCCGAACCTGCAGGAGGAGAATATCCTGTTGCGTGCATTGCGTGACATGAACATGCCCAAGTTCATCCGAGATGATGCCGTGCTCTTTCGCCTTCTACTAGGGGATCTCTTCCCTTCCATTGAGCTTCCCGTGACTGACTATGGTAAGCTCCAAGGCAATATCGAGCAGGCACTGCTGGAGCACAAGCTGCAGGTTCATCCGGTCATTGTCTTTAAGACGATCCAGCTGTACGAGTCTCAGGTCACACGCCACTGCAACATGATCGTGGGTCAGACAATGGCAGGAAAGACGACGATCTGGAAGACGCTCATGGCTGCCAAGACGTCGCTGGCGAAAGAAGGTGTGCCCGGGTACATGCCTGTGCGCGTGCAGGTGCTGAACCCCAAGTCGATCTCCCTAAATGAAATCTACGGCGTGTACGACCTGTCGACGTTCGAGTGGATCGACGGCATCTTGTCGGCCATCTTCCGGAACCTCGCAGCGGATGAGAAGGCGGAGGAGAAGTGGATCATGCTGGATGGACCCGTGGACACACTGTGGATCGAGAGTATGAACAGCGTCATGGACGACAACAAAGTCCTGACGTTGATCAACGGTGACCGGATCAGCATGAGCCCGTCGATGGCGCTCATGTTCGAGGTGCAGGACCTCGCGGTGGCATCCCCCGCCACCGTCAGCCGCGCAGGAATGGTCTACATGGACGTCGAAGACCTCGGTTGGCGTCCGTTCATTCAGACGTGGCTTACTACGACTATCAACGTCCAAGAGGAGCGCGACGTGCTCCAGGCTCTGTTCGAGAAGTACATGGAAAAGGTGCTGCGGTTCAAGACCTCGGAGGTGACGGAGCTCATTCCAGTGACAACCTTCAACAGTGTCAATTCCTTCTGCAATCTCTACAACGCCTTAGCCACGGTCGAAAACGGAGTGGATCTAGTCACATGCGGTGACAAGTTCGCCGTTGCTGTTGAGAAGTGGTTCCTGTTTTGCATGACGTGGAGTGTCATGGCTGCGGCGAATGAAGAGGGACGCAAGAAGTTCGACTTCTTCCTGCGCGACATCGACTCCGTCTACCCACCTCTCAAAACCGCGTACGATTTCTTCGTGGAGCCCTCAAGTCGTGAATTCAAGCTCTGGGACGAGAAATTGCCTCCGAACTTCCGCATTGCGCCCAACACACCGTTCCACAAGATCATGGTACCGACCATCGACACGCTGCGCTACGGATTCTTGCTGCAAACGATGCTCGCGTCTGGAATTCACACGCTACTAGTCGGAGAAACTGGTGTGGGGAAGACGACGGTCATCGAGCGAGAGATCGAAGCCCTCAGCGACGCGTACAACGTGCTGGTGATGAACTTCTCGTCTGCGACGTCGTCCGCCACGACCCAGGACATGATTGAAAACGTCATGGAGAAGCGCTCACTGAATCGATTCGGTCCCGTCGGAGGCAAGAAGCTGGTCACGTTTATCGATGACATGAACATGCCGACCAAGGACCTGTTTGGATCGCAGCCACCGCTCGAGCTGTTGCGACAGTGGGTCGACTATAGCTGCTGGTATGACCGCAAGAAGCAGACGCTCAAGTACTTCATCGACATGCAGTTCGTCGCTGCGATGGGACCTCCAGGCGGTGGGCGATCCGTCATCAGCTCTCGCTTCCAGAGCCGATTCAACTTGATTAACATGACGATCCCCGAGCAAGCCCAGCTGAAGCGTATATTCGAGACCATGCTGGTGCCGAAGCTGTCCGAGTTCGACGACGAGATCAAGCCTCTAGGCGTGCCTCTGGTCGCCGCCACCATTCAGCTGTACCAGAATGTGCTGGAGCAGTTCTTACCCACCCCTGCGAACTGCCACTACCTGTTCAATTTACGCGATATGGCTCGAGTGATTCAAGGGCTTCTGCTCTCGGATAAGCACAACGTTGCAAGCCGTGATGGGATGCTACGACTGTGGATGCACGAGAGCCTCAGGGTGTTCTCAGACCGACTCACCAGCTACGAAGATCGACAGACCTTCAAGAAGAAGCTGGATGATCTGCTAGGTGTCCACTTCCAGACCGACTGGGGTCGCTTACTGTCCTCCGCTCCGGAACAACTCAAGGAGAATGGGCCGTTGTTCACGTACATATTCTCCACGACTCCAGGGGCAGACGAAGGCAGCGCGCGATACGCGGAGGTCATGGACATGAAGATGCTCAAGGGTTTCGTGGAGGAGCAGCTGGAGAACCACAACGCCGAACCGGGTTTCGTGCCTATGAACCTCGTCATGTTCAGCGATGCGCTCATGCATATCCTACGTATCCACCGTCAACTTATGACGATGCGTGGTAATTTATTGTTGGTGGGCGTTGGAGGCAGCGGTCGACAGTCTTTGACCAAGCTTGCGGCCTTTATGGGCGGCTTCAAGGTCTTCCAGATCGAAGTGGGCAAGAATTATCGCAGCTTCGAGTTCCACGAGGATATCAAAAAGCTCTACACCCAGGTGGGTCTCCAGCAACAGAAGACCGTGTTCCTCTTCAGTGACACGCAGATTAAGAGCGAGTCGTTCGTGGAGGATCTCAACAACATCTTGAGCAGTGGTGAAATCCCTGGACTGTTTGAGAAGGACGAACAAGCTGGTATCATTGATGGAGTTCGCTTGAGAGCACGCGCGCAGGGGGTACGTGAGACGAAGGAGTCACTGTGGAACTTCTTCATCAGCGAAGTCCGTCGCAACCTGCACGTCGTCCTGGCCTTCAGTCCCATCGGCAAGGGGTTCTGCAACCGATGTCGCCAGTTCCCGTCCCTCGTCAACAACACCAACATCGACTGGTTCAACGAGTGGCCTCTGGATGCTCTTCAAGAGGTGGGGATGAAGTTCCTCGAGGAGAAAAACGTGGCTTCTGAGCCACAGCGTCCCAAGATTGCAGCCGTCTTCGCTGTGGTTCACAGCAGCGTCATGCTTGCGTCGTCGCAAGTGCTGGCGCGGATGAAGCGCCACAACTACGTCACGCCTACGAATTATCTGTCGCTAGTCACGGGGTACGTGGAGTTGCTCTCCGAGAAGGCAGCGACGATCCGTGACACTCGCGACAAGCTCAAGAATGGCTTGGCGAAGCTTGAAGAGTCCCGACTGCAAGTCGAGGAGATGTCCAAGCAACTGGAGCAGCGGAAGATCGTGGTTGCGCAGAAGAACAAGGACTGCAGCGACTTGCTGGTGGTTATCGTATCGGAACGTCGAGTAGCTGATGAGCAGCGGAAGCAGGTGGAAGCCGACAGCGAGCGTATTGCCAAAGAGGAGGCCGAAACGAAGAAGATCGCCGACGATGCCCAAAAGGATCTGGACGAGGCTCTTCCAGCGCTGCAGCGTGCGATGCAGGAGGTTGAGAACCTGGACAAGAAAGCTATCGCCGAAGTCAAAGTGTATACTCAACCACCCGAAGCCGTGTCGATGGTTATGTGTGCTGTGATGATCCTTTTCGGTTTGCCACCGACCTGGGCGTCAGCTAAGACGAAAATGAACGATGTGAGCTTCCTGCAGCAGATCAAGACGTTCGACAAGGACTCGATCCGTGACAAGACGGTGACTGCTCTGAAGAAGTACACGTCCAAGCCAGCATTTAACGCAGATATGGTGAGGAAGGTGTCGTCTGCAGCAGGAGCGTTGTGCTCGTGGGTGCTGGCGATGGAGTGTTACTCTGGAGTTTTCCGTGTTGTCGCGCCCAAGAAGGAGGTTCTCCGCAAGTCGCAGCAGGCGCTGGCAGTCAAGCAGAAGGATCTGCAGGTGGCTAAGGAGAAACTCCAGGAAGTCACGGAGAAAGTGGAGGCACTGAAGAACCAGTACGATACTAGTGTGTCTGAGAAGAATGCTTTGCGTGAAGAGGCTGAGTTGCTGGAGCTGAAGCTCTCTCGAGCCGAACAATTGGTGAAAGGTCTTGCCGGTGAGCGTGAACGCTGGGAAGGCTCCATTGCTGATAAGAATGCAAGTCTTCAGAATGTCGTGGGTGATGCACTGGTAGCCGCCGCGTTCATCTCGTACGCAGGGCCGTTCGACACGTTCTACCGTGGGTCACTCGTGGATACGTGGATGAACCGGGTGACGCAACAAGCTCTTCCCTTGTCGCCGAAGTTTACGTTCATTGACTTCTTGGCTGATCCGACGGATGTACGTAGCTGGAATGCACACGGCCTCCCGCGCGACCCGCTATCTACGGAGAACGGAGTGATCACAACGCGAGGCAAGCGGTGGCCACTCATGATCGACCCTCAAGGGCAGGCGAACAAGTGGATCAAGGCTATGGAAGGCTCTCGACTCGAAGTTGTAGATCCGATGATGAAGGATCTCCTCCGAAAACTCGAGAACGGCATTCGCTTTGGCTCCCCCGTTCTAATGCAGGACATCCTAGAGGAGCTGGACCCGAGTCTGGAGCCGGTTCTCACCAAGAGTATTATCAAGGTGGGGAACCGTGAAGTTCTCCGTCTTGGCGACAAAGAGCTCGACTACAACCGCGAGTTCCGCTTCTACCTCACTACCAAGCTGCACAACCCTCACTACACACCAGAAGTGTCCACGAAGACAACCATTGTCAACTTCGTTGTGAAAGAGCAAGGTCTCGAGGCTCAACTGCTGGGTATCGCTGTTCAACTAGAGGAGCCAGCCTTGGAGGAGCAGAAGTCCGACCTGGTGATGCGCGTGGCTGCAGCCAAGAAGAAGCTGATTGACCTAGAGAACGAGATTCTGCGGCTGCTCTCAGCCGCGAAGGGCTCGCTCCTGGATGACGAGCAACTTGTGACTACTCTGAACGCGTCCAAGACGACATCCGAGGAGGTTTCCATGCAGCTTGTGATCAGTGAAGAGACCGAGAAGAAGATTGATGCTGCGCGTATGGGCTACGCTCGAGTGGCGCTGCGCTCATCGACGCTGTACTTCGTGCTTAACGACATGACAAGCGTGGATCCAATGTACCAATTCTCGCTGGATGCGTATGTGGCTCTGTTCCAGGACTCGATTGTCAAAAGCCGCAGCCTCAAGAACCAAGGCGCGCTCAGTGAAGAGCTCACGGAGCGAATCAACGCCATCAACGACTATCACACGTACGCCGTGTACGCGTACGCTTGTCGTGGTCTTTTCGAGCGTCACAAGCTGCTCTTCTCGCTGCAGATGTGCGCGCGCGTACTGCAGAGCGTCAACAAGCTCCCCCACGACGAGTACGACTTCTTGCTGAAGGGTGGCAATGTGCTGGCCCAGGAGGAGAAGGTGACGAATGTCGCCAGTGAATTCCTCTCCGACGGTGCGTGGGCCGGCATAGTGGAGCTCAACAAGCTACCTGCGTTCCACGGCATCATCAGCTCCTTTGAACAGACGCTGAAAGGCTGGAAGTCATGGTATCAGAGCAGCACTCCAGAGATCGAGGCGCTGCCTGGGGACTGGGAAGGAAAATGCAACGAGCTGCAGCGAATGCTCCTGCTTCGGTGTATTCGTCCTGACCGGCTCAGCATCCAGGCTGCGCGGTTCACAGCTACGCACCTTGGCGCTCAGTTCGTGGATCCACCGCCTTTCGACCTCAAGGCGATCTACGAGACCTCGAACTACAAGACGCCCCTCATCTTCGTGCTCTCCCCCGGCGTCGACCCCACGAATTCCTTGATCGCGCTGGCTGAATCGCTACACAAGACAGTGGAGAATTGTGCACTGGGTCAAGGTCAAGCTAGCGTAGCTGAGGCCATGCTTTCACGCGGACTAGACGCAGGGAACTGGGTCTTCCTGGCAAACTGCCACCTGATGCTCAGTTGGGCGCCCACGCTGGAGAAACTCATCGACAACTTCTGCGCCGCTGCTCCAGCCCCCGCAGGACCGATCAACCCGCAGTTCCGACTGTGGCTTACGAGCAGTCCGAACCCGAAATTCCCCATCGCCATCTTGCAGCGCGGCATCAAGATGACCACGGAACCACCGCGAGGCCTGAAGGCGAACTTGATCCGTCTGTACAACACAATCATGCCGGACAAGTTTGCGCGCTGCCGACAGGTGAAGAAGTACAAGCGTCTGCTCTTCTGCTTGTGCTGGTTCCACTCGCTGCTGCTGGAGCGGCGTAAGTTCAACAACCTCGGCTGGAATATCCCGTACGACTTCAACGAGTCGGACTTCGCTATCAGCGAGGACGTGCTGGCCATCTACTTGGACGAGTACGAGGACACTCCGTGGGACGCGCTGAAGTATTTAATCGCTCAAGCCAACTACGGCGGCCGCGTGACAGACGACTGGGATCGACGCCTCATGCTCGTGTACATCTCGCAGTTCTTCTCCGAGAACGTGCTGACTGTCGACAACATGCCGCTGTCCGACTCGGAGTACTATTTTGTTCCGGACGATGGAGAGCTGACTTCGTACGTGGAGTACATTCGGCAGCTCCCTCTGGACGATCCACCTGCAGCATTTGGTCAGCATCCGAACGCCCAGATCGCGTCACAGATCGACGATGGACGAGAGCTACTTGCTACTATCCTGTCATTGCAGGCGCTGGATGTCGCTGAAGGTGGCAGTGGCAACGATGACACTGTTCTTGGATTGCTTCAGACGCTACGGGAGACTGTTCCCGATGTATTTGACCTTGCGAACATCAAGGCTGGCTTGAGTGCACGAAGTGACCCTGATGCACTGAAGACCGTGCTCATGCAGGAGCTCGAGCGATACAACAAGCTGCTGGCTACCATCAACTCGTCTGCTCGAGCGTTGGAGAAAGGTATTCAAGGCTCCGTGGTCATCACCCCCGAACTGGAAGCTGTTTACAACGCGCTGCTTATCGGCGCAGTGCCCAAGGCCTGGAGCTTCTGCTACCCGTCACTGAAACCTCTAGGCCCATGGACTCAAGACCTCAAGCTTCGCTGCGAGCAAATGGACCGCTGGGCCAACCAGATGCAGCCTCCAGTCTTCTGGCTCACGGGCTTCACCTACCCGACAGGCTTCCTGACGGCGCTGCTCCAGACTGCAGCTCGTAAGAACGGACTGGCGATCGACTCGCTCAATTGGGAGTTCATAGTGCTGAACCAAGGCGAGAACGCTCTCCCGACGGGGCCGAAGGACGGTGCCTACATCAAGGGACTTATCCTTGAAGGCGCTCGCTGGGACTTCGACCACGACTGCCTCGCAGAACCCAACCCGATGGAGCTGCACTGTGGCATGCCTATCCTGCACTTCCGTCCCGTGGAGGCCAAGAAGAAGTCGGCCAAGGGCTTGTACAGCTGCCCGCTCTACATGTATCCGCTGCGAACCGGAACGCGTGAGCGTCCGTCGTTCATGATTGCTGTGGATCTCAAGGTAGGACCTGGCAAGACTCCTGATCTCTGGACACGTCGGGGTACAGCGTTGTTGCTGTCTCTCAGCACCTAAAAGACTCCATGCAATAAATGTAATAGCTTTCGATTGACTTTTGTGTTAGATGGTGAGCCACTCGTGGCCTCCACCGCCGTCTTCCTGTCCTCCAGCGAGCATTGATCGCATCTGTGTCTCGATCTCGTTTGCATCTTTGCGGAGCTTGCACGACCGACGATCGTTAGCACCCAACAGGCTTTCGGCGATGTAAGTCGCGGTTCGGAGTAACTTGGTAGCGGTGCGTAGCTTGTCGTGGTTCTCACTTGAAGGAGATCGTTGACTCTCTCTTGAGGTGGCAATTCGGTGCAGCATACGTGCAAGTTCCGCTGCACTTTCACAAGCCTCTAGCGAGAATTCTCCATAGCCATTGACACTGACATCGTACATCTCAGAGAGAACTACGCGCTGATCCTCGAGCGAAGTGTTGAGGTCGTTCCGACTGAGCGTCAGCCATTGTCTGAAAGCATCCAACACCAAGGCGGAGCACTCTCGCTTCGTACTTTCAGAGCCTGCGAACTCGGTGGAGAACGTGGCGAAGAATCGAGCGACGAGTTCGTACTTGGCGCGCGCCTTATTCTGTTTGAGTTGATCCTGCTGGTACAGTTTGGCCAGCTCGAGGTGAAGAAAAGCTGAGGCTGGCACAGCTCCACTGCACGCGTTCTCGTAGATATCAATCGCCGCTGAGAAGCAGCGTATCGCCTCCGTAATTGCGTCCTTCGCCTCCTCAGAGCTGGTAGTTCGATCCTCGTTTCCACTGCGAAGAAGGTGAACCTGTGCCAGAGCGACGTGGACTGCTGCTGTGGTGACATGTTCTCGACCAAAGTGGCGTTCCTGAAGCTCCCAAGCCTTACTGCAATTCTCCAGCGCTTCATCCATTAGCGAACGAGCGGAAGCCTCGTAGTCGCTGCCTGGGTGATTGGTACTCAGCGTTGAAACAGGGGGAGAGATCGTAAGCTCTTGAATCAAGGCCGTTCTAGCTCGAGCCTCAGCGTCTTTCTTCGATAACAATGGATCCCCACTGCCACTCGCAAGCTCAACCTCTTCCAGCGCGCGAGATCGCAGATGACGAGAGCCTTCGGTCGTTTTCAACCAGCGTTCAGCGCGATCACGACGCGCTTGTTGCCCGAGAACACGGAGCTGCCGTCCACGCCTCGCCTGAGCCTCAGCGGCTACAAGGTAGAACTGCACCAAGTCGCTGCTGTCCGGATTATCTTTCTCCCTTGCTACTACTGCCACTAGGGCATAGCGCACGGCCTCTTCGAGTTGTCCGCGGCGAAGATAAACGCGACTGAGCAGCAGCTTCACTCTTGCTAGTAAGACTGGAGGACTGTCATCGTCAGATTCGGAGCCCTCAGCATTAGTAGGAAGTCGGATATTCCCATTCGCCCCCAGCGTGAGAACTTCTGTCCACGTGAGCGAGTGGTAGCTCACTCGGTTGAGTACGCGCTGCAGAGTGGAGCAGAGCCCTTGGATGTACGACGCAGCGGACGATTTACGGTTGCTGAAGTCCGCGCTTGCAGTCTGGAGACGATCGAGGAACGTGTGGAACGGGACGATGCCGTCTTCTGCTGTATCAAGAGATACAAACAACGCGTTCAACATTTGAGCCACGCCTGGAGGCAACCGAGCGGATACGAACGTGATGTGTTGGTGAAGTTCTTCACTCAGCTCTTCAAGCCTCAGCAGCAGTTGCTGCCAGTGCAAAGTTTGCTCCGATCCGAAAGCTTTCTCCAGAACGTCACGCGTAAAGACCGCAGCCAAAAGCTGGTTACGACTTCCTGCATCGGCATCCTTGTTCAAACTTTCCAGCAGCTCCTCAACTTCCACGCGTCCTCGAGTAGCTTCATCGCTCTGAGCATTGTAGAAGAATTCTAGCGCCAACTGTAGCAGTTTACCAGAGTCTTTCTGTCCGCCTGGAGTTTTAGTCCCAGCTCCTCGCTCCTTTTGCGTTTCGATCTCGATCTCTCGAAGTAAATTGGCAGCGCATGAAGCATGCAGCTCCGCCTGTTTCCAGAGGTTCATTCGTGCGTAAGCCTCTCCGAGCTCCAGTTCCGCTTGAGCTTTACTGACGTGGTGTTGCCCGTGCACGAGCTTCACCAGCGCCAATACGCGCATCCGACCGCGTAAAAGTTGCTCAGACAAAGTCCGTCCTTGCTCGTCGTAGAACTGGTTGATGAATGGGTCCGAGGATTCATCATCGTCGTCGTTGAACTCCTTCGTGTCGTCTCGAGTCTCGGGATTTAGGTAATCTCTGCTGTCTTTCCGTGTGCTGTCGCGCTTGGAGTTCTTGCGAGACTTTTGTTTCATCGCCAACGGCTTTGCGAAGGCCCCCACTCGAGTGTGCCCTGAAGTCTCGAGAACTTTGAGCTCCCGATCTAGATCGGCGCACTCTTGAAGTGCATCTTGCAGTCGTCGAGCTGGAGGTTTATACCAGGAAGGCATCCCTGGGCAGGGCTCTTCCAGTACGGGAGGAATCCGTTGTGGAGACACGAGGGGAATGTCGTCACAGGGAATGATTGACGTCAGGGCCAGCGGCATTCGGCCGGCACGCTGGCTAACACTTCCAATCACCATCGCGTCACCAAGAAGATGTTGAGCAGTGAGCAATCTGCAAGGAATGGAGGCGTTTCGCTAACGCTATTTTGTACGCAGAGTTCTGCAAATCGGCAACTTCTAATACAATTTGGATCTGTGTAAAAACTAACTAACATTGAGCACTGTGGTGAGCTCCAGCCGACCGCCTTGAGTTGATCGGG
Source organism: Phytophthora sojae (assembly GCF_000149755.1). Classification (NCBI taxonomy): domain Eukaryota; phylum Oomycota; class Peronosporomycetes; order Peronosporales; family Peronosporaceae; genus Phytophthora; species Phytophthora sojae. Next base: position 5,094,007 of record NW_009258115.1, read on the forward strand.
GGACCCAAAGCATGAGGGACCCACCTCCGGTACCGGGGATTCCCAGGAATCCATCCCTCCATCGATCCAGATACAGCGTCTTGCCCCCTAGAGCCGTGACATTGGAGACCCACGTCACATTCGTGCCAGCATGGACAGCCACTTCGGCGATCTTGTTGCCCCCTGACATGGCGTTCACGTGCACGTCCTCCGTGTCCCGACTTGGAGCAGTTGATCGAGGAGTCGGACGAATCAACCGCCTTACCACGCGCGATACTTTACGCAAAACTTTCGGCGGGATCCTGGATGACCTCATCAGCTCTGGAACCTGCGATAACGGCACGTACCTCTCCGCTGAAGAGTACGTGTACTCCATGTCAGACAAGGCCATGATGTTCGTAGCCGTCTGGGACCCCTCGAACGTCGCTGGCGTGGTCTCTGAATTCTTCCAAACCATTTGCGGCCCCACAGAATTCATCGGGGAGGTCGACGACGGCTCTGCGTCCGACGCGTTGGGGCTTACAACAGTGGGGAAGGCCTTCAACAGCAGTATCGGTACTTGGACCAAAACTGGCGATGGAGTTGTCACCATCACATTCCACCATGCAGTTGTTGGTGACCGTGGGGATCTCGTGCAGCATCAAGTTCGACTCGACCATTTTCACGCGGATTTCATCCTCAGAAATACTCGGATTCTCCCTGCGAAGGTTGGCTATGATCAACCACGCGCGGTCTGTCAGGCGCTTCATATCGTCACCACACGTTGAATTGGACTGTAGTGCGGACTGCAGCGACGTGATGTCGCTCTCCTCCAGACTGTCGATGGTGTCACCCAGCGTAATTGCCTTCATGAAGGTGGTGAATGATGTCCAGCTTGAGGCAATGGTGGTGTTGCCTTCGATGATCTCTCTCACGAACAGCTCGATGGTGTTGGTTACGCGGTCGGACACCTTCATCCCCGTGGACACATTGATCCCGAGGCACGACATTATCGTGATCGGCAGGTCGTAGACCACGTTGTCTGTCTGGTACAGCTTCGTCAGGAGCTGGTCGGTCGTGGTCTGTGGGTCTGACACTTTGACTGTCCGCACGTATCTGGATAACGCCTTGACCAGGTTCGCGACCTCCTTGCCGCACTTGAAGGCGATCGGGACGCCCTTCGCCATTTTGGAAAACGCCCCATAAGCTCCGAAAGTTGCGAGCGAAAGAGCGGATTGAGCTACGGCCGACACTTTCGACAGCATTTCGAGCGTGCAGTCGTCGTTCTGTCTGATACATTGCATCCCGCACTCGACGGGGTATTCAAGCGGACACTGCGCCCAGCACATGCCGAGCTTGTGCTCGAAGCCTAGAGGGCAGACTTCAGCCACGTGGGTCTCGCGATAGCAGGCCATGCCAACCCCAGCTCGTCCTGAACCGACCCAGTTCGTCGACTCGACCGTGCTGATGTCGGCGGTGAAGGTCAAGTCTCCGAGTCTTCCTAACCACTCTCGGTATCATCATCATCATCGTAGTCGTCGTTGTCCAGGGAATCATCGTCCAGCTCTGGCATGATGGAGGAAGACATTGGAGTCGGTGCAGGTGTGACGTCGCCTTCGAACGTGTACGTTTGAGCCAGAGTAGCAGCGACGGCAACTAATAAGTGCGGCGAGCTGTGACTTGGCCATGATTCTTGAAGTCCGGACTCGAATGAAAGTCGATTAATGACGAACCTTTCGGTGATGCCCGCATGAACGCTCGGCTCGGGGACAGCCCCGTGGTGTGATGACACCCGCGACTCCTGGTAGTCCATGAGTTCTGAATCTCGGTTCGAATCTGTAGCAAAGCTGAATGAATAATGCAAATCGCTGCGAACACCAGCCTAAACTACGCATGAAACTATGGATAAGCTGGCACTGGAGCGCCAGTGGTTGCGAAGTGTATGTAAGCTTCAAGCACCGCAGAGATTAAAACGGCGATTAACAGGACGCGGGCAACACGGGAAGGGGAAAAACGCAAAAAATACCAGCTACAGATTCGGACTCCTCAAACTTGCGGGTAATTTGCGTGCACGCACACCTTCATCCGTGCAAGGATGATAGTGCGGAGCCTCAATGGCCAAGTCGACGCTCCGGACGCGTAACTGGTCCATTTATCCATTCCATCACCAGCATTTGGTGATGAACGCGCTCTACGGAAAGTGGATCGCGCTCTATTGCGTCCGAGAGTGCATGACCAACGGAAATGGACCTACAGCTCTGCTGATATATTATCCGTTCGACACCTTCCAGAAAGCGTTGCTCAAGCCAGATAGGGTGAGCACGGCAATAAGTTTGACTTGCGAGTTGGCCGGAAGGTCTGGCCATGGTTCCAGTTGCAGTCGGTAAGCCGATGTACGCGGTCTCCACTTTGCATTTCGTCCTTCAAGACTCAAGACTCAAGGCCTTCCACCATGGTGCTGGGGGCAGATATGTACCTCGTGCTGTCGCCCGACCCGTGTGATACCGGGGAACGCATTGGCTATCAAGCTAGTGAGGGCGACTCACCGGTTGCTGCCGCCGCCCCCGACCCGACAATCTCAGTGGGTATGGCACTCGATGTGTTGTGGCATGACAACAAGCACGCGACCGATCTAAAGAAGATTTTGCTCGCCATCATCTCCTTCTGCATCTTCGTCGCCGCCATGTTCCTGCATATCCCCACCACCAACATGTACCACCAGCACTACGGAGTCTCCTCAGCCCTCGCGACGTCAGGAGATGACACGATCACGACCATCCCGGACATTTTCGACTGGCTCAACGACACATTCGTCCCCCAAGTGTTCGTCACCACGGACTACAACGGCGCTGCTCTGCCTGAAGATCAATGGGGGAGGATCTCCACGTTCAACAAGGTGCTCGGTGCCGTTCTGTTTGAAGTGACCTACATGCAGTCGGGAGAATGCGATACACCTGACTTCCTCGCGGATCTCTACTCGAGTTGCTATGATCCTTCCACTACGACAACGGACAAGTTTCTGATCAGTATCAACACGAACGCTTCAACCGCTGCGGAGCTGCTCACAGAGAAGAAAGACAGCGGCACCTGGCTCGACTCCTCGACGCAGCAAATGGTTGTCACTGTCATCACCCTCAATGCACAGCTTCCTGGGTACGCGGTGACCAAACTGCAGTTCGATTTCAACGACGGTGGCTACGTGGAGTCTAGTGCATCGACGACATCCACGCTGCTGGACCAGTATCCATCGGCTACGCCTATCGTGCTGGACGCCCTCGTAGTCGTGTGGTTTTCGCCGTGGATCCTGGCCTCCGCTATCATCCAGTACGGGAAAAGTTACGAGAAGAAGCATCGCCTCGCGAACCCAAGAGACTGGTTGAAGCTTGCCAAACACACCGCGAAGGCGATCGGAGTGTGGGCGTTCCCCGATGGTTGGTTTGCTATCGACTTCTTCAGAGGACCCATCGTCTACTTGTTCTACATCACGGTGCTGATCACACAGGCGGTGACGGTGAATTCCGACTTCAAGCGGAAGCTGGTCGCTCTTGGAAACGGTGGCCAGACAGACAGTGAAGCGAGTGAGATGCTAGCCTCCGTGACGAAATCGTTTCGTCTCATTGCGAGTCTCACCGTGTTGCTGCGATTGTTTGCCACTGCGGCGGTGTTGGTGCTGGGACTTCGCATCCTCAACACCTTCCGTGACCATGTCGGGCTGAGCATACTCACCCGGACGATGGTGAGCGCAGTGCACTCCTTCTGGACCTTTTCCGTCATCTTTGCCGTGGTGTTCGTAGCTTTCGCAGCTGCGGGCAATGTGCTGTTCGGTGATCGAGTTCAGGACTTCTCGTCGCTGCTTAATGCTATGAAGTCGTGCGTCAACATGATCTACGGCGACTTCGACTTTGACAGCATCAAGGACATCGACTATTCTGTGGTCTACTACTGGAGTTACATGGCAATGGAGACGTTCGTGCTCTTGAACATCGTGCTCGCCATCGTAGTGGACGCCTACCAGGAGGAGAAGACCAAGAAGGACAAGAACAAGTGCTGGGTCTTCTTCCGTGTGGCCAGCAATGTATTCCGCCAGTGGCTAGCGAGAGTGAACGACTTGGTTTGGTTCCCGTGCTGCCGTCGAGATAATCGCCGTCACGAGGTTGTCTTCTGGGGGAGAATCCGACCCACTGAGCTGCACACGAAGCTCAGGGAGAAACTGGATGAAGCCAAAGGCGGTGACCCCTATCTCGGTTGGACACCGCAAACGCTGATCAGTGCAACGATCCTAAGTAAAATCTTCCCCGATGCTCGGATCGAGGAGTGCAGGGCTACGATGGAGCATCTCACGGTGGAGCAGCAGCACCAGTCGAAGCATGACCTGCTTGAAGGAACCGAAGCAGCAGCGCCAGAGCCTAAACCCAATCCCAAGCTCGGTAGCACTCCTAGTCCCACTGCCAGCATCCCAGACGACCTGACTTACACTTCGACGACCAAGAGCAGCCGGGGCTTGGCTGGAATCGACGCTGACGTGAACGACGAGCTGATGATTCGCATCGACACTCTGGAGCAAAAATTGGATCTGTTGATTGGCAAGATGTCCAAGCAAACACTGTGAATGGCAACCAAGTGCCAACATATCTGTTCTCTCTTCGTCCGATTAATCGACAGCGTCGTGTATGTACAAAGTGCACTTAAGCTTCAAATACCTAGCATCATCACAAGTAAGTACCACTAGCAGCGAAGACTAATACATGTAGCCATGAGCATAGATTCGCGAGTGAACCTATTCTCATGGCTACATGTTGGCTGAGTGATATCCTACGCAGAATTCGCTTAACGTCCCACGTTCGTGTTTTCTCGAGTACGTCGACAAATAACCGATGGAATCCAGTGCGGTACCCCTGAACTACGGCACCGCATCCGCCTCAAACTCGAATTGCAAAACCAAACGCAGTTCTCAATTCACTCTCCAAGGCTCAAGACACTCGACCCGCCTCCAGTATCAGTCAACTAATTCCAAGATGCCGTGGACGGATATGTACGTCATCCTGTCGCCGGACCCATGCAGCGCTGTGAAGAAGAGGGACCCTCCGCCCCCAGCCATCTCCGTCCACGATGCGTTGGACGTCTTGTGGCACGACTCGCACCACGCGTGGGACCTGCGACGAATCGCCATGGCGTTGTTCTCCTTCGCCATTCTCATCGCCGCCGTCTTCGTGCACGTCCCGACTCGAACCATGTACACGCACACGCCGTCTTGTCGGCGTTGGCGACTTCCGGGGGTGACACCGTCACCGAAGACTCGCCCGTCAAGTTCCTCAACATCGAAACCATCCCGGACATCCTCGACTGGATCAACGACACCTTTGTGCCTCAAGAGTTCGTGACTGAAGACGCCTATGGTGAAGGCCTGCCAGGGAATGAATGGGGTCGGGTATCCCTGTTCAACCAAGTGCTGGGGGGAGTCAGCTTCGACGTAACGCGCATGGAGAAGCGCGACTGCAAGACGGAGGCCTTCCTGCGTGGTCTATACGGCAGCTGCTACGACTCGGAGTACACCACAACGTATGACTTCGTGATCGCGTACAACAAGACCGCACCCCAAGCCCGAGAGATTCTGGTCGAGAAGGGAGACTGGCTGAATGCCTCGACGAAGGAGCTGGCGATCACTGTTCCCACTCTCAACAGTGAGATCCCGGGCCACGTCGTGTCAACGCTGAAGCTCGACTTCAAATCGGGTGGCTACATCAAGTCAAGCTTCACGACCACACCGACACTCGCAGATCACTATCCAAACACTCATAGGATTGTCATCGACGCTCTCGTCGTCCTGTGGTTCTCCCCGTGGATGCTAATCATGACCGTCACAACGTACGCAATCCGGCGCTACCAGACTCGTCGAGGCACAAGTTCGCGCACCAGAGCGTCATGGAGATTATTCGCAAGTGCACACTCCCCGATGGCTGGATGGCGATCGACGTGCTGAGAGGGCCAATGGTGCACGCGTTCTACGTGACGGTGCTGATCACGCACTTTGCGATCACCGATGAAGTGTTCATGAATAAAATCGAGGAGCTGCAGAACGGAAGTCGCAGTGGAGACAACGCGCTGAGGTCTTTGATCGCGTCCTTCAACTACATCGCACGGTTGTCGGTACTGTCACGGATCTTGGCTTCAGCCGCGGTGTTCATCCAGGGACTGCGTGTTCTCAACACGTTCTGCAACCACAATGGCCTGAGCGTGCTCAGTCGGTCGATAACCAAGGCGATCTGCTGGTGCGGGACTTTCGCCGTGACGTTCTTCGTGATCTTCATGGCGTTCGCCGTATCTGGCGCCATACTGTTCGGCAATCGAGTGCACGAATTCTCGTCGCTCTTGGTATCGATGACGACCTGTGTGAACATGCTCTTCGGTATGTTCGACTTCGGCGTGATCAGCGACATCCACTACTCGGTCACGTTCTACTGGAGCTTCATGGTGCTCGAGACGTTCGTGCTGCTCAACATTGTGCTAGCGATCGTGATCGACGCGTACAACGCAGAGAAGCTCAAGAAGGAGCGAACCAAGTGGTGGAGATGCCGGAGGGTTTTCGTCAACATGATGATGGGATTCACGACAAGATTCATCGACCTGCTGCCGAGCTGCTGTCTGGGGATCAAGCCTCGCCGTGACGTGGTGCTGTGGGGACGGATCCGACCCAAGAGACTTCGACAGGAGCTTCTGGCAAGACTCAGCAACTCCCAAGACGTCGAATTCGGCTGCGAGTTGACGCCTGGAACAGTGCTGACTGTGGAGAAGTTGGAGCAGCTATTCCCCGACGCTACGGAGCTCGAGTGTGCGAACACGCTGAAGTATCTCGTCGCTGGAATCTGCCACGACGCTGAAGAGGAAGAGAGCGAGGAAGGCGACTGCAGCAAGCCTGGCGAGCGCGTCTCGTTGGCTCTGTGTCAATGCGGTACTTCAGGTAAGAGCAAGCTAGACAGCCCCGCAGCTTCGAGCCAGCGACGAGCACTGGGGTGTCCACGGTTTCCATTCGAGATAGCTGCCGCTCAACCCCCACGGCGGAGATCCAGGGCGTCACAACTCGCCTCACTGGAGTTGAGGAGAAGCTGGAAAAACTCAACCGTGACCTTCAGCGGAAAATTGACATGCTGGTCGAGCGAATGGCACAGACATAGGCTTCAAGTTGAGTAAAGCATGCTAATCAAGCAGAAACTTTGTTGTCACAGTACAGTACTCACGGTGATGCCTACAGTTGGGAAGGTCGAGAAATGTTCTCGACGAGGTCTGCCAGCGTCATGGAGGGTTTGGTGCGAGCTCGGAAGCGCCGCTGCAGCTTGTTGGCGAGACGGTTGATGGCCATCACATTGATCAGCACGAAGATTTTGTCCGCAGCATACACGATTGTGTCTGACGACGGACAGGTATACACGTATGGGTAAGGCGCGCCTCCGGGTCCGCCCTTCGCGCGTAGCAGCCCGATCGGGAGCGTGTGCGCGACTCCAGACGTCATGTACTCGAATAGCTCCCCATACAGCAGCTGCCGCCCACGGAGTTCTCTCGGGACGTCGTAGAGCACGAAGCAGCTCTTTCCATCCAGAATCTTGCGGATGAACATGTTCAGCGACGGGTTGAAGAAACTCTGGATCAACAAGTCGTCGGCGACGTAGGAAGGGAACAGCGCGCCATTCATGAAGCGTTCTTGGAAGAACGTGTCGCCGTTGTCGCCATTGTACAAGCTTTCGATGGTTGCTGCCGTCGAATCGTCCGATTCAGCTCCATACGTGCTCACTTGCTGGGCTGCAGTTCTCAAACTACCAAGGAAAAACGTGTTCACAGCTGAGAGCGCGCGCATGAACACCGCCGACTTACGCTGCACCCAGTTGCGCTTCTTCGTGACAGTTGAAGCGCGGCTGTACTGCACGCTATCAACACCGGCAGACGATAACGGACCTCGGTGACTCGACAACCTCGACTTCACATCGTACTCGTCGTCTGTGCCAATGAAGGCACCGCCTTGGATTTTCCGAGACGACCCGAAGCTGGGTACTGGATCCAGGAATCGGTTGTTGCTAACATCTCGGAGCTCGATGATCGTGAAGATTTTGCTGCGCTGCAGCGCCGAATTGACGAGGATAGCGTTAAAAATGGCCTTGGAATCGTCGTACCCAGCTTCGGTGCCTTGGGCGAGGACAACAATCGAAGACGCGGTGTAAATCCCAGCAGTGGCAAGAACGTGGTGGTTCTGCGGAGAGCCGTGGACATGGTACACCTCGCCAAAGTCTCTCAGCTGCAGCCACGACACGCTGTCGAAAGTGCCAGCGTCTACAATCACAACTGGGACGACCCGTTCAATATGCGGCGCACGTAGAGGTCGAAGGAAATTCACCAGTCTTGAGACAGAGCGTTGGCCTCCGCTCTCGTTTCCGATGTTACTGCACACGACGATGTGACCGCCACCTGCAAGCAACTGGCGCGAAGGAGAAGACGGGATCTGCGATGGATCATCACTGGCAGCGCACCGCTTGATGTACTCACGAATGTCCTTGGGGATACGCCTTTCGACGTTGTGCTTCGCCCGACGAGCTCTGCTTAACAAGTTTCCGCGGCTCTGCAATAGTGCCATGTTCAAGGATAATGCCGCGACGGTACTCATCGTTGGTGTACCGGCAAAAGGTTCAAGCGCGCAGATCGACTCGGCAATCAGGTAAGCCTTGGTGCTAGGAGCAATGCGATACCACCGACCAGGATTGAACGCGATCTCTCCATCCGACTCAACCGCGATCAGCAGCACTAGCCCATTCGATTGCCTGTGGATGTGCATGGTGGCTTGGATGAAATTCATACCGTGGAAATGCTTGGTCAAGCAGCAAGCGTAGATCTCGTTGGCAGCACCGGAGATGTACTCGGACACCCACGGCTTCACCAAATGTGCTTGCTCTGGCGGCACATTCGGAAGTTCCCCACTGCGGCTAGTGATCAGATTGGACACCACAGTGGACAAGCCGGGGCATCTGCAACTGAGGCCCATCAGACCCAGTCGGATCTCGTCCGCACACACCAAATTCTCCTTGCTAAGGCCAGTCGCCTCCAGAAGAGTCCGATTGTCAGAGTTCGCTAGCATGGCAAACAACTGCGTGTGTTCTTGCTTGTGCTGGGAAACTGAGAGTACTCGAAGAACTGTGGCGGCGTCTTCCTTGTTGCCGTCATCCGAGTACTTGTCGGGTAAAAAGAATACAGCCATCGCTCGGTCAAGCTGCGCGTTCCTCAGATCCGTATCGCGGAGGGGTGATCCATACACAAGGAACACGCGCTTGTGATACCGTGGGTTCTGCTCCACAAAGTCCATCACTTCTCGCTGGTACGACGCGTTCTCACCAGCCTTGTCGAACTGCATCAACACCACGATATGTGTCTCGCGAATGAGACTCCCGCCACGGCGCATCCATTTTGAAACCAGCGGCTTGACATTCCGCTTCTTCTCGTTCACTTCTCCTTCTTCCATCGCGGAATAGGCTTCATGAATGCTGCCGTACCGAGCGTGGGTTTTCAAGGGGATGTCACTGTGCGAATGAGAGGCTTCAGTGGTACTTTGCCCAGCCTTTCTTTTAGTTTTCTTCTTGCCTTCATCGTCATCTTCAGTGTCGCTGTCATGACCTTGGAATGCCTCTTCGTGGTCAGGGTGGAAGAATTCGCGGATAAAATCTTTGGTTTGTGCGACCGACGGGTTTCCTGTTACGATAACATGTACGGTGTTTCGTGAGCCGTCGTACTTGACAAGAGTTCCACGCTGGTCTCCGTACAGCGTCATGAAGGCGGCCGACTCGTTCGCGAACGTATAGATACCAAACACAATGATCACGCACACCGTCAATTGGCCCAGCACCGTGTGTGGAGAGAAGTCTCCGTAACCCACAGTCGACACCGTCACGAACATGAAGTAAATGGACGAGAAGAAACTCCACGTCTCGTCACAGTTCGGGTACGCCTCGGAGCCTTCGTTCGTTGCTCGTAGAATCGTCTCCGTGCCGTCCTCGTTACTGCACTCATACACATGGAGCAGGAAACTGTTCGTGTGCGGCAGCTCTCCAAGCTGCTCAAGCGAGAACAGCACTGCAGCGAAGAAGAACACGAGACACAGAGCCTTGAACACGACGAGCAGCACTTGAGAGAAGAAGGTCTTGTTCGGGTATCTCGTGAACAAGTGATCCACCACCACATAGCCGACGTACGAGCGGATAAATCCGAAATCCAGCCACGACCGTAGGCGCTTAGTCCCCACCACGATCGTCTGGATCGAAATGGCGAAGTGGGCAACCACAGACAGCAAGTCGAACAGGTTGTGGAGCTGCAATACGAATGTCACCCTACCAAAAAAATGTAAAAAAACAAAACATTCAGCAGCTAAAACTACATGAAATAGAGTAAACTGTTCTAAACCCACTTGTTCTTTGCAGCCAGCCACCGAATGCCGTATCCGACGCCCGTCGCGATCAGGAAGAGCGACTCAACCGACCACGACGAGAAACTCACCGCCAGCGACCCACCTCGCACAACTATAAAACATAACAATGACAATACAAAAGTTAAGTAAAATAATACAATTGAGCAGCAGATGAGGTCCCCACGCACCCCAGTTGATGCAGACATAGAAGCTGGTGACGAGTTGCACGAGGTAGTTCTGCCTCAACCACGAAGAAACGACAGAAACACATCAGCATCGACCCAAAAAATACGTTTAGCGTACTACTGCACACTATGCATCGCTGCGCACCACGACGTTCGTGAGCGGGGAGTCGCAGAGCTTGCGGAGCCGCTCGACGTAGCGGTGCGAGGCCAGCTCGAGCCACTCGTAGACGATGGACAGCGCCACGACCGGCACCTGGATGAGCAGCCAGTAGCGCACTTGGTCCCAGATGAGGTACCACGAGGCCGTGTAGCAGCCGGCCGAGTCGTCCGTGATGGAGCAGGCCGGGGCCACGGCCGCCACCAAGTCCGTCATGTTCGACTCGCCCTTGGTACTGCACTGCCGCTTGGGCTGTTTTCTAGCCGGCGGTAAAACGCGCTAGTGTGGGCCACATAAGCCGTGACTTGGTTTTTGTATGACTCGCAAACGAGCCAGTAGCTGGCTCGTTTGGCAGTGTTGAAGTTGCCTTTAACATCATCACTCTACTGTAGTAGCGCTATTGGTTCGGCAGGATGGGGTACAACACCGCGGGCGTGAATGGCGAGCGCTGGTCGTGCGCCGCCAGTTGCTCGTCCACCTCCGTGCTGGGCCGCATATCACTCTGTCTATCGGCTTCCGGCCTTGGAGACCGTCGAGGCGACTGAGCAGCTTCTGCCTGCCACGCAGCCTCTTGCAGGGAGATCTGCTCGCGGTTGTATCCGCTGACTGCAGCGGCCAGCCTGCTGGGGCTGAGCGCGGGGTCGTAGTCGTAGTCGTAGTCGAACTCGGACTCCGAGTCACTGCCTGGATATAGCAGCGGGCTGTCGCTCGATCTGGCATTGCGCAGGACTTCCATGCCGGCTCGCAAGAAGCTGCGGTTGTAGCGCAGCGTGCTGGAGCTGCTGGAGCTGTTGGTCGGTGGCGCCTGACGTGCCTGTGGCAGCATGATGGGGCTGCGCGCTGATGGTCGAGCGGGGTACTCGGCGGACTCGACCCGCTCTTCGAACTGCGTGTCGAGCTGGAGGTGGTTGGTCGGAGAGCGTCGACCTCCAGCACTGAGCTTGCGTGGCATTGATTTCCGAGTATTGAGCAGCGCTGGAGGGCGAGGCGATATCCCGTCGACACTGGTAGAGCGGCTGGATGGGTGCTCGCTGAAGAACGGTGGGCGGGTGGGCGATACGAGGACGTTCTGGCGAGTGCCGAACTCGTTCACGTGGCGAACCAGTTGCATTGGGGGCGATGTCACGCCGCTATTGTCGTCCAGTAGAGGTAAGGTAGAGGTTCCGGCCTCGCTGCTGGTGGAGATATTACTCCGACGCTTGCCGGGATGTCGCCGTCTGCTTTCGTCTTGACTGGCTTGAGCTCGGAGCTGCGAACGACTATTACGTGGACTGGAAGCGAGAGGCCTCACCAGACTTTGCTTGTGCTTTGGTGACCGCCTCGACTTCCCCACGGTGAAGTGCAGATCCATCTCGTTCGCAACTCCAGGTAAAAGTTCTCGAGTCGCTCTGTTGATCTTTTGGAGCAGACTTTCCGATTCGCCCGTGGCATCCGTCGGCATGTATAGCGATGATATCCTCGGGCGTTCCATGGCTGGGTTTCGCTGCGGTACAAACGTCTGACTGCCTTGATCCGTGATCGTGACTGTAGCTTGGACCTCTTTGTTCCGTCGTAGAGATATCATGTACAGGTCGTACTCGTACTTGCGCCAGATCTTGCCCATGAGGTCTTCGTTGACGATCACTTGCATGTCGAACTCGCGTCGGACAGTAGCTAGCGCCACTTCAGCCTGGAACGCTCGGTTTGTTTGCAGTACTTGGTCGATTCGCACCTGCTCCAATGTAAATTCTACGGCTTGTTTCTCGGCTCGGACTTTGAACAGCATGAGCGTCGTCATCTCCAGATCGGAATGCAGCATTCCCTTTTGACATTCGTGCTGGACGATCACGCGCGCTTGCTGCCTTGTGGTTGTGTTGAGGTGCGATATCTCTCGCGATTGCTCGCACACCACAATCTCCAGATTCGCGATCAAGTCTGCCTTGAGCGCTATATCACGCTGCAGTTTGTTCACAAGATGGTCCAGCTTGCTTTTCCTGAACCGACTCATGCGGACGATCTCGCGCTGGGAGGACGTACGCTCTGCGGCTTGGCTGACTGCCTTCGTTGTAGGCGTTGGATAAACTTCAGGTATTACCTGGTCATCCAGTTCGTCTTCGTCGTCCGTGCCACCCAATCCTTCAATACTAATGATTCCCTTGCGACGAGCTGCAGCTCGCCGCTGTCGACTCGCTTGCTCTTCTTCCGTGACATCTTCCTGAACCTCGAGCTCAATATCAATCGGTTTGTCGTCTTCCGCGAGAATACTGTCAAGGCACAGCTCTTCGCCGAAGGTGTCCTGGATCATTTGCAGCAGCTCTCGTATGGCTTCATCCAGAGGGAACTCGTCGAGTTTGACAAGTACCAACATGTTTTGAAGTGAAAGGATAAAGCGGTTGAAGGCGTTCCTTGAGGTGGAAGTTGCGATGTCCAGCTCGTTCTTGTTGCGCTGCAAATCCTCCTTTTCAGTCTGGAGCTCGATCACGTGCTGCTCGGATTCCTCAATGCGAGTTTTCAACACTGTGGACTCTTTCTCCGCAACTCATAATGATTTGGCCAACTGGTCGATCTGAGCGACGTTGTCGCGGTTCACGTACGTGATCTCGCGAAGTCGCGCGTTGGCGACTTTGACTTCCACCTCCAGCTTGGTGACTTGCTCCTTCGATGTCGTCTCGTACATCTTGAACCGCTCCTTCAATGAAGCCACACTGCGTGACACATGCATGAATTAGTGTTGTGAATCAATACAAACAAAGCGAAGTAATGAGAACACCCACTTCTTCTTGGCCTTCTCGTAATTTTTCTCCAGCTCTTGAGTTCGTTGTCGCAATTGTTCACAGGTGCGTTCTGAATGCAAAAAAGCTTGTTGTCCTGCCGAGTACACGCGCTTGTTATGTTGCAGTTCCGCATCTAGAGACTCTAAAGACGACCGCAGGTTCCAGATCTGCTCTTCGTCCCGCTTTCGATCGAGTTTGTTGGCCTCAACGATCGCTTCAAGCTCCATCTTCTGGTTCAGAAGCCGTTCAATACGCAGTTTGTCTTGCGCGCGCATCCCGGTGTTGGGCTTTTCAACCGTCAAGAGGTTGCATTTCGCCTCCAGCACCCCCACCTGGACCCTCTCTTCATCGATCTGAGCTGTTAGTCTTGCAATTTCTCGCTGGTGTTTCACGCCATTCTCCACTTCGATATCAAACTGCTCTTTCATCGTCTGCAGACGCGCCTCAAGGTGACTTTGTTTACGCTGGTTCTCGATCAGCTCCTTGTCGACCTGAATCTTTAATTCCAGGAGACGACCGATTTCCTCTTGAGCCTTTTCGACCTGCTCCTGTAGACCCTGCTTCTCTGCAGCCACCTTCTCTTTATCCATCCCTAGTACCACGGCGTCTTGCTTGAGCTGGTCGTTGTTAGCTCGCAGATCCTGGTTCATGAAGAGCGTCTCGTGCATTCGCCTCGCGTAATTTGCCTTCTCGGCTTCCACCCGCTCTAGTTGAGCAGATAGCTTTCGAATCTCCTCGTCCAGGGCAAACCGTTCCGATAAGGCATTCAACCGCTCGGAGTTAGCGACTTCGTAGTCTCTTCGAGCGTCATCCAGAAACTCATTGAGCTTCTTCTCTTCGTCTTCATGGACCAAAACTTCAAGCTTCAGCAGTCGAATCTGCTCCGATTGAGCTGCGATCTGTTGCTGTTGGTCGGCAATCTATCAAAAACGTAGAGCATCACACGTTAACAACAATTCTTGGGCAAGTAAACTATATGCTGTAGGGCGAACCTTGAGGTTTGACTCGGTCGTTTCGGTGACCAGCCTTCGAATGAGCTCACTCTTTTCTGCTCCTCTCGCTGTTTCGTCTTCCAGTGCTGCTTGTACAAGATGGACTTGGGCTTCTAAGTCGAGTCGCTCCCGCTGAAATCCATCCTGAAGCTGTTTTTGTGCGTCCTGGGCCGCTTGCTTGAATTTGAGCATAGCCATTTCGTATTTGCCGTTCTCACACTGCTCCAGCAGCAAGAGGAACGTCAGCCATGCGTTGGAAGACACGTGTCTTTCAATGCGCGGAGGGCAGTGCGCAGCTATTTCGTTAATGATGTTGTGGAAACCATTCGTGTAGACGTAAAGTGCACGATACAGACGGTCGACTAGGTCCTTCGGCATCCCCATGCGATACAGTGAAAACCGATCCATCCCTGCGCGACGAAGCGGACCTCCGTCTCCCCCCTTGCGGAAGGCAAAGGCTTCGGAATCAACATCCAACTCGTCGTCATTCGGACTTTTCAGCATCGACGCGATGTCGCTGACAGGAAGGAGAAATCCTCCGTTTGTCTCCAAGTGCAGGTTCACCCATTCTTCAGCGATGACGGAGTCGTACAGGGCTGGAGTCATCCCCGCCTTCGACATCGGACTTGATATGCTCATTGTGTCGGAAATAGTTGGGGGTGCATCGTTGTAGTTGCCTTCGTTCTTGCCTCCAGGTGACCTCGGCCCGGTTGGACTGTTGGCACCTTGAGTTTTAGCGTTCAAGGCTCGATTGTTCATCGCAGCCAGCGTTTCCCTATTGATTCTAACGATCTCGCTCTCAGCCGGAGGAATTACTATGGCCAGCCGAGCACTGATCGCTGCCAGAGTAGCGGTAGGATCTGTTTGCGCGGCAAACAAACACAGTTTTTTTCGTATCGTCAGACTACACGGCGCTGATAGTTGGACGAAAGACAGTTAGCAACTCTACCGATGTTGAGTAAGTTTGCATGTTGTTTGGTAGGGGAGCGCCTTGGACTTCTCGGACTTGTTTCACTCTTATTGCGGCTGGTTGGTGAAGCCTCCGGCGGGGTTATGGTCAAGGACAGCTCATCAACTCCAGCATCCTGCTCATTGTTCGACTCTTGTGTTGTTACGTCGATGGAAGGAGCAGCTCCATCCTCATCTTCCATCGTGCGTTCTTGAATGCAGCGTGACTTATTAGCCTATTTGCA